>NW_026713021.1:0-600000 GCF_030625045.1 Achroia grisella
TTCTATTATTATTTATTTATTGCAGTATCACAAAAATTTATACCACATGCATACATGAATGTTGTTGTTACATATGAATGTGGATGGTTATAAGGGTAGAGGAAGACCGAAAAAGAGATGGATGGACTGTGTGAAAGATGATATGGTGAGAAAGAGAGTAAATAACGGGATGACTGCGAACAGAGATGAATGGAACAGAAAAACATATTACGCAGACCCCAAATAAATGGAATAAGGAAGAAGCAGATGATGATGATGATGATGACAGTGTGGAAATAATTACAGTAGAACAAGTAAGAGGCATGCGACAATCAACATACAAATCACTACGCACTCATTCTTAGTGCAATCAGATAATATTGTCAGCGCTATGGATTTTAAGATTTTCCACTAAAAGATTATCATCGCTTATAAATTTTATAATACACAGTGTTTTATATGACATATGAAACTTTTTTTCAATAATAATAACCGAGGGTTGTTAGTAATGTGGACAAATAACCCTATTGCAGACCTCCATACAATTCAACTTGGAACCATCGTGGTAAATTGCCATATGCCTTGGCATTGGCTAATTGACCTGACTTCAAGCACATCTCATCATCCTCTACTAGTGCACCACCAGCGTAAACCGTTAGCGCAGGCAGCTCTATTCCATTATCATCCATAAAACCGCAGTGAAATATAAATTACAAGTGTTTATATATAACATATAACTTTATATATAAAATTCTCGTGTCACAATGTTAGTTACCATACTCCTCCTAAACGACTTGATCGATTTTTATGAAATTTTATATGCACACTAGCTTTTGTCCGCGGCTTCGCTCGCGTTAATTTGTCCCCTTAGGATTGTAATTAATCAAAATCCTTTGTTAACGGATGCCTACGTCATAACATTTACCTGCATGCCAAATTTCAGCCCGATCCGTCAAGTGGATTAGGCTGTGCGTTGATAGATCACTATGTCAGTCACCTTTAAGTTACATATATTTCGATTCAGTAGGTCTGAGAATCGGCTACTATCTATTTTTCATACCCTCTAAGTGATAAGGATTGTCCACCCCTAATTTTATTTTTTTATTTTTGGGCAAATTTTTTTATTTATATTTTCTTATTACGTGTCATTAAAAAATACATACAATCCTAAATTGTCACCAACCCCTATTTTCTTATAGCGTTATTAATTTATATGGCAAAACAACGTTTGCCGGGACAGTTAGTTTTCAATAAACTTTACAAAATCAATATTTCTAGCTCCTGTAATTTTAAATGAAAGGAATAAAATGAAGCCCACATGTAATAACATCAAATCAGGCTTCCGTACTCTCTGTAATTTGAAGCGTTTACAATGAATAGACCTATTGTTTGTTTACAGTCGCTAGTTCTGCACATGTCTAATCAATATAGAAAATTCATTGGAGAATGATAGACTATAGCTGAATCAATAGAAAATTACACGCTACATTTCAAAGGAAAGAACTGTAAAGATAGTGTAGGCGATAGAATGAGTGGACTGTATGTGATGTAAATCAAACAATAGACAGAAAATGGTTAATACTTATAATAAAGATACGTGTACAAACGGTTGTAAGACAAAAAGTGACAATAAAAATATACAACAAGTGTCATAAAATATTTTCTTTGTAAACAAGCTTATTATAAAATTGAAGAATTTATAAATGATAATAATGTTTTTGTAGAAAATCTCTAACTTAAAATTAAAGTCGTTTGTAATGAATGAATGAATGAATGAAAGAGGGTTGTTAGTAATGTGGACTGATAATCTTATCGCTAGCAGTGTACCATGTCAGGTTGACCTCCACGCGGTTAAATTCTTGGTGAATGTGTCACGATGGGCTAACTGACCTGACCTCATGCTCATTTTATCAGCCTCCACCGGTGCACCACCAGCGTAAACCGTTAGTATAGGCATTCCATTATCATCAATAAGAAACAGCTCTGCTTGGCTTCGAACGAAATAGATGAAGGAACCGCACAAAAGAAAAAATGTTGGAGTCGTCGACCTTTCAGCTTGTGGGCGGCCTACGGTCTGGCGTGCGGTCATGGACTATCCAGACCTATCTAACATCCAGTTATAATTATGTTGTATTTCGCAATACCCACATCAACTGTCAGGAGAATGTCTGAAATTTTACTTTTCAACCAGTTGAGATGAGTAGGTAATTATATCGTAACACAAATGTGTATTATTTTCAATTAAATCTTTTTACTCGACTGGAATAAAGGAGAGTAATGTTTTTTGTAATATTAATATCGTTAGACAATTCACACAACGCTATCCAGTATTAATGTAAGCAGAGCTTGTGTTATGGGTACTAGACAACTGATATATCTATCTAAATATATATAATTATATAACTCAAAGGTGACTGACATAGTGATCTATCAACGCACAGCCCAAATCACTGGACGGATCGGGCTGATATTTGGCATGCAGGTAGATGTTATGACGTAGGCATCCGCTAAGAAAGGATTTTGATTAATTCTACCCCCAAGGGGATAAAATAGGGGATGAAAGTTTGTATGAAACTTTGTCAATTTTAAACCGATCGGACTGAGTCTTTGCATGCATAAAGCTACTATGACGTAGGCATCCCCTAAGAAAGGATTTTGATACCACCCCGAAGGGGATAAATTAACGCGAGCGAAGCCGCGGGCAAAAGCTAGTTTTATTCATATCCTCTTTATTGCACCAGGAAAATTACATTAATAGAGTAATTAAAATTAAGAGGGTACAAAATTTTACTTATTGCTTATGCAATCTCTTCCTTTGGTTAGAGGAGAAAAGACAAAACGTAGGAGGTGGCACTAGAAAAGAAGAGAAAAGAACATAATATATCTATTTATTTACTTACCTATTAATTCTTACCAATATTTGTTTCGTCATTTAATTGTTAACAAAAAATATAATCCAAATTAAAAAAAAAAACAAAATATTCACGTAAATTAAGAAAAATGATAATGATAATTTCCGAATTGAGACATACTATCGGTCATTCATCATAAAATTCATCAACGATGTAAAGCATTTTTTAATCAAAATTTTTTAAACTTTGTTTTTAAATTGCTTTCTTATCTAAACACATTTCTTTTAGAATTTATTGCAAACAACCAAAACGGTACAAACGATCATAAATGTTCGTACCGTGCGAGGAATCGAACCGAGGAAACAACCATCGGCAAGCCGGTGCGCTAAAGCGCTGAATCACCGAGGCCGTCGATTCTGAATTCGAATATAATATAATAGATTGGGACAGAAAATCTCATCGTTTTTCTTTATTTGGACTTTGGAAGTGGCTTTCGGATGATGGATGGTATAATAAAATTATAAAAACTGTTATGAATCTCTTTCGAGGAGTGTTACACCAGTGATTTATACTCGTTTGTGACAAGTTGATGTTTTATGAAATAGTGGACGTCTCGTGCTCTTGTAAACGACTGGCTGTTTACCGTGACTTTGGCCGAGTGAGCTACTTATCTCAGTTTGGAAATATCTATATATAAATATGTGAAGCTAAAACTTTGTACACTTTTTTACGAAAGTTGCGCGAGCGGAGGTGAATGAAATTTCGCACACTTATAGTTTACTAGCTTTTGCCCGCGGCTTCGCTCGCGTTAATTTAACCCCTTAGGGTTGGAATTTAACAAAATCCTTTCTCAGGGAATGCTTACGTTACAGTAGCTTTATGCATGCAAAGTCTCAGCCCGATCGGTTTAAAATTGACAAAGTTTCATACAAACTTTCATCCGCTATTTTATCCCCTTGGGGGTAGAATTAATCAAAATCACACCAGCGTACGCTATTGCATTGTCTAATAGTAATTAATCCCTTAAATTGGGAAGAATGTAGTTGTTACCAGCGTATTCTATTCTATTGTCTAATGGAATTAATTTGATCTCTTGAATTGGGAAGAATGTAGTGATCACCAGCGTATGCTATTCCTTTATCAAATAGAAATAATTTACTTCCAATCTTATTACTGGGCTCTACAGTAGACTTATAGCTAAAATGAACCCTGACCAGGTCAGCTACCAGTCTCGAGGCCATTTCACTTAGGTACTTTAATGTTAATAAGCATCTCTTTTATTTCATTTTCTGTCTGCACAGCTTCCTGTGCACATATCGATCAATTTACGCGTTAGTCCTGTATTCATTAATTACTATGAAAGTGATGCGAGGATTCAGGACGATTGCTCAGACATCGTGAATTATACCAAAGCCGCGAAATTCTTTAATAATAATAATAAACTAACTAACAATTCACACAGCGCCATCTAGACCTAAGTTTATCTAGCTAAAGCTTGTGTTATGGATACTAGATAACTGATACAAATACATAGATATATATTTTAAAGAAAACACCCATAGCGACAAACAATCGTGCGAAGCCGGGGAGGATAGCTAGTATAGTATAAATGAATTTGCCTTTAACTTTAAATCTTGTAATTCATTAGATTTAACTATTTGAATCAACAAATCAAACTATTTTGGTTTATTCTCTGTGGAATGAAAGTAAACGTTGTTTTCATTCCAAATCTGAACAAACCAAATAATTTCAAAGCCAAACAAAATTGCCCAGTGCTATAGATGCGTCGCATGAAATATTTATGTTGTTCTAAATTCTGCCCGCTGAAGTTTAAGGGCCAAAGTTGCCCAATGTCCAAACTGGAATATTTGCTCCGATGGAATCCAACCCGCTGTGTGCTAATGCGCCGTCAAGTTGCTCTTGCTAACGTTTTTGGCAAGTTTTCAACTGTCACACGCATCGTGTTCGCTGGATCGGATATACTGCCATCCACTGCAAGCTACGATAGCTTGCTAAGTATGCTGCTTGATGGAAGAAAAACACCAGACAGGGATATAACTGCCTCACTAGTGTAGTAGTTCAGCACATCGACTTTCTTCCGATAGTCGCCAGCGACATTCGTCGCACGATGCAAATTTTTGTATTCATCAGTTTGATTTTTGGTCACAAGCACTTCGCTGCAGCATACACTTGCAATTATTAGCTATTTTGCGATGTTAAACATACTATTGAAAAAAATCTGAATGATAAAAATGAATTTGGTCCAACAGGATTAGAATATTCGACATCAGACACAGCTAATACTGTACCACCGCCTTGTAAAGCGATGTAAAGGAATTTGCTATTCGAAGCGGGTCATATTAATCTCTTTCACATTTGCGCCGACTCTCGAGCATTATTGCTTAACGTTCCATTAAATAGTTGGAATTGTTCTGTTTTAATTAATACGTCATGCTGTGATTCTGTTATGGCGCGCTTTTGGCGATGGGGTTGTGGGAAATTAAATTATAGCCCCATTTCGCTCACAGCAAGATCCCATCAAAATATAATGTCTGCGTGCATGGAGGTTAATGTAATTGCATAATGTTTGCTACTCAATTTGTTGGTGTTATCCCATTGATATGTTTATGTATGTACACAGTATTAATACATGAAGCAGAGACTTTTTACGAAAATTGTATGTGTGAAAATTGGACGACGACGTATGAAATTTCTCACACTTATAGTTTATAGAAATAAGAAGTGCAAAATGCTATTTTTTTTAATTATACATTAAATCAATAAAAAAAACATAATACAGTACCATTATACAATATTATACAACTGATAATAAAAGATCAGCGATAAATAATGTTAACACACTTATAGTTTATCGAGTGAAGTGCAGAATTTTTAATTATGTATTAAAAAGACAAAAATCGTTAAATTACTGATAACAAAACGTCAATGTCAAATAATGAATTGTTAATTGTCAAATCAGCGAGTCTACGTTTGTTTGCATGGTGTTATCAAATTGAATTGAATTGAATTGAATTCAATTTATTTACTTATATTATTACAAAGTAATATATATATATTTTCTTTTATTATAATGCAGGGGACAAACGAGCATGCGGCTCACCTGATGGTAAGTGATTATCGCCGCCCATGAGCACCCGCAACACCAGGGGAATTGCAAGTACGTAGTCGGCCTTTTGAAAAGGAATAAGCTCTTTTCTTGAAGGTTTCAATATATATATTAATACTTGAAGCAAGTCTTTGGTAGTAGAAACTTAATAAAGTTCAAACCTTTATTTTTTTTTATGGATGATAATAGAATCACTATATTTTTTTACGCTAACGGTTGACACTGGCGTGGCTCCAGTGGAGGATGATAAATTAAAGAAGTCAAGTCAGCTCATATTGGCAAATGGCTTCCAGAGGGAAATGTGTGGTAGGGTATATTGCTAGCATCATCTGATTCTTCCTTATCCCATTTATTTGTGGTCGGCGCTATATGTTTTCTCTTCGATTTACTATTCGCAGTCATCTCGTTATTTACTCCCTTTCTTACCATATCATCTTTCACAAAGTCCATCTATCTCATTTTCGGCCTTCCTTCCTTATAACCATCCACATTCGTAACACCTTTTTTAACACAGCAATTGGTATATTCGTCCACATTACTAATTCCCCTTTCCCTTGTAATTTAGATTAATTATAGTCGAATTTCGATCACTGGATGACAAGTTTTGAGTTTTTGATTTTCAGTATCTTCTTCCTTCTAATGAGCAAGGTTGAATCCAATTATGCAGTGAAGATACGGAAGGAAAAACCGTTTAACATTTTCTTTGAAATTGTCATATCTCAAGTGACATCACCCGACCTTGCATGACAGTGGATTCGTGGCTCGAACAGAAATTGCTTGTTCTTGGAAATTCCATAACATAGATGTTTATGGCATTTATATAATGACGGTTTCAGACAACATGTACGTACGTAGTTTGGCTAAGATTTTTTTTATTATTGAATACTAGCTGTGCCCGCGGTTTCACACGCATTTAGTACATAGCCTATATATTCTATTCTGATGCCTAAACTATATTACTGGAAAGTTTCATCAAAATCCGTTCAGTAGTTTTTGAAAGAGTAACAAACATCCATACTCTCAGGTTAAGATTTACAGTACACTACGCGCACCATTGAGTATTAGCTGTGCTCGCGACTTTTTCCGCGTGGAATAGTGACCTTGACCAAATGACTTTTATTTTAAATGTTTTTTTTATTTTATTTTATTATAGAATTATACATGACTAGCCCTAATTTTTTTGGAAATATAATATAGCCTATGTCACTCAGGTTTAGCGTTTCCTAATGGTGAAAGAATTTTTCAAATCGGTCCAGTAGTTTCGGAGCCTATTCAATACAAACATACACACAAAAATATAAATCTTTCCTCCTTATAATATTAGTATAGATATAGATTTACTAAAAAAAATCAAGCAGACGAAGTCGCATGTAAAAATTATTATTAAAGAAAGTAGCTCTCCTGAAATACATTACCCTAATTTACATCACAGTTGAGTAAAAGGAGGATTTATATACACAAATCTATAGTAAACAATAAGAGCACGTTGTGTGCAATGCAGTCCATTTGCCGTGCATTGCTCCCTTGAGGAGTCATCCGTCAAACCTGTCCGCCGGTAGCGAGCACAGTATGAATGGCTGAGCCACAAAACGTATGCTAGCATAGCCAATTTGAAACTTTCGTGTTTAGTATACATTATTTAAATTATTAACCAGGTCTAGTGACGGTAGATGAAAAAACTGCTGTCACCTATCTACATTGACATCGCTGTTACTCCAGTCAGCTCGTGACCACGGCTAGTGCAACCTAGTCGAAACGTCGAGAGAGGTAAATACCTTTATTTGCCATAAAATTATTCGTGTTAAGACCCGGTTAATAATTTAAATAATATATGCTAGCATATCTCATATGCTAGCATACTTCAGCTTCCTGAAGGATTTATTTGTTTGTTTTAACGTACTAACCTCAGAAACTGCTAGATAAAAAAAAATACATTTTATAATGTAACTAGCAGATCCGGGCACGCGTTGCTGTGGCTAAGGTTCTTGAATAAAATAACATTGCGACTATAAATTGAGATGTAAGCTATCCTATCTTTCAAGTTGGATCAAATTGCACACAATGTGCAAATCAAATTTGCAATCGGTTCAGTAGTTTAGGAGTCCATCGCGGACAGACAACGTGAGGGGGGAAAGGGGATTGTTACTAATGTGGAATGATGATCTCATTGCTAGCAATATACCAGGTTGACCTCCACGCGGTTCCCCCTGGAAACCATCGTGAAAAATTCTTCGTGAATTTGTCACGATGGACTAACTGACCTGACCACATATTCATCTTATCATCCTCCACTGGTGCCCCGCCAGCGTATACCGTTAGCGCAGGCAGGTGCACCATTCCATATTCACCCATAAAAAAAAGACAGACAACGTGACATGTAATTTTTTTATATAAATATAAGTGACCCATCCTGCATTCGCACGAATGCATAACTTTGAATTTCTCGCCTTCTTCTATACTATAACAGGCATGTATTATACATATAATTCTTCCTCTTGAATCACGCCATCTATTGCTGAAAACTGCATTAAAATCCGTGTATCCGTGTAACCATATGTAGTATGAAAAATTATTTTTGTGTTGGATAGTCCATTTATCAAGACTTTAAGCTATATAACATTACGTTACGACCAATAGGAGCGAAGCATCAGTGAAAGATGTTGCAAAAACGGGGAAAATGATATATAAGCCCTCAGCTTGCGTTGAGTGCGCCCCCCTCCGATCGATCCCCCGTCCAATCCCCTCCGATCGATCCCCCGTCCAATTCAAACGGGGATCGAAATTACGACGGCCTGAGCCGAGGTTCGAACCCCTAGTGGTGCCCTCAGACTAAAGTCATATCCGTCGGGCAGGAGTTGGCCTTCAGCCGCTCCATAAGTCCTTCCGCGGGTTTGGAGTGCCATCTGCACTCGCCCCATAACGTCCGGTGAAGCTGTAAAGGCCAGCTACGGCCAACAGCATTAGAGTAGTCCGAAAAAAAAAATTGAGTGCGCTGCGTAAATGATTTAAGTTACCCAAAAAAACTGTAGTTATGATAACCAAGCGAACGAAGTCGCGGGCACAGCTAGTTAATAAATAAATATTTATTTGTTAATATTTATTTATTAACTATGTTAATATTTATTTGACAAAACTCGCTACATCCGTGCGGCATATATATATATGCCGCACGGATGTAGCGAGTTTTGTTTGAACACTTAATAAGCAATAATAAATCTTATTTATATTTAGCAAAGGTATAAATTCAGGATGTGTTAGTATTTACAATGTGAGTGATGCTCTATAATTGTTTATGGTGTAATGAGTGCATTTTCACTGCGATTTATGTTTGTTTACACGTTGGTTTCTATTAAAATCACAAGAACGGTGCGTAGTTATTGCGAAATACAACTCCTTTGAAGTTTGACGACCTCGGTGGTCTAGTGGTTTAGCATACCGCTTTACTTTTGATGGTCGCGGGTTCGATTCCTCGCACGGCACAAATATTTGTATTCGTGAGTATGATTGTTTGTATCCGTCGGGTGTTTTATATGTATATATTTACAAAAAAAAATATATCAACGTATTTATATCAGTTATCTAATACCCATAACACAAGCTCTGCTAATCGTGGGACTAGATGGCTGTGTTAATTATCCAGGATTATTTATTTATATACATATATACATAATCTATTTTTATATGTATAATAGCCGTTACCTGCAATATCGTCTGCATGGAATTTACTATGTTTCTTATTATAATAAACATTTCATAAAATAAAAGTAGCCTAAGTTACTCCTAATCCTATTAGCTATCTACGAGTGAAAGTCGCGTTGAAATCAATCCAGCCATTTCAGAGATTAACAAGAACAAACACACAGACAACTTTTGTAAATTATGTTTTTATGTAAGTACCGTATACACTTTCATATGCATTTAGTGTAAAGGTATTAATTAGAAATTACACGTAGACATTTCAATTGTACAAATACAATTTTTAATAATTCCTTCCTCATTATTTGTACATATGTACAGACAGCGATTTTTACTCTTTGTATAGATATATGTATATACATACAAGTAACAATTGCGTCTCATACATGTACAGACAGCGATTTTTACACTATATATAGATATATATACAATTTTACATGCAAGTACCATTTACGTCCTTGAGAAATATAACACGCATTTTAATAGGTTAACTCAACCAATTATTTTACAGTACAAATAATCGTCACAATGTCTTCCTAGGTACAGCACTGTGATAAATTGGAGCTAATGCGCAGTACTGTATTAATTTACTGCGTAGTGCAGTGCGCAGGAGTTGATGCACTTATTATCTTATTAGATAACGCAATTGGAGTAATCTTCGCAATAGGTGTGCAGTAAGGGTTTGTTGAACCGTAGTTAAATTACATGCCAAGTATCGGAATAGTATAAATGAACTTCCTGCCGAGGTTTCCTCTCATAACCTCCGATCGATCCCCCGTCCAATTCAATGGGGATCGATGTTACGACGTCCTGAGCCGAGATTCGAAGCCCTAGTGGTGCCCTCAGACTAAAGTCATATCCGTCAGGCGAGAGTTGGCCTTCAGCCGCTCCATAAGTCCTTCCGCGGGTTTGTAGTGCCATCTGCACTCTCCCCCTATCGTCCGGTGAAGCTGTAAAGGCCAGCTGCGGCCAACAGCATTAGATAGTCCGAAAAAAAAGGTTTTTTTCACGAGACTACAGCGTGGGGTTTTGCAAGAATGTTAAGGTTTCTTAAGGGTCGGAAACGCGTGACATCCTGGTGTTTCTGGCGTCCATAGGCTACGGTAACCATTTACCATCAGATGGGCCGTATGCTTCTTTGCCACCATCGTAGTATAAAAGGGTATATTAAGGTTTCTTAAAGGTCGGAAACGCGTGACGTCTCTGGTGTTTCTGGCGTCCATAGGCTACGGTAATCCATTTACCATCAGATGGGCCGTATGCTTCTTTGCCACCATCGTAGTATAAAAGGGTATGTTAAGGTTTCTTAAAGGTCGGCAACGCGTGACACCCTGGTGTTTCTGGCGTCCATAGGCTACGGTAATCCATTTACCATCAGATGGGCCGTATGCCTGTTTGTCACCGTCGTAGTATAAAAAAAAGTATAAGTAAGGATTAAAAAATAAACTCAAAAGGTCAGACAACTATCAAACGCGAGTATTTATTAACATAGTGGTGTAGTCATCAAATCAAACATTTCTCGGAAACGAAGCATTTATCCCGTGCACAGATCGGGCGGCTCCGTTCTTTTGTGTCGCAAAAAATAACACAAATTCCGCAATCATTTGTCCATCAGCCACAATGGCCACCGTTAACTCTGTTATAATATAAATAATTATACATTTACATTATAATGTAGCCAACGGTATTGAGTATGACATACATACGGACGGACCGCTTTCCAGAGCGTTGCACTGTAATGACGTACGCTAATAGCAGTGGAAACAAACATGACACTTCGACGGCCCCAGTGGTATAGCGGTTTGGGACACGTACTTCTGATGGTCGCGGGTTCGATTTCTTGAACGCTTCGAACATTTGTGTTCATGAGTATAATTATTTGTATTTTTTTACCTTTCAATAATTATATTTAAGTATTTATATTAGTAATAGAAATAGAAATAGAAATAATCTTTATACAAATAAACTCACTACACGCAGTTTTGAATAGTCATATTTTGATTCTACCACTCATTCGGAATGCAGATTCATCACAAGAAGAATGAGCAAGAAACTTGTGTGTTGCTCTTTTTAATAGATGTTTTTTTTTTATATAAATAATTACAGTATAACAAGTAAGAGGCATGCGATAATCAACATAGAAGTCGCTACGCACTCATTATTAATGTAATCAGATAATATTGTCAGTGCTATAGATTTAAAGTTTTTCTATAAAAACATTATTATCGTTAACGAATTCTTCAATTTTATAGTAAGCTTTTTTTCAAAGGAAGTGTTTTATTTGACATTTAGTAGTTGTCACTAAAAATACCTACGGTCATTGACATTGCTATATGACAGCTCATAACATAGTCAAGACAGCACAGTCTCTTGACTGTGTCTCGACTATGTATAAAGATACATATCTATACATATAAATAAAATTGGAGTGTCTGTTTATAATATAGAAATAACCGTTTTTTACTACGTGCATATTATTAGGTTATAAATACGGTACATACACCAAAATAACATTTTATACAATGTTTGGAATTTTTGGATTTTTTAAAAAAATGGCTAGACCAATTTTGACAGAACACTTTTTGGCAGGTATCTGAAGTAATTAGGAGTAATTTAGGCTGCTTTTATATTAAAAAAATAAAGTTAAATTCCACGCGGACAGTCGCGGGAAAAGCTAGTTCACCATAAAATTATTCGTATTATAAACAGAATAATGTGTTGTAAACGAAAATTATTATTATAAATCAGTAAAAATAATAAATAGATATATCATAATATTTCATATTATAAGATATGTTTGTTATAAGCCGGATTAGTAAGAGACGACTTATTTGTTAGACTTATCATTATTGTGATAAAATTATATTAACTACTCGAGTATCATTCTTGGATTTGTATTATTGTAAACATGTACAACATTTATTTGAAAAGAATACGAGCTGAGTTTCTTGTCAGTTCTTCTCATCTCGATATCATTCCTAACTGACGGTAGATTTGACATATCATAAGAGTCTGTAATAAAGGTATTTAGAATTTTGAATATTTATTAAAAAATTCAAATTCAAGAATCATATTATTTATTCAAAATTCAATCATTCATTCACATTTTAGCCGCTTATGGACGTCTATTTTTTTTTATTATATTTTTTTCCCTACCGTCCAGTTCAGTATATAGATTCAATTGAGAAGAACTGGCAGAAAACTCAATTAAATTACTTTTTTTTTGTTCCAGTTTATTTACTATGTAGGTACTTATTTATTAAATTCTATTATATTTAGCGCGTAGTTAGAAAATCCCACACTGATAATGTAATAAATAATTTTTACATTTCATAACAAATCTTAGGTAGGTATATAAGGACTTTTGTCAAAATTCAAAAATTCATTTATTCATTTTAGCCGCTTATGAATGACAAATTTTTTAGATAATAATTTTTTCCCTTCCAACCAGTTCAGTATATAGATCCAATTGAGAAGAACTGGCAAGAAACTCAATTGAACTACTTTTTTTCTAAAAGTCAGATTATTTACAACGTATATTTATATAGGTGTCTATGTCTAACATTAAATGAAAATGCCGTATGAATAACTATTGCCAAGCACGCTGGTCATTTAAGTAATCGTTTAGTGAGTAGGCTTTGCTTAGTAAATATGGTTTAACAGATGATTTGAATTTATTTAAGTGTAATTCCAGTAGATCCTTAGGTATCTTATTGTAACATGATTCCTTCTTTCATCATCATCATCATCATCAATAAAATGATGATGATCTCACAGTTGCGTTGTATTAGTGATGCTAATTTATTTATTCAATTATTTTATCATATTAACAATAATATCAGTCATTGACCAATCGACAGATTACCTGTAATTTTATTTGTTATTGATAAAAATTTTAATATTTTTTGGCAATTTCTTCTTTCTTGACCGATAACGAAATTTGTTTTGAAGACTTTTTAATGCGACGCAGGATCTATAATCTATTGTCTACAATATTTACATAAATATAAATTTCTTTTGAATTAATTTGATAAAATGTCCAAGTTATTTAATTTAAAGATTTTGGAAACAGGTCCTGTTTCCATTTTTGTTATGAATTTATATTATAAACCTTTTTTAAACTTTATGATATTTTAGTTATCATACCCATAGACTATAATCTGACTTGTTGACCGATAAGTTAGTCATCTAAGTCAACTAATGACAGATAAGTTAGTCAACTTATCACCAATTTCAGATAACCGATAGGCACGGTCATTATTTCTGACATATAGTAAAGTCAAGTCCGCCAAAGTCCTGTTTCACATATATGTTTTTTTATATTTTTGGACATGTTATAATATCTCCACTACGCCACTAAGGAGCAGGACATTGTCACATAAGGACCAAAGGTAACCTGACATTGAGGGTGACGCAGTTGGAATCGAGGTCATAGCGAGAGTTTCAAGGCATTTGTGACCCGAGTTCCACCAACTCGTTGACCACTGTCCTGAGATTATTATCTAATTATATATCATATTGAGTAAAACTATTAATTTTTTTTATATTTATATTAATGAGGAGATCCGCAGAAGAACCAGAGTGACCTGCCTATTGCCAATAGACAGGGCACGTAGCTCGTAGAATAGATGGCCGTTGTGGCAGTAAAGTCCTCGAGTGGCGACCACGGACCGGAAGACGCAGCGTGGGACGGCCTCCAGCAAGGTGGACCGACGATCTGGTCAAGATCGCTAGAAGGCATTGGACGCGAGCAGCGCAGGACCGATCGTCGTGGAGATCTTTGGGGGAGGCCTATGTCCAGCAGTGGACGTCTTCCGGGCTGCGATGATGATGATGATGATTTATTTTATCGAGACGGTCTATTGTAGAACTCATACAAGTACTGACTGATCGATATTTTTAATAAATCAGATAGAAACAGTTCGTATAGCAGTACTTGAATCGATATTAGTTCGCAATTTTATAATAAATACATCATTATGTATTTATTATAAAATTGCGAACTATCATCATATTCATCATATCATTACATTTAATGAAAGTTTTTATCGCAGTGATAATATATATTGATAAAATGCAAGGTTTGTTAATATGAAGATGTATGGCCTGTGTAATTTTTTATTATGAATTTTTGAACAATATTTTTCATATGCACATTAAGATATCTTAGTTATCATGCCCATAGACTGTAGTCTGACTTGTTGACCGATAGTCAACTATTGACAGATAAGTTAGTCGTCTTATCACTAATAATTCAGATAAATTGTCTATCGGTCATTATTTGTGACTACCACATGTTTGCACTTGTCTTTTACATAAATAATCATTATAAATGATTTCATAATTCTTTTTAGTGTTGCACAATTGTATTTTTTTTTTTAATATACGAACTGTAATAATACACAACTTTGCGAGTTTAGTATAATATATGTGTATAATAATACATAGTCCATGTATAACTAAGAATGAGTGCGTAGCGGTGTCTATGTTGATTATCGTATGCCTCGTACTTGTTACTGTGTATTTATTTGTTCAAAATAACATTTATTTAAAAGAGCAACACATTAGTTCCTTCTCGTTCTTCTTGTGATGACTGGTAGAATAAAAAAATATGACTATTCAAAATTGCTTGTATTGAGATTATTTCTATTTCTTTTTCAATAACAATCCTAATAGAATGTGTCTTTGAAATGTTGAAAGATTTTCGGTACAGTGGTTGCAAAAGTTTACTTCCCTCAAAACTAAATTCGTTCTCTCTCTCTCTATAAAATATAAGTATAAATATTATTGTTACAGAGAATTATCCTCGTGAATTCGTGATGGGTGACTAACTGACTGCCCTTATGTTCCTCTATGGAGCATGATATGCTTCACTGGTGCCCCGCCGTGTATCGTTAGCGCAGGCGGATTCCACATTTGATTGTCATCAATAAAAAAAATCCTTAATGTCATGATTTGAAAGTCAATGACAGTCAGTAATGATGAATTTATCAGTCATTGGTAGAGCTGAAATTACGTGACTGGTACTAAACTACAATCAGCACTTATTGACTGATATTAATTCATTCAAATAGAATATAATAACAAAGTTGCAACCCTTCAAAATGGATTCCATGACGGCCTTGGTGGACTGGCGATTTAGCACACCGCCTTCCGATGGTCGCGAGTTCGATTCCTCGCATGGCACAAACATTTGTATTCATGAGTTTGATTGTTTGTATCGGTCTGGTTGTTTTCTATGTATAATATGTATGCATATACGGAAAGAAATCTATGTATATGTATATGTATCAGATATCTAGTACGCATATAACACACAGCGCCATCTAGTCCCATGGTAAGCAGAGCTTGTGTTATGGGTACTAGACAGCTGATTTAATACTTAGATTTGTTTTGTAAATATTATACATCTATAACACACATACCGATACAAACAATCATGCTCTTGAATACAAATGCTTGTGCCGTGCTAGGAATCGAACCGGCGACGGAAGTATGGTGGTGTGCTAAACCACTAGACCACCGAGGTCGTCATTACAATATCAGTATTATAATATATTATTCTTGGTAAATTAATATAATATTATTATTTACGTATCATAGCACGTCATATGCTAATTTTGTTATCATAATATTCAAATTTATATCCTAATAATCACAATGCTACTGACTGATATGGACAGTCGACACAAAGTCATATAGGATAAACAGCTAAACATATTTTAAATCGAATTTTCATATACATACATAATATCCATATGTGGGGGGAAAGGAGATTGTTAGTAATGTGGATTAATGACCACATTATTAGCAAGGGAACCGCGTGGAGGTCAACCTGACGTACCATGTCAGGTTGACCTCCACGCGGTTCCCCCCGGAAACCATAGTGATAAATTCTTGGTGAATTTATCACGATGGGCTAACTGACCTGACCTAATGTTCATCTTATCACCGTCCACTGGTGCCCCGCCAGCGTAAACCGTTAGCGCAGGCGGGTGCTCCATTACATTATCATCCATAAAAAAAATATCGATATGTGGCGAATCTACGGACAGCGCGTGGCAACACCGTTGCTTAGGACTCATGAGGGAGAAAATAACAATCCTGTCATAGCGGACCATATCACTTTTCTTATATAATTTCCATTTATATTATTAATATCATTCACTACTGTAAACAATATAAGAATACACATACATATACAAAGCCACGACTGGTCTCGTTCTATCATCACTTTTCCTGCTGCTGCCTATATTAGACGAACACTGGATATACAAGTAATAGCGGTAACAAACTACCCGCTAAAATAATAAATGAGAAAGAAGAAATACTTTCGCATTAGTATATTTTTTATTTATTCATTTATTTCGTATATGTATCCATATTATGTTAGTAACCAACATATAGACTATGTTAGTAAATCACAATTTTATTCATTCAATTAATATATTCATGCTTATTTCCACGTCCAAGTAGAAGCACTGGTCCGCAGCAGTGCAGTGATGCCCAGTGTCGCTGGAGCGCACACAGGTTTGAATTTATCAAAATCCTTTCTTATGGGATGCCTACGTCATAGTAGCTTTATGCATGCAAAGTCTCTGCCCGATCGGTTTAAAATTGACAACGTTTCATATAAACTTTCATCCCCTATTTTATCCCTTTGGGGATAGAATTAATCAAAATTCTTTCTTAGCGGATGCCAACGTCATAACATTTATCTGCATGCCAAATTTCAGCCCGTTCCGTCCAGTGGTTTGGGCTGTGCGTTGATAGATCACTATGTCAGTCACCTTTGAGTTATATATATTTATTTTTATATATATATATATATAATATATTTTTTTTTTATGGTATTTAGGAGGCTGTTTGCTCTCCCCCGAATTCCACACATCAGTGATGCAGTTCTATTTCGCATTATGGGTTCAAAACCATCTATAATATTTCTTAACTACTCACTGCTAAACAGCTGAATGGATCCTAATGATCGCAAGCTGCATTACAGTTGAAATATATACTTATAAAGTTCAAACTTGTGGCGGCGTGGTGGGCCGGGTCGATGTGCTCCCTCTAATATGGTTGAGTGCAATGATGGTTGGCTCATCCGTCATACTCGTGAACGGGTGCTGCTTGTGGGGACTGGTCTGTTCAGGTTGCGAACACTGATTAAATTTTTTTGTTCTTTGCGATAGCATATGCTGGTGGTCACTCTATTCTCCCAAATTTGAATTTTAATGACTGTGTATTATTATAAACATTTTCCATTATTATTTGAAAAAAAAATACGAGCTGAGTTTCTTGTCAGTTCTTCTTATCTCGATATCATTCCGAACTGACGGTAGATTTGACATATCATACGTCTGTAATAGACCTACATGAATAAAGATATTTTGAATTTGAATTTGAATTTGAAAAGAAAAGAAACTGAGGTACCCTCGCAAACGCAATCTACTTCTAATCGCAAATCCCAAATGTCCATTACGTTTTAAAATAAGATTTTTTTTTTTATAAATTTACACAAATAAACTCACTAAATTATTGTTCTCCGAAGACAGTGAGTGAGAAACATTTGACAGTGCACGTGTAAAATTGACTCGAACACTTAATAACTGTCAACTGCCCGATTTCTGTCAAACTGCAACAGTCACTCGGCATTGTAATTCAGACTTTATTGAAAGAGTAAAGTAAGTGTAATTTTTAGGTAACTGTTTGTTACATACTGTTCCTTACTAACAAACTTTCCGTTTATAATATTACTAGCTGTTCCCGCGGTTTTACCTACGTTAAATTTCAATATACAAATTATATAGCCATCTTTTACTTTTACTTTTTACTTTTAATACTAGCTGTTCTTGCGACTTCGTCCGCGTGGAATTTAAGTTTATTTTTCTAAAATAAAAGTTGCCTAACTTATTCCTCATTACATCAGCTACCTGCCAAAAAACATCCCATCAAAATTGGTCCAGCCATTTCAGAGATTAGTCAGACAGACAAACAAAAATTGTAAGAAATGTTATATTGGTGTATGTACTGTATTTATACTCATATGCATGTAGTAAAAACAGTTATTGCAATATTACAAACAAACACTCCAATTTGATTTATATGTAAAAGATAAAAGTAGACGAAGCCACATAAAAGGACTAGTCTAAAATATAATAGTTAGACGAATTGTTTAAGAGACAGTTTATAAAAATTGAGATAATAAAATAAAGGTTACCATTAATGATGCGAATGCTTTTAAACGAGCGATTTATTTTCGGAGGCGCCCGCTTGTTCTGGTTTTTTATTGCGGCCGGCGGAAATTAATCTTCTGTTTTCAATTGTCTCCACTGATTAACGATTATATATATAACGACTGCTCCATATAACGTTTAAGGTTAATCAAGGTTATATAAGAAATAACAATTGTATATCTAAATATATATTTATACATGGAAATTGGAATTACCCTTAAATAAATTCAAAACATCCGTTGAATCATATTTACTGAGCAAAGCCTTACTCACTAAACGATTACTTGAATGACGAGCGTGCATGGCAATAGTTGTTCATGCACGGGATTTTCATTTAATGTTAGACATAGACACCTATATAAATACGTATACATTGTAAATAAACTGGCTTTAAAAAAAGTAATTCAATTGAGTTACATGCCAGTTCTTCTCAATTGGATCTACATATGTACCGAACTGGACGGTAGGGAAAAAAAATGAAAATTATAATGTAAAAACTTGACGTTCATAAGCGGCCAAAATGTCCTACATGAATAAATGATTTTTGAATTTGAATTGAATTTGAAATGGGTAAAAACTGTGATTGTTATTGCCTAAGCTGTAAATAATATAACTAATTTAGTGGATAAACTTCAAGCAGTCATGCTCGCTATAAAGTTCAAACTTATGGCGGCGTAGTGGACCGGGTCGATGTGCTTTCTCTAATATGGTTGAGTGCAATGATGGCTGGCTCATCCGTCATACTCGTGAACGGGTGCTGCTTGTGGGGACTGGTCTGTTCAGGTTGCGAACACAAATTAGATTTTTGTTTTTTGCAATAGCATATGCTGGTGGTCACTCTATTCTCCCAAATTTGAATTTTAATTGACTGTGTATTATTGTAAACATGTACAACATTTATTTGTAAAGAATACGAGCTGATTTTCTTGTCAGTTCTTCTCATCTTGAAATTTCGAACTGACGGTAGATTTGACATATCATAAGAGTCTGTAATAGACCTACATGAATAAAAAAATTAAAATAACACGTATGACGACCTCAGTGGTCGCAAAGGTAATCACTAAAAAACATCTGCGTCGATTTTTTTTTCTGCTTTATCTTCTGGAATAGAATTAGCATATAGATACTACTGTTTATAAAAGTCGTGGAGTAGTGGTATACAACCCGACTTTGACGCAAAGGACATATGTTCGAATCTGATAGTCACTAAAAACACCTTAGTCAATTTGAAATAGAAATAGAAATAATCTTTATTCAAATAACCTCATTACAAGCACTTTTGAATAGTCATATTTTGATTCTACCACTCATTCGGAATGCAGATTCATCACAAGAAGAATGAGCAAGAAACTTGTTTTTGTATTTATGTCTAATATTCTGAAATGGAAATAGCATTTAGATACTACTATTTAGAAGAGTCATGATATAGAGGTATACAACTCGACTTTGACGCAAAGGTTATATGTTCGAATCTGTTAGTCAGTATAAACACTTTAGTCAAACTGTATTTCTGTCAGATTTCCTGGAATGGAAATATTGATACGAGAAAAATGGGGGAAACCTATCACAGTCTTCCTGGTTGATAATATTTGTTATCTGTATTTTGTATCACTTGAGTGTGCGACAGAACATAGTTACTTAAAAGAGCAACACACAAGTATCTTGCTCATTCTTCTTGAGATGAGTCTGCATTCCGAATGAGCGGTAGAATAAAAAATATGTGACTATTCAAAAGTGCTTATATTAAGTTTATTTGAATAAAGATTATTTCTATTTCTATAACAGTTTGTGATAAAATACTCTCAATATAGCGGTATACAGCTTCCCATCTTACCTACTTTCATATCTGAAAAACTTATAATTATAACCAGAAAACTGTGACCAAGTCCTTTATCCTTTGTCGGAGTTTTTACCACCGTTTTAAGGGTATAAAGTGGTAATTAAATTTTTTATTCGCAAACTCGAAATGGCGATAAATTTTCCGTGCGTGCGATTATGCAGACAAATGCGATTCTGCCGAAACAATAAAACACAAAAGGTTTGTTGCTCTCCTCGTAATATAATTATGCTATCAAACTTTTATAATTGTCGTAAAGTAAATTACACGTGTTCTCGAGGTCGATTTTAGGCGGTAATAATGTGTTGATGGTACCACTAGTAATCTTTTCAGACACAAGTATTACAATGCTATTAATATATATATATATATATATACTAGCTGTCCCGGCAAACGTTGTTTTGCCGTATAAATTAATAACGCTATAAAAAATGGGGGTTGATGATAGAAGGGTGAAAATTTAGGATTGTATGTATTTTTGCATGTTGTATAATAAAAAAATAGAAACTAAAAATTTTGTCTAAAAAAAACAAAAAAAAAAATTTAGGGGTGGATTACCCCTAACATTTAGGGGGATGAAAAATAGATGTTGGGCGATTCTCAGACCTACTCAATACGCTCATAAAATTTCATGAGAATCGGTCAAGCCGTTTCGGAGGAGTATGGGAGCGAAAACTGTGACACGAGAATTTTATATATAAGATATACATATATATATCTCTCGACAAATCAAACAAGGCCATCTAGTCCCAAGCTAAGCGAAGATTGTGCTATGGGTTATAGACAACTTACAGAAATACTTAAATATTTTTTTATACATATCTTCTCAAAGTTATGTAGAAAGTCTACATAACTTTGAGAAGATAACCCAGTCTAGAAATGCAGTAACTTCTATTCTAGTATCTATATATATATATATAATAGAAAGTGTCTAAAAAATGTATGTATTTAAGTATATAAAAACCAGTGTCCTACCACATTTGTCTGGGCAGGGAGAGAAACACGAGTGTAGGTGAATGTTGACGTGCGCCAGCAAGGGGCCCCTTAAACCTACACCCGGGTCACAAGTCCCGGGAACTGCTCGAAGTTTCCCTCTCTGCCACACGATGGACCCGACACCCGCTCGGTGAATCCACGAAATGCTAAGGAGTGTCGTCTCTCATCTCTGAATGTGTTATTTAAAATACATCAGATGCATATGCTATACTAGCTTTTGGCCGCGGATTCGCTCGCATTAATTTATCTCCTTAGGGGTGGAATTTATCAAAATTCTTTCTTTGGGGATGCCTAAGTTATAGTAGCTTTATGCATGCAAAGTCTCAGCTCGATCGGTTTAAAATTGACAAAGTTTCATCCCCTATTTTATCTCCTTGGGGGTAGAATTAATCAAAATCCTTTCTTAGCGGATGCCTACGTCATAACATCTACCTGCATGCCAAATTTCAGCCCTATCCGTCCAGTAGTTTGGGCTGTGCGTTGATAGATCACTACGTCAGTCACCTTTGAGTTATATATATATAGATAGATAGATTACTGTAAAGTTTAATCAAAATTCATTAAGTAGTTTATGCTTAAGTAAACAATGTTTATACATCCATTCAAAGAAATTTCAGCGTTTATAATATAAATTAGTGTGATATGAAGGATGCTGCAGCAGTAGGTAGGTAACGAGTGTATCTCGTTACTTCAAAATATATCTCCACAAAAACACATAACTCTTATCATTTCGGCGCTTTTGATCTCATTTTTTTTTATAACCCGTAAATTTTAGTACTTTTAAAGTGGGCGCTTCTGAGTTATTATTGTTCCGAGTTTATTAGTGTTTATAATTATTACTTCCTTCATACAGTTTTATGTATGGAATGTTTTAAGATATACCATATTTGGGTACCGTAGTAATATGCATTTAACAATATTTAAAGAATATATTTTTTATGTATTTTTTTATGGATGGTATTGGAATGGTACACACTCCTGCTCTAACGGTTTACGCTACGATATAATATGAATAACCCTGGACATAGCGCCATCTAGTCCCAAGCTAAGCTGAGCTTGTGTTATGGATACTAGACAAGTAGACAACTGACTTGAATACTTAGTTTTTTTTATAAATACATACAGAATATACATAAGGGGATTGTTAGTAATGGGAATTAGTAATCCCCATTGCTAGCAATGCACCATATCAGGTTGACCTCCACGCGGTTCTCCCTCGAAACCATCGTGGTAAATTCCTAGTGAATTTCTCACGATGGGCTAACTGACCTGTCCTCATGTTCATCGTTCTCCACTGGTGCCCCGCCAGAGTAAACCGTTAGCGCAGGCGGGTGCACCATTTCATTATGATCCACAAAAAAATATACATAGGAAACACTCAGACAGATACAAACAATCTTACTCATGAATACAAATGTTTGTGCCGCGCGAGGAATCAAACCCGCGATCATCGGAAATAAAGCGGTGTGCTAGACCGCTAGACCACCGAGGCCGTCCACTTATATATCAAGAAAAATTACTACGGAACCCTTAACTGCGAGTTTAACGTTCACAGTCATTGACTATTTAACAACAGTAAGCTGTTTTAGTTAATTAAACTGTTAACTATGTTCTATAAATAGAATTATCACGGTATCTTCATTTAGAGACTAGAATTTAGATGAAGAACGAACAATTCTTATATCGCATTTTATGTTCACTATACAATCACAAAACTTGTTGACTGTAATCTCAGAAGGGGTAATCAGAGATAAGTGAACCACAAATACAACAAGCAATGGTATTTCCGAAGCAATACGATATTGAAATCTTCAAGAAAAAAGTTAATTTCTTTGTAAAAGGCCGGCAACACACTTGCGATTCCCCTGGTGTTGCGGGTGCTCATGGGCGGTGGTAATTACCATCAGGTTAGCCGCAATGTTGTTTGTCCCCTATGCTATAAAAATTGTGACACTAGATTTATTTTATTTGCCTCGTTAAGCCATAATAATAATATTCAGAACAACCCATATAGAACCATCTAGTCCTATGCTGAGCAGAGCCTGTGTTATGGGTACTAAATAACTGATATAAACACATAGATACTGTAAATACATACACAATGTATATAGAAAACACCCAAACCGATACAAACAATCATACTCATGAATACAAATTTTTGCACCGTGCGTGGAATCGAACCCACGACCGTGGGAAGTTTAGCGGTGTGACAAACCGCTTGACCACCTAGGTTGTGGCTATAAAAGCTAATATCAATGCATTTCAATAATCGATAGTGAATAATCCTATACATTAATATAATTGATTGCATCGTTCAAGGAATTCAACCCACAAATATCGGAATTAAGGTGCTGTGCTAAAATGCTGTAGTTTCGTGAGAAAACCTCCACATTTCACAATCTAAGTGTACGCGGGAGGAAGCTCCTCTGATACCATACTATCCGAGACCACTTAGGTTCCAGTGTGTGGGGAAGAATTCCCTGTTGATGGCGAGCGGTGCGATGATAAAAAGTAGCCGTAGGCAACATGTCGATTTATATATATAAAAAGCACTATGGACATCACGTGGTATCCCCTCATTTGTTGCTCTTCCTTAGAACTGAGGTACTATACCTTCGTATCTCGTAATACCACGCCCCATCTCATTCTTAAATGTAAATATATGTAACTCAAAGGTGACTGACTGAATAGTGATCTATCAACGCACAACCCAAACCACTGGACGGATCGGGCTGAAATTTGGCATGCAGGTAGATGTTATGACGTAGACATCCGCTAAGAAAGGATTTTAATTAATTTTACCCCCGAGGGGATAAAATAGGGGATGAAAGTTTGTATGAAACTTTGTCAATTTTAAACCGATCGGGCTGAGACTTTGCATGCATAAAGCTACTATGACGTACACATCCGCTAACTTTCTTAGCGGATTTTGATAAATTCTACTCTTAAGGGGATAAAATCGGGCATGAAAGTTTGTATAAATCTTCTTAGATTTTCGACTGATTGAACTGAAATTAAAGATTGGAGCTACTATGATGAAGACGTTCGCTTAAATAGGATTTTGATAAATTCAACCCCCATGGAAATAAAATAAGGGTGGATACAGGATGTAAATGTATTAGTTTGAACATAAGTTCAAACTAATACAGTACCTAATGGAACGAATAAATTAAGATGAACAAAATAATTTTTAGAAAATAAAGTTAAATTCCATGTGGACGAAGTCGCGGGAACAGCTAGTAGATAATTAATCTTTACAGTAGAGATGTCTCAATAAAATAGAGTACAAATATTCTACTAATAAGACCTTGTATGTCGTGTCGAGTGACCCTACAGTAAAATCCTATATCTAAGAGTTGATACCACGTGACCGTCAAAAAATTGAAATACAGTTTACGAAGCAAGCTGTTTGGCAAAACAAATACATGAGACGAAGGCTCCCGTTCTCCAGTTTTTACTAGTAATGCTTTAAAAATACATTTAGATCATTACTAATTTAAGTAGGAATATCCAGAACAAAATAGCTTCCAAAAATACAGACACGTAAGTAATGTTTCACAGAAGAAAACAAATGAATAAGGGTGCCGGCATACATTCGATTCGTCAGGTTTTAATTAATGATAATGATATGGTTTACCCGCTTACGCTAACGGTGTATAATTGAATACCAGTCTTGCATGATAGAGTGAGCTTATTTAGTCCATGGATGGATGCATGGATTCTAGGGAATCGCATTAGGTTCTAGAGAAGATCGCATAAAGGACTGTTTTTTCAGTATATGATAGTGGAATGGCGCACTCGTCTGCGTTAATGATTTACGCTGGCAGGACACCAGTGGAGGATGATACGATGAGCATAAGACCAGGTCAGTTAGCTCATTGTGATAAATTCAAGACCAGGAATTTCTCTCTATGATTTCCAGAGCTTAATCCTATTTAAAAGGAAGACAACGCGCTTGCAATTCCCCTGATGTTGCAGTGCTAATGAGCAGCGGTAATCACTTACCACCAGGTGAGCCGTATTCTCGATTGTCCTCTATGGTATAAAAATGCTGTTGGCTATATGTGACCTTCACAGCTTTACCAGACAACTAAATGAGTCAATCCTCTATACATGGTCCATCTGAACGTTAGTCGTAATAAGATAACCTGACGATTTGAATCGATTGTATGCCGCCACCCTTATACGTTATCTTTCAGACCAATTAACGTTTTTATCCGGTTGTAACATCGCAGTTTTTTCTAAGAACGCAATGTGACGTTTTCCTCATACTGAAACTATGGAAATACCTCAACTCATACATTTGTATGTATGTAACTACAAGTTTATCGTAGCGTGACTTTATTTTTAAATAGGTCACAAAGTAAGAGTTTCCGTTTTTCCCCTAACATAAGCAGGATATACGTTACTACTTTACGGGTTTTAATGGACCCCAAAGGTCACGGACAAAACGGAGGTATACTGCTAGTACTTTTCACTAGAGATAGACTAAAAAGTCGTCTGTACATCTGTCTGTCTTTCTTAGGAGATCTGTATGTGTATTTCAGCCGCCAGTAAGTACGGTTTGTAACAGTTTTGGTTGTAGGGGGAGATTGGGCAGTGATATTACATGATAAGAGGCCTGATACCTTAGACCTCTGGAATAGTAACGCGTCAGTAGCATCACGGGTGATAATGATAACGTGATATCCGTAGTGAATACCAAAAATAATTATTTTGGGGGAGGAACTTTTTAGTAATGTGAATTACGCCAAATATAATTAAGATAATATTTTCGTATTTATGAGATTAGTGTGCAGAAGAGGGTATTGTTAGTAATGTGGATTGATAACCTCATTTCTAGCCATGTCAGGTTGACCTCCACGCGGTTCTTGCTGGAAACCATCATGATAAATTCCTAGTGAATATGCCATGATGGGCCAACTGACCTGACCTCATGTTCATCTTATCATCCTCCACTGGTGCCCCGCCAGCGTAAACCGTTAGCGTAGGCATGTGCACCGTTTCATTATTATCAATTCAAGTTAAAAATGAGAAATCTATTTCGTCAAAAATCTCCAATAACAAATTTCAGGTTACATTAAATTAGGTTTTATTAATTAGTTTACGCGAGCAAATACGGGTTGAACGGCTAGTTTAGTTTGGTTTTTATTATTAGGATAATAAGTATTATTTCAGAGAAAAAACATAAACATTTTGTGAATGTGTGTTTGTATCTCACACAGAGGAATCGCCATTATAACGTAGGCAGAGGTCAATGATCCGAGGTCAACTTTATTTATGTTTAAACACACTCATAATTTAATGTTCATAGTTGATTATAAACAGGTAACATTGTTGTATTGATGCCTGTTGATTTCTAGATGCTTCTGTCTGTCTGTGTTGAGTCATTTCTTTAATTATCACATTTATATAGGGCATTGATAAAACGAGTTAGTAGCACTAAATATTTCTTATAAAAATCGCAATATTCAACACCTGTCGCATTTGTAATAGCATATGCTGGTGGTCACTCTATTCTCTCAGGTTAAAATTTATAAATTAATCTGTATTATTGTAAGCAACATTCAGAATTTAGTAGTAAAAAACTTTATTCCAAAATTTATTTCTTAACCAATGTGTTAAACTGTGTTAAACATTAAAGGCAGTTCCGATTTGTTTTTGAATACCATCATCATCATCATCATCCAACAACTAATTGTTATACCTCGACCAGACACAGTCTAATCACTCCTCTCCATCCTAAGGTTGCCTGGAAGAAATTGCTATTTAGCGATAAGGCCGCCCATTGTTACCTCTATATTATAATTATTTTGTTATTATTTTCATATTTAATGTACATATTAATTTATGTAATTATTCTTTCTGTGAGAGGAACAATAAAGTGTTTTTCATTTCATTTCATTCATTTCATTTCATTCATTTCATTTCATTCATTTCATTTCATTCATTTCATTTCATTCATTTCATTTCATTCATTTCATTCATTTCATTCATTTCATTCATTTCATTCATTTCATTCATTTCATTCATTTCATTCATTTCATTCATTTCATTCATTTCATTCATTTCATTCATTTCATTCATTTCATTCATTTCATTCATTTCATTCATTTCATTCATTTCATTCATTTCATTCATTTCATTCATTTCATTCATTTCATTCATCATCATCATCTCAGCCCGGAAGACGTCCACTACTGGACATAGGCCTCCCCCAAAGATCTCCACGACGATTGGTCCTGCGCTGCTCGCGTCCAATGTCTTCCAGCGATCTTGACCAAATCGTCGGTCCACCTTGCATGTAAACATGTATAATATTAAATTGATAAGAATACGAGCTGAGTTTCTTGTCAGTTCTTTTCATCTCGAAATCATTAAGAACTGACGGTAGATTTGACATATCATAAGAGTCTGTAATAGCACTACATGTATAAAGATATTTTGAATTTAGAATGTAACAATTGAATTTGAATTACAAGAAAATATCTGACTTCCTCAATAATAACATCTTCACATAGCGCAACCTGTCCCACACTTGGCTTAGGCCCGTATGAGAAGATGGAGGTCCCTTCGATGGGAACCATGCCGGGGTCTTGGGCGAATGCTTTGCGTTCCCATGGCCCGGGCGATATGATTCAAGGAGGAATAGTCGTCAGGTTTTTAGCAGGTAGGAGTCCGGCAGTATCCATTCCTCCCTAAGGGAATGGTTCTCCATGATGGATTTTCCTGACGTGAAAAAAAAAAAAAAAAAAAAAGGCCCGTATGAGAAAGTACTACCTTCTTTTAAACCAGATAAAAAAAAGAATCATAATAATAATAAAATCTCTGGACAACTTAAATAGCGCCATCTAGTCCCAAGTTTTGTGTTATGATTACTAGACAAATTATATAAATATATAGACACATTTTTTTGTAAATATACACTTAAAATACATAGAAAACACCCAGACCGATGCGAACAATTATCTCATGAATATGCGAGTAATCGAACCTGCGACCATCAGTAATAAGACAGTGTGCTTAACCGCTACGCCATCGAGGCCGTCTTAGTAAGTAAAGTGTTTTTTTGCAGAAGCCCATTTCATTAAATGGATGTCATTTTGTTTAATTCCACTACCATTAGCATGTGTGAGAAATATCCAGTGCGGAAACCTGACCACCGCAGGGAAAAGGGGATTGTTGGTAAGGTGTACTGATCTTAATGCTAGCAATGTACCACGTCAGGTTGACCTCCACGCGGTTCCCCTGGAAACCATCGTGATAAATTCTTAGCGAATTTGTCACGATGAGCTAACTGTTAAATCTACTGGCAGATCCGGCCACGAGTTGCAGTGGCTAAGATTCTTGAATAAAATAACATTGCGACTATAAATTGAGATGTAAGCTATCCTATCTTTCAAGTTGGATCAAATTGCACACAATGTGCAAATCAAATTTGCAATCGGTCCAGTAGTTTAGAAGTCCATCGGTAGCCGTTTACCATCAGATGGGCCGTATGCCTGTTTGCCACCATCGTAATATAAAAAAATTGTGAATTATCTATCAGATATTAGTTAATTATTATTAGTTATTATTTAAATATTATAACTATTAAATAATTAGAACTCTAGCAAGGATGTGTTAATATAATAATAATCTTAGGACAATTTACACAGCGCCATCTAGACCCAACTTCAGCTAGCTAAAGATTGTGTTATGGGTACTAGACAACTGATACAAATACATAGATTTTCTTTTCTTAAAAATATACATACATATATATTTATATAACTCAAAGGTGACTGACATAGTGATCTATCAACGCACAGCCCAAACCACTGGACGAATCGGGCTGAAATTTGGCATGCAGATAGATGTTATGACGTAGGCATCCGCTAAGAAAGGATTTTGATTAATTCTACCCCCAAGGGGATAAAATAGGGCATGAAAGTTTGTATGAAACTTTGACAATTTTAAATCGATCGGGCTGAGACTTTGCATGCATAAAGCTACTATGACGTACGCATCCCCTAGAAAAGACTTTGATAAACTCCACCCCTAAGGGGATAAGTTAACGCGAGCGAAGCCGCGGGCAAAAGCTAGTTATACATAGAAAAATATAAACAAACAATCATACTCATGAATACAAATGTTTGTACGAGGAATCGAACCCGCGACCATCGGAAGTAAAGCGGTGTGCTAAACCGCTAGACTACCGAGGCCGTCAACATACTGTCATTATTCAATTTTAAATATATACAAATATTAGTTTAAATACATAAAACTGTGGTTTTGTATTAACATTTTAATTTTATAATTGAAATAACTAATAGTTAGGTTAATGCGATTTTGTTTATCAAAACCACAAAACTGACCTTCCGGTGACATGGATTGTATTAAGAAATAATATATATCTATAATATTGACCGGACGAACACTATATTTAGACAATAGCTTATCTCTATACAGTACAAAATGAAGTCACTTACGATGTCTGTACGCTTATATCTTCTAAACTACGCAACGGATTTTATTGCCGTTTTTAGCAATAGAGTTCTAATTTACAGAGGAGGATGTATAATATATGTACACCCGTGTGAAACCGCGGCGGAGAGCTAGTTAATAATAAATTAAAAAAAAAACTATAAGTGCTAATGTATTTTTTCTGTAGTTTGTCTATACATATAAATAAAACTGGAGTGTCTGTTTGTAATATTAAAATAACCGTTTTTTACTATATGCATATTAATAAAGACGGTACATACACCAAAATAACATTGTTTAAAATTTTTGTCCGTCTGTTTGTTCCTAATCTATTTAATCTATGAAATGGCTGGACCGATTTTGGCGGGTAGCTCATGTAATAAGGAGTAACTTAGGGTACTTTTATTTTAGAAAAATAATTTTAAATTCCACGCGGACGAAGTCGCCGGAACAGCCAGTTAATAACAAATTGAAAAAAATCTCTATAAGTGCTAATATATTTTTTAGGTAGTTTGGAATGACGTACAAGCTGACAAGCCACAACAATGGTTAGTGTTAATCGTCGCCTACATACAGAATATGGAAATCACTTTATCATGTATATATCTATACTAGTTGTTTTGCCTTAAAATAAAAAATAAAAATTAGGGGTGGACTACCCCTAACATTTGATGTTGGCCGATTCTCACACATTACTTAATACGCTCACAAAATTACATGAGAATCGGTCAAGCCGTTTCGGAGGAGTATGGAACGAAAACTGTGACACGAGAATTTTATATATAAGATATATTATAATATCTCAGGAGAGTTCACACAGCGCTATCTAGTCCCAAGCTAAGAGAGCTTGTGTTATGGGTACCAGACAACTGATATAAATACATAGATACTTTTTTTTGTATAGAAATAGAAATAGATATAATCTTTATTCAAATAAACTTGTTCCATGTACCGAATCTCCTTAGTCTGAGCAGGTTGTATAACCGGCTTGTTTACTGGAGCAAATGGCGCTTGATAATACTGGCCACAAATGAAAACATGTAACTTAAATTTCGAATTTAGAATAAAAAATAATTTAAAATAAGAACTGGAATAAAAAGAACGCTCTGTATTTCTCCTTACTCTGAGCAAGCTGTATCACCGGCTTGTTTACTGGAGCAAATGGCGCTTGGTAATACTGGCCACAAATAAAAACATGTGACTTAAATTTCGAATTTAGAATAAAAAATAATTTAAAATAACTGGAATAAAAAGGACTCTTCGTATTTTTAACTATATAAAACAAGATAATTATTGATTTAAGTATAATTACTTATTGATTACGTATTAATTATTGATTTAAGTATAATATAATTGTATTTTATAAAAATATACACTCTATAGTGCGTGGCCACTAAACAGTACTACACAGCGGGACGTTCCTGAGCAAAGGTGAGTATGTTTGGTGTTACATTGCTTTATTTGGGGTGTTCGGCGTGTGGCAAACGTTCTTCCAGGTCGAAATCGTATTTCTGCTACCTTTTCCATTAATTATTTCCTGTTCAATAAATACAGTCCACTCTATATTTTATTTATTACTTTATAAGGATTCGTAATCCAACAAATCTCATTACAAGCACTTTTGTAATAAGATTTGTTGCAAATAATAATCGTAAACACGACAGTATAAATTCATATTAAAGCTAGTTTCTTTAGTGGAATACAATAAGTAGCATTTTTTGTGTGATTGTATTTTGCGGTCAGACCGTTCCTGGTAAACAGTGGTGCCGATCAAAGAACCCGCGGTAATAAATTATAGACTAAGTTTATTAATTACACAGACGGACATAATGCTAAAATAGTTTGTCAGAGACATGATTCTGTATACATTTTATGGAATTAATAGCTTCTGCCTCCAACTTCGCTTCGGGTGTACATGTATTATATATATATACCTATTAAAAAGGCTATATCTATTAAAAAGGCCGCTTCAAAAGCCGTTGCGTAGTTTTAAAGATTTAAGCATACATAGGGACGGACAGACAGCGACAACGACTTTGTTTTATACTATGTAATGAAGTATTTAATTTATTTATTTTTAAACTTCGCAGTTCGGTGTATGTATATGGAATAAAAAAAATAATTACTCTAAGTCTTGATCAACATTTGCAAAAACACAATACAATGTTTGTTAGAAATACTGTCTGTTTTACATTTTAGCGCGTTAATAGCAAAAACGGATTCTACTAAGGAATTTCATAAGATTAATTAATTAATTTATTTATTTATTTGTACACTTTACATCAATGGTTATAGACATTTAAAAATTTAGTGATTCTTTTTACTTTTTTACACAAATCAATTAAACTAAGTGTACATTCGCCGATGCTTCACAAGTACACTTCAAATACTTTAATCAAAGTCAGGAGAATCAAAACACTTTACTTTTCGGCAAAAGTGTAATGGGATCGAAATTACCACAACTACCACAATAATAAAAAAACAATATGTACAGTAATGTAAACAGATCAAAAGCCACTAACCAATATTTTTTTTTTTTCGGACTACTCTAATGCTGTTGGCCGTAGCTGGCCTTTACAGCTTCACCGGATGTTATGGGGCGAGTGCAGATGGCACTCCAAACCCGCGGAAGGACTTATGGAGCGGCTGAAGGCCAAATCCTGCCTGGCGGATACGACTTTATTCTGAGGGCACCACTAGGGGTTCGAAACTCGGCTCAGGCCGTCGTAATTTCGATCCCCGTTTGAATTGGACGGGGCATCGATCATTCTTACAACGCGTCAGTAAGTAAGTAAAACAAAACGAAATAACATCGCGTTGTAGAAATTGAACAGCGCCATCTAGTGACAACTATGTAAACTAAATTTACAAAAGACGATTAAACACTAAGAATAGTTTAAATAATTTTTAATTGAAGAAAAATAATTAGATGTTCATTGAGGAAGTTCATTTCACTATTTAATAGATTTATATTATTTTGTTTAATTCCACTAAAATTAGCATGTGTGAGATCACAAATAGGTATATATTGCAGAAACTTGACTACCGTTACGACCTTCTCTATTGGTGATCAAATTCCGACCGTTATTGAATCTACACTCATATTGTGATCATTGACCAAAACGCGACTGACAGTCAGTCGCGGTTTGATCGCCCAACAGTCAACATTAGGCTTAGAAGCTATATCCGAACTCTATTCAATACCTGATGATGCCTCATCCACAGGTGAAATACGTGTCGCAATATTGGTGTAGACTCAATAACGGTCGGAATTTGATCACTATTAGAGAAGGTCGTAATGATAGTCAAGTATCCACACTGAATATTTGTAATCATGCTAACTGTAGCAAAATATAATTAAATAGTGAAAAAAGTAATGGTATATTGTTATAAAGGCACAAAGTCGGTGGCTCAGCTAGTCTTATTATATCACAGACTTCAAATGCGTATGATTTATTGATGATTTGAAATGTCACTGTAATTAACATAACGGATTAGTCTATCTTAATCCCAATACGATTCCTAAAAACATCAAAATAATACATTATATTACATCGAAAATCTTTGTTATCAATTTCTAAATTGAATATGCGTATCACAATATGTAATGGAAAATTTGTTTTCAATTTCACATTTTAAAATTTTAATAATCTAGAATTGTTTACGTACAAAGTTCATAACAATGTTTATCAATTTGTTATCATAATAAACGATAAGAAGGACATTGTGGATGATAATGGAGGATCAAAACATATCTTAACGGAGGGAGGGGGGATTAGTAATTGGTACATTGTTAGCAAGGTCAATACATCCTTGTACGAGTATATATCAGCAGAAATGGAATTTAAGCTTAATATCAATTTCGATACGATCCATTTTTGTACTGTTCTTCTAAAACAAGATCAATCCCACCTGATCGATCCCCCGTCCAAATCAAACGGGGATCGGAACGACGGAGCCCAAGCGAGCCCAACGGAGCCCAAGCCAACGTCCGAATCACTAGCGATATCCTCAGACTAGAGTCGTATCCGTCAGGCGGAAGTTGGCCTACAGCCGCACAATATGTCCTTCCGCGGGTTTCGGGTGCCATCTTCACTCGTTCCCTATAGTCCGATGAAGCTGTAAAGGCCAGCTGCGGCCAACAGTATTGGTTAGCACGGCAGCACGCATGAACACCTGAACCGATTTAGCTAATTATTTTTATTATGTTTGTAATTCCAGGAGAAGGACTTTATGAAAGAAAAAAATTAAAATATAGCGCGTTTTTTTTATTAGCAATGCAAATTCAATTTTCACATTTAAGACAGGATAACGTCTGTCGGATCAGCTAGTAATTTATGAAGTACAGAATACACGGCTTAAGATTTAAATTTGAAATGTATTACAAATATTCTGGTACATATATTTCTTTTTTTAATTTAATTTTGTTCACTTTTGTACTAGCTATATGTACATGTCTAATTCATAATTTTTTGTGACCTATATGGTACAAAATATCGGTTTAACATTGAAATTTCAAATATATTACAAATATTTCTTTTTTGCTTTCACATTTGTACTAGATATATGTACATTCATGTCTAATTCATAGTTTTTGGTGATCTATAAAGTACAAAATACGCAGTTTAAGATTGAAATTTTAAATATATTACAGACATTCTGGTATCAATATTTCTTAATTTTTTCGCTTTCGTTTTTGTTCACATTTGTACTAGCTATATGTACCTACATTCATCTCTAAATATTAGATTTTTTTTCTTTCCGTTTTATTCTCTTTTGTATTTTACTTATATGTACCTACATTAATGTCTAATTCATAGTTCGTTGATTTTTTGTTTTATTTTCCTTGTATTTGATTGTTTTTGTTAATATTTATTTTAATTGTGATTGTCGTGTTTCTGAGGATATACCATATAAATACCATTTCATTTCATTTGCGTTCATCTGTATGTCATGTACCTACAGATCCTTGATATTTACAAAATGATTCTTGTAGGCGTATAAAACTCATTATCAACAATTGAGACATGTTGTCAAGTATTTTAATTGTTTATTTAATATACCTGTAGCAGTAACTGTCAGCCATATTTTAACTAAATGTTATTTGAGTTCAAGGGATTTCGATATTTCAGAAAAGGAATATAATATACGTTGTTTTTGTATAGTATATATACATATATGTATATATAAATTTTATTGCACTATAAAAAGTGTTTTTTTTATCGGAATACTCTAATGCTGTTGGCCACAGCTGGCCTTTACAGCTTCACCGGACGATAGGTAGCGAGTGCAGATGGCACTCGAAACCCGCGGAAGGACATATAGAGCGGCTGAAGGCCAACTCCCCTCTGACCGATATGACTTTAGTCTGAGGGCACCGCTAGCGGTTCGAATCTTGGCTCAGGCCGTCGTAAAACTACCAGGTAATCATTAGGTAGAAATAGAAAGCGTTGTAGTGTATAATCGTGTACAAAACGGCAATACATCACACCAGGTCTTCTGCTGAGAAACAGCGTTGCAGCGCTCCAGCCGCTGCAGCATTATGCTGAGCACGGACCTATTCAGTAGATGCTTCGACAAACATACACATGCATGCACACGCGCACATACGTAATTTGTGTCCTGTTTTTTTTTTTTGTAATTTGTCGCACTGTTTGTTTTTTTTTTGTTTGTTTAATATGTGTTTTAGTTTTTTCTTCTACTGAATAAATATAATTTCATTTCATTTGTAGGGCAGTAATGGTGAAAAACTGTTATATGTGACAATTATACTATATATAAAACACAATATCTATACACATATATAATAAAATATATAAATATAATGTATATATGCAATATGAATACGTATTAATTTTAATGACAACGTTATAATTTTAATTTTAATTTTCATACTGCTTTCTTCATATATGATAGCGTAGCGGCTTTTGTATTGATTGCCGCATGCATCCTTATGTAAAGTGCGAATACTGTAACTACCATATAGTAATTTTTGTAGCTGACGTGGTCGTGTGGAATGAGTAGTCATGCTCACTAAAATGTCCAGACATGTGGCGGCGTGGTGGGCCGGGTCAATGGGCTCCCTAAAATATGGTCGAGCGCAGTGATGGCTGGGTCATCCGTCATACTCGTGAACGAGTGCTGCTTGTAGGGACTGGTCTGCTCTTATCACTACGACTGATTTAATCTTATTGCATGATTATATTTGACCCAAAAAATTAGTGCTTGTTGGTAGTTTGTATTCACACGTTTCGACTTGTATATAAAAAAAGGATTATTTAAAAGAGCAACACACAAGTTTCTTGCTCGTTCTTCTTGTGATGAGACAGCTTTCCGAACGAGTGGTAGATAAAAAACAAATTGTTATGACTATTCAAAAGTGCTTAAATTAAGTTTATTTGAATAAATGATTTTCTATTCTATTCTATTCTATTATCAGTACACAATACTGATTAGACTATTTGCCTATGACAAAATTGCTATAGCATATGCTATTAGTCACTCTATTCTCACAAATAACTTAAAAATTAATCAAATTCAAATTCAAATTCAAATTAAAAAATCATTTATTCATGTAGGACATTTTAGCCGCTTATGAACGTCAAATTTTTACATTATAATTTTATTTTTTTCCCTACCGTCCAGTTCGGTATATAGATCCAATTGAGAAGAACTGGCAAGAAACTTAATTGAAATACTTTTTTTTTTAATCTGTATTATTGTAAACACGTACAACCATATTTGAAAAGAATACGAGCAGAATTTCTTATCAATTCTTTTCATCTCGAAAGCATTCCGAATTGACTGTAGATTTGACATAAAAGTCTGTAATTGACCTACATGTATTTTGATTTGATTTGATTCTCAATATTGTAAGAGTTTTTTTTTATCTTAGGATAATTCTCACATACACAGCGACATCCGGATGTCGCTGTGTGGGTCTGGACCCATGTTAAGTCTCAAGCTTGTGTTATGGGTATTAGATAATTGATACAAATACATAGATATATTTTTTCGTAAATACATACATATTAATAATAATAATAATCTCAGGACAATTTACACAGCACCATGTAGACCAAAGTTAAGCTAGCTGAAGCTTGTGATATGGGTACTAGATAACTGATACATATACATAGATATTTTTTTTTGTAAATACATACATATTATACATAGAAAACACCCAGACCGACACAAACAATCATATCCATGAATACAAATATTAGTGCCGTGTGAGGAATCGAACCCGCGACTATTGGAAATAAGGCGGTGTTAAACCCCTAGACCACCGAGGCTGTCGAAAGAGAATCGAAACTTTTCAACGAGAGTAACGCATCTGTAATAAATTGTAATGAGACTCTTTGAGTAATGAGTCAGACCAGCTGCCGACCAGCTAATGTGGCCATGTTGATAACAAATTTAATTTAAATCTACTACAAATGGGTCCAGCCACTTGGTGCAGATAACAAAATTAATTACGCTATACTCCATCGACGTGTACATATGTTTATTTCATTATATAATTGCGTAATATTTTAAAGTAGAGTAATAATAATAAATAGTTATCACCCAATGGTCGAAATTCTACCTTTTTTTTTTTTTCGGACTACTCTAATGCTGTTGGCCATAGCTGGCCTATACAGCTTCACCGGACGTTATGGGGCGAGTGCAGATGGCACTCCAAACCCGCGGAAGGACTTATGGAGCGGCTGAAGGCCAACTCCTGCCCGACGGATACGACTTTAGTCTGAGGGCACCACTAGGGATTCGAACCTCGGCTCAGGCCGTCGTAATTTCGATCCCCGTTTGAATTGGACGGGGGATCGATCGGAGGGGCGCCCGGGGGCGCCGGTGTGGAGCGCCCGGGCGCGCGCAGGCGCCCGGTTGAATGCGCGATATTGTGTGTTTGAGGTCGTCGTCTTCGCCGGCGAGGACGGTGTCGTGTGTGTGTGTAAAAGTGTGGTCGGGGTGGTGAAATTCTACCATAATTAATGTACGAGTAGTCGAGTATACTAGCTATGCCCACGATTTCAATAAAAAATATAGCCTATGTATTATTCTGATGCATAAGCTCTGTTGCTGTAAAATTTCATCAAAATTGCGTACTTTTCTGCTCACAAGGAATATTACAATGTAAATAAATTATATTTTAAACTTATATTATTACATTTTTAACACAAAACACTATTTGTTCTGCAAATAAATAAAATAAAAAATAATTGTTAACCTTCTCAGTATCGAAGTGATATAGAAATATATTCTAATTACGAGTAACTCGATAGTCTGGTTGATGTTTGTTTTATTTTATTATTTATCTAGCCACTGTTTATATCATCGTTAGATCTGCACCTGCGCCGTCACACGCAATCATCTGCTGACGCATATTACCGTCACAACACATGCTGTTACTTACGTGTCACTCGATCACACTTTAATCGAGTTATAAGAATAATTGGTACATCTCTAATTCACTCTGTTAAATCCCACTTTTAATATTATCTCAATATAATTGGTTAACTTTAATAATTGAAATATAACTCTTTGATATCGTTCCGTTGCCCTTGGTCCATATTAAAAAAGTAAAAACACTTTGGCGCCAATATGCTGACAAAAGAAATAATATTGTGTAGAAATTCAGAGATTTTAGAGAACAAGAGAGAAATTTATATTTGTTATATTATATTTAAATGTATAAATAGTATTGTTATGTACAATTGTTGTGAATTTGACGACTTAAATAAAATATTTTATTACTACAGTAATATATTTTTTATTTTTAAAAGAAAAGACATTTTAAACACATTCCATATTTGAAAATATTTCAGAATAAATCCATCAAGTTACACAAAAATATTGTATTCATAATCATATGAATAATGTTATGTGCGATAAATACAGTGTTCTATTTTTGAAATTATAAATTCTTTGTTTTAAGTTACATAATATTACATCGAACGACCTCTAAGTGAGTGAGTGCCAAGTATATTCAGATTAATTCTAATTTCAAAATTAATTTGTTTTTAATTAATGTATTCTTTTATGGGGTTATGAAAACACTAAAATTATAAATATGTTCCAATTTCGAAAATTCGAAAATATTCATAGTACTAGTAGTAATTAATATAAATCACCAAAAATTTTCTCTGTGTATGTGTATTAGTATATTTTTAAAATTAGAACAAATAAAAGCAGAGCAGTGCTGCTTTTATTTGTTCTAATTTAAAAAATGGTTCTATGAAACAACTTTACTACATTGAGTTAAAACATTTTTATTCTAATTTTGAAATATTTCAAATACAATATTTGAATGTTTGTTAATATTGTAAGAGTATTGAATTTAATTTAATTCCAAATTCAAAATTAGAACTGGCAATTATTTAAATAAATAATACGGTAGGGATAATAGTTGGGAAAAAAAATAGCTTATATTCTCCAATGTTAATTTAATTTCCACACAAAAATTATCATAAATGTTTAGGTTTGGAACAAACATACGGAATTACTTACGCATTTGTGTACTACAGAAGTACAATTATATAGTACAGCTGATAGGGATAAACAAACGTACAAATTTAGCTAACAACCGTCAGCCATGTTGTTAGTACTTAATCCAGGAGTTTAGTTCGTCCATTTGTCACAATCATACTGTAAATTGTGTGAGTAATAACGTACTTCAATGTGTTTGTTCGTTTAGGAGTTTGGACGATTGCCTACTTGGGTACAGTTGGATTCATAATTTTATTGCTTTTTTCGGATAACGAACAATCATATTATAGTCTTACCCGTCAGAAACTAAAATACCATCTGGATGGATAGCAGTCCTCCACCGTGCGTTTTTCTAGAAACTTTTTGCCACGTACAACCGCATTGTGGAGTCACCTTTCAGCAATGGTTTTCCGAAACAACACGCCTACTTCTTATATATTTATAATCTAGATAGACATAACCTTAAAATAATGATAGGGGCAATAACGGGCCATTGTTCCTTAAACATCTATACACAATTGATGCTACAGACAGCCCCCTTTGTCGGGGCTGTTTTGAAGCTGAAGAAACGGCGGCTCACGTAATCCTGGAGTGCACGGCAGTGGCCCCACAACGAAAACAAATCCTCGGAACGGTGAAGTCGCTCTGTGAACCCTGTGAAGACACCAGGAGTCTGCGCTTTTGGGAGGAGCTTGGCTGGCTACTTTAGTAGTCTGGCTCTGCGCAACGGCCCGAATGAGAGGCTAATTGCGGAGACTGGAGTCCAACATACATACATACTTACAATGGTTTTCCGAACTGTTACCTTATAGACTACCATATCATCATTGCCTTGCCTTTATCCCATTATTTGTGGTCGGCGCAGTATGTCATTCTCTTCCACTGCTCTCTATCGGTCGTCATATCTGAACATACTCTTCTTTTATTCATATCATCTTTCACACAATCTATCCATCTTTTCTTAGGGCGTCCCCTCCCTTTACATCCATCCACATTCATATTATACACTTTCCATAAGACATGGTCCTCATTCCTCCGCATAACATGCCCATACCAGCTCAATCTGTTACCTCGCAACTTTTCTATAACCGGCGCAACTTTCAAACTTCCTCGTATATACACATTCCTTCCTTATAGACTACCATATAGGAAATAATAATAAAATATAAATTTAAATTGTCTCTATGTTCACAGCACTGATGACGGCAAGCCACGGTAGCGCCGATACACCACCCCCTTCCGCCAGTCCTCCTTCATGAAGGTGGGCAGCATGTTGGTGACCAGGGCCACAAACGCTTTGAAACTCGCGTTGTGAATCGATTCCAGCTGCGTCACCTTCAATGTCAGGTTATGTTATATGCAGTCAACTGTACCCACATTTTAGTGTTCATGTACAGTTATTTCTAATTTCATACACGGTTTAAGATTTTCAGTAGTCTTCGGTTTATTATTAGATAGATAGTTTCTTAGAAATATGTGAAATATACATAGAAAATACTGAGATTGAGATTACTTAATCAGACAATACACTAGTGTTGTATTTCTCCGTTGGTTATTATAGTGATTGTAATAAAACTATATAATCATTACATAGTATAAAACAAAGTCGCTGTCACTGTCCGTCAGTCCCTATGTATGCTTAAATCTTTAAAACTACGCAACGGATTTTGAAGCAATTTTCTTTAATAGATAGAGTGATTCAAGAGGAAGGTTTATTTATATAATACCTATATGTACACCCGTGCGAAGCCAGGGCGAGCAGCTAGTATAAAATAAAGTTGCTATTGCTGTCTGTCCGTCCTTATGTATGCTTAAATCTTTAAAACTACGCAACGGATTTTGAAGCGGTTTATTTAATAGATAGAGTGATTCAAGAGGAAGGTTTATGTATACAATATATGCACACGCGTACGAAGCCGAGGCGAGCATCTAGTTGTGGATAAATGAAAATTGCTTCCGTATATTGTGAAAAGATCAATTGCAATGATAAACAAAAGAAGAAATAAAAATAATTAAAGTAGGTTTAATTTCCAACAACTAGTGTTTAATAATGATCGCGAATGAAATAGAATAGAAAATCCTTTATTCAAATAAACTTAATTTCAGCACTTGTGAAAAGAAAACAAAAATGTCCATCACTATTTTTTTAATCTACCTCTCATTCAGAAAGTCTCATCACAAGAAGAAAGAGCAAGAAACTTGTGTGTTGCTCTTTTAAATAATCCTTGTAAGTTTACATTTTTAAATCGAAACGTGTGAATACAAACTACCAACCAGCACTAATTTATTAGGGTCAAATATAAATACACAATAAGATTAAATCAGTCGTGGTCAATAAAAAATAGCTAATAATTTTTTATCAGTTGTCTAGTACTTAATACAAGCTCTGCTTAGCTTGAGACTAGATGGCGCTGTGTAATTATCATGTGTGGCTAACATCACGCTATGACTTATAGGAACAGAGCTGTAATAGTAGTGGAAAATGAGAAATGTCCTGGATCAGCGAAAAACGTGACGCAGAAAAAAAATTACGGGCGTGTGTATGTATGTGTAGAGTGTAGGTTGGACTCCATTTTCCGCAATTGGCCTCTAATTCGGGCCGTTGTGCGTATAGAGCCAGGCAACTAAAGTAGCCAGCCAAGCTCCTCCCAGAAGCGCAGAAGTCTCCTGGTGTCTTGGCAGGCTTTACGGAGCGACCTCACCGTTCCGAGGATTTGATTGCGTTGTGTGGTCACGGCTTCGCACTCCAGGATTACGTGAGCGGCCGTTTCCTCGGCTACAAAGCAGCCCCGGCATAGGGGACTGTCTGTAGCACCTATTGTGTACAGATGATTGTATAAGGGACAGTGGCCCGTCATTGTCCCTATCATTATTTTTATGTTATGCCTGTCCAGAAATTACGGGCAAACTATAAAAAAAAATAACGGTAAGTGATCATTTTACAATAAATACCATAAATTTCCTCGTAGACCGCAAGCGCTGTGGAAAAATTATGGCGATTTGATTAATAAACGTCTAATGATTGATTAAACAAACCGCAGGATAGATTCGTGCTGCGGTTTCTAGAATTAGATCCTGATTAGTAATTGGAAACCAAACCTTAAAATAATGATAGGAAATAATGGGTTCCTGTACCTTAAACAAACACTTGTACATTCTAGATGCTACAGACAGACTCCTGTGGTGGTTGTAAATATAAAGCCTAGTCAACCAAACCTTAAAATAATGATAGGGACAATAATGAGTCCCTGTACCTTAAACAAAAACTTGTACATACTAGATGCTACAGACAGACTCCTTTGGTGGGGCCTCGGGGCTGCTTTGAAACCAGAGAAACGGCCGCTAGTAATTGTAAATGTAAAGCCTTGTCAACCAAACCTTAAAATAATGATAGCAAACAATGGGTCACTGTACCTTAAACAAACACTTGTACATTCTAGATGCTACAGACAGACTCCTTTGGTGGGGACTCGGGGCTGGTATGAAGCCCAAAAAACGGCCGCTAGTAATTGTAAATGTAAAGCCTTGTCAACCAAACCTTAAAATAATGATAGGGACAATAACGAGTTCCTGTACCTTAAACAAACACTTGTACATACTAGATGCGACAGACAGTCTCCTTTGTTGGGGACTCGGAGGTACTTTGAAGCCGAAAGAACGGCCGCTAGTAATTGTAAATGTAAAGCCTTGTCAACCAAACCTTAAAATAATGATAGGGACAATAACGAGTCACTGTACCTTAAATAAACACTTGTACACAGTGCTACAGACAGTCTTTATCAGGCCTGCTTTGAAGCCGAAGAAACGACCGCTCACGTTATTCTGGAGTGCATGCAGTGGCCACACAACGAACACAAGTCCTCGGAACGGTGAGGTCACTCCGTGAAGCCTATGAAGAAACCAGCAGACTTCTGCACCTTTGGGAGGAGCTTGGCTGGCTACTCTAGTAGTCTCGGTTCTACACACACAACGGCCCAGATTGTGGATAATAGAGTCCAACTTACATTACATTACGACCTTGCCAACCAAACCTTAAAATAATGATAGGGAAGTAACGGGACCCTGTACCTTAAACACACACTTGTACACAATAGGTGCTACAGACAGTCTTTGTCGGGGCTGCTTTGAAGCCGAAGAAACTTCGGCTCCAAGAGAGCGCCCAAACCAGGAGACTTCTGCGCTTTTGGGGGGAGTTTGGCTGGCTAATCTAGTAGTCTCGGTTCTACACGCACAACGACCTATATGAGAGGCTGATTGCGGATAATAGAGTCCAACTTATATTACATTACAACCTTGCCTTGCTTATTATAGGTAAGTAACAGATCGTTGTTCCTTAAACAAACACTTGTACACAATAGGTGTTACAAACAGTCTTTTTCGGGGCTGCTTTGAAGCCGAAGAAACAGCCAGTCACGTAGTGCGTAGCAGTGGCCATATTAACTTTCTTTTTATCATCATGATCATCTGCTTCTTCCTTATCCCATTTATTTGGGATCGTCGTAATATGTTTTTCTCTTCCATTCATCCCTGTTCGCAGTCATCTCGTTATTTCCTCTCTTTCTTATCACATCATCTTTCACACAGTCCATCCACCTCTTTTTCGGTCTTCCTCTGCCCTTATAACCATCCACATTCATACGTAACAATAATTCATCCTTTTTCTAAAAAAAAATATCCTTACCTATATTATAAATGCGAAAGCAACTCTATCTGTCTGTCTCGCTTTCATGATAAAACTACTAAACTGATTTAAATGAAATTTGGTACTCAGATAGTCTAGACCCTGAGAAAGGATATAAGCTACTTTTTAATGCAAAATAAGGGTTGTAAGGGGATAAAAGGAGAGATAAAAGTTTGTATAGATTTTTTTGTCATTTTTGAAGCTAGAACAATGAAACTTTTGTTTTGCATTTTGGTTTAGATAATTTAATATTTCTTCTTTATTTGATCAAGGTCACTATAATACGCGGACGAAGTCGCGGACACAGCTAGTACAAAATAAAAGTAGCCTAAATCTTTTCGTATTATCAAATAAAAAATCTAAATCTTTTTCCTGTTAACAACATTAATTTTAGACTGTCATAAATTTTATAAACAACATCCGAGTCGCTTTCTCAGTGCTTTATTCAATTTACATTATTGTATGCTAAAAATTGTTTAAAAGGCTCACTCTTTGAGTTACCTCTTAGAGACGTAAAGGAGATTGGGTTTCCGTGATTCACTCTAGCGTCCTTTGAATCCACTCTTCGTTAGTTTAAAATGGATATTATCCAACCTAAGATCAGTATTCAGAATGACGTAATATTGTTTTATATTTGCTAAAAATGTTACTTTGGAATAGACTGTAAAAAAATACAATATAACAACATAAACGAGTTTTAATATTAATTTTATGTGACGTCCTCGGTGGTATAGCGGTTTAGCACACTGTCCTCCGATGATCGCGGGTTCGATTCCTCGCACGGTACAAACATTTGTATTCATGAGTATGATTGATTGTAACGGTCTGGGTGTTTTCTATGTTCATAAACACATACATATCATTACATAAGTGTTTATGACAAAAAATCTATGTATTTGTATCAGATGTTTAGTATTCATAAAGCAAGCTTCAGCTAGCTTAACTTGGGTCTAGATGGCGCGGTGCGAATTGTACTGAGATTATTGCTATTATTTGACGATCCATTGGTGCGCGGGCCAGCTAGTATAAAATAAAAGAAAAGATAGCCATTTATTGTTAATTAAAAAAATAGCAAACTTAACTTCAATTATAGTCATAAAATTATACTAAAAAAACTTGGCTAATATGAGTCGAACATGTCAAACAATTCTAAATATATATAACTCAAAGGTGACTGACTGACATAGTAATCTATCAACGCACAGCCCAAACCACTACACGGATCGGGCTGAAATTTGGCATGCAGGTAGATGTTATGACGTAGGTATCCGCTAAGAAAGTATTTTGATTAATTCTACCCTCAAGGTTATAAAATAGGGGATGAAAGTTTGTATGAAACTTTATCAATATTAAACCGATCGGGTTGAGACTTTGCATGCATAATACTACTATGACGTAGGCATCCCCTAAGAAATCATTTTGATAAATTCCACCCCTAAGGGGATAGATTAAAGCGAGCGAAGCCGCGGACAAAAGCTAGTCTAATCATAAAGTGGTTATACTTTTTTCATACTAAGAGAAATTACAGACGTAGATGTATGCACTTATATATTTATCAACTTCGTCACATATAAAACAATGATACTGTTATTTTATATATATTCTTTCTAATATCATAAATGCATGTGTAACTCTGTCTGTCTGTCTCGCTTTCCCGCCAAAATTACGGAACCAATTTACATAAAATTTGAAACACAGATAGTTTAGACCCTAAAAAAGGTATAGGCTACTTTTCAATGCGAAAAAAGGGTTGTAAGTGGTTGAAAGAGGAGATGGAAAGGTTGTATTAAAGTATCGTCATTTTTAAAGCTAGAAGCTTGAAACTTATTTTTTAGGCTGTTGATTAAATATAAATAAAAATGACATTCAAAGTCTGTAAAAAATGTTACCCTTAAGGGCGTAAAATGAAGTAAGGGATGAAAATTTGTTAGAAATTCATCATTTTTAAAGCTAAAACGATGTCATACAGTTTATGCGTTTATTTATTTAAGCTTTGTATTCCATAATTTTTCAGTAGACAGATAGGTATAATTTAAAGTAGATTAATCATAGACCATTTTGGGCACAGCATGCATAAAAGTCTTATTTGCAATTTAATTAGTCTAAATAAATAAAAACGCTATCCAATATCCATGTTGCTATTTTAGACGTGGACAAAGTCGCAGACAAACCTAGTATCGATATAAATAACAATAGCACTTATTAATTATCTATTACCTATCGGAATCAAGAATAGCCCACGTCCTTCCAAACGCAATATTATCATAATTGGAATTATTATGTAGATAAAATATTAATAGTAATATAATACGCATTTGTTTTATTTATATTATACTAGCTACTCGCCCCGGCATCTCACGGGTGTACATGTTTTATATACATAAACCTCCTCTTGAATCACTCTATCTATTAAAAAACCGCTTCAAAATCCGTTGCGTAGTTTTAATGATTTAAGCTTACATAGTGACGGACAGACAGCGACAGAGACTTTGTTTTATACTATGTAATGATTACTCGATTTTGTCTAATGATTACCGTATCATTGTCTGCAATCTTCTCGAGTTCCATTTGTTTTCGTTTCCACGTACGAGTCGATTTTTTTATCGAATTCCTGATTATAATTGAAGTACAAGTATTAGTAATTAAGTAATAAACTTAATTAATGTCTATTATCTGAATTTATATATTTTTTAGAATAATATTCGCTAGATAAAACAATCATACTCATGAATACAAATGTACCATGCGAGGAATCGAATCGAACCCGCGAACATAGGAAGTAAAGCGGTATACCAAGAGAAACCGAACCCGCGACCATCGGAAGTAAGGCGGTATGCTAAACCGATAGACCACTGAGGCTAAATTAGTTTTCGTGATTTCGATACGAGTTTCTTATCGTAACTTGACCTGCTCTGTGTACTCTCCCTATATCCCGGCCTTATCCCATCTTAATTGGGGTTGGTTCTCCTCATCCTTCTCCAGAGACTGCGTGTCTGGATCGTCATTGGGTCTAAATTTTCACGCATTAGATCTTTTCTGATGGCGCCTATCCATATAAGTCGAGGTCTTCCACGCTTGTTTTGTTTCGGATTGACGTTTAGGATCTTTTGGGTCTTCTGGTCTTCTCATGACGTGGCCGTACCAACGTAATCTGGACTCAGTCAATTTCTCCTGGATAGGTCTTACTTTGAATGTTCCTCGCAAGTAATGGTTTAGCACCTTGTCTAGAAGCGTAACCCCAGCAGACCATCTGAGCATCCGCATTTCGGTCACAAGTAGCTTATCTGATTGTTGCTTCTTTAGTTGCCAACACTCTGCTCCATACATCAAAGCCAATCTGACTGAAGTTTTATACACTTGCCTTGCCTTCAACATGTATAGGCTTCTTTGATCACAGATCACTCCCGTTAGCTGTTGCTCTGCTCTATGTACGTGTATTATTATATATTAGACTACAGCATGGGGTTTTTCAAGCAGGGTATATTAAGGTTTCTTAAGGGTCGGCGACGCACATGTGACACCCCTAGTGTTTCAGGCGTCCACAGTCTGCGGTAACCGTTTACCATCAGATGGGCCGTATGCTTGTTCGCCACCTACGTGGTATAAAAAAATATGGATTTAAAAAAAAAAAAGCAATAATGCTTATTTTATATGCTTTCTTGTTATTACCTAGAATACTTTATTGTTATTATAATATTGTTTACTATGTTATGATAATAAGATGTTGTAAGGTTAATACAAACAGATAAACATGTAGTTTGATATACATTTGACATTTATGATAATTATTACTTTTTAACAAAAGAATATACGTAAACGATCTTTGTAGTTCCCGAGAATTTGTTTTTGATAACCCATTTCAAAGGAATATGATGCAATTACGTATTTGATACTCGAATCGATGAATAACGAGCGTGCATGGCCATAGTTGTTCATGTACGGGATTTTCATATTTCAAAATTTAAACTTCAAAAATACTTTATTTATGTAGGACATTTTAGCCGCTTATGAACATCAAATTTTTTATATTATTATTTTAATTTTTTTCCCTACCGTCCAGTTTAGTATATAGATCCAATTGAGAAAAACTGGGAAGAAACTCAGTTGAATTACTTTTTTTTAATGTTAGCATAGACACCTACATACCTGTGGATAGGAACATTCATACTCATGAATACAAATGTTTGTGCCGTGCGATGAATCGAACCCGTGACCATCGTAAGGCGGTGTGCTAAACCGAAGCTGACAAAGATTTTTTGTATCATTCATTGAACCCACGACCTCTTAGATGTAATACAGAGTAGTTAGCCACTAAGCCTCGACGTCCTCACATTTGATACTAAATGATCTATGTCAAATAAAGAGCGAGCCAAAGTGGGTTCAATACAAAAGTACACGGATTTGCTCGGTGTTACAACTCATAAGTAATTCAGATAGCATTCGTTTCGCTGCTGAATAATAATGAACCCATTGATATCGTATTAGAATATTAATTGCAATGTAACATTGTAATAGCATCCGTGTAATTTTTTCACTGATTCATCAATTCATCATACACAGTTACCATGTCATATGCATGATGACTAGGGCCCTCACAGGACACTGCAAGTTGAACAAACATATGGCAAACTAGGCCTGTGCACAACAATGATCTGCAGATTTTGCCAAACTGAAGAGGAAACGCCACTACACATCCTATGTGGTTGTAGCCCACTCATGCATAAACGAAATATCCTTTGGAAAGTTTACACTCTTTCCCGAGGAGATAAAAACCATCGCTCCTAAGAATATCCTTCAATTCTTGTCCCTGATGGGTCTAGGTAGCGAACTCTGAAAAAGGGCGAGCACAATAGATCTATGTAGGTCGCAGTGCTACAGGTCCATGCACGTGACAATAGCCCAAACAATCCAATAAAAAATTGCCATGTTGTTACAGACTTTAGACAAAGTTATCTGTTTGGATACCTCTGTCTTAGAATATTATATAAAATTCTTATTTTTTATCTCAGGACAATACACTCAGCGCCATCTAGACCCAAGTTAAGCAAGCTAAAGATTATGTTTCAGGTACTAAATAACTAATACAAGTACATAGATATTTTTTTTCGTAAATACATACACATCATACATAGAAAACACCCAGACCGATACAAACAATCATACTCATGAATACAAATGTTTGTGCCGTGCAAGGAATCGAACCCGCGACCATCGGACGTAAAGCGGTGTGCTAGACGGGTAGACCACCGAGGTCATCAGCAACAAAGCAAAAAAGCAAATTTAGACAAGCTATAAACCAATTCATTGATACAAGTTATATTACTTACTCAAGTTAAGTATGTTCCTAGTTAATTAAGTACTAAACATAGTTCTAATTCCAAACATTAAAACTCAAATCTTCCATTCCAAGAATCGTTTTATTTAAGACCTTAACTTTCAAATGTCACAACAGTGATCCAGATGAATTAATGAAGATTGACTCTTAATAAATTTTAATAAGACATGTACCAAATCAAATGTTTTCAGGTAATTTCGTTATTGACTGTACATACTGATCGTCTAGTTAGTCTCGCACGAGTAGACTCCTGACGAGAGACGCAAGGGCTAAAACTACTACCAAACAAATATAGTGCGCAGGAGTTGAACACTCGCAAATATTTTATTATCTGTAAACATATACACACACAAGTATATAGTCGTGAGCGGTTTGCGTGTCCGATATACGGCGATAATACATTTTGATACTTGACTATTGTTAGATATATCAACTCTATGTACTAGTAAAAGTATGTATTATAATAAAATAACAACTATATAACATTAATTTAACTATGTCTTTAACACAATTCACTTTAGCAATTAAAATACAACCAGCACATCCTGTGCTCAAAGACCGAATACCGCGGCTTACAAAAACCCTTCCTTTTATACAGAGAAGATATGAGTGGGGGTTATATGCAACTAGTTTAACGATACCGAGTAATAATGAAACTACCTTCTTTTAATATAAAATATCAGATTTTTCGAAAATATCCATGCGAACCCTAACACTATGTACCTATATTTATATTCAAACACTAGCTCGTATTTCGTGTCTGTACTGACACTTTGACGACCTCGGTGGTCTAGCGGTCTGGTACACAGCTTTACGTCCGATGGTCTTCGATTCGATTCCTCGCACGGCACATACATTTATATGAGTATGATATTTTGTATCGGTCTGGGTGTTTTCTATGTATAATATGTATGTATATACAAAAAAAAATCTATGTATTTGTATCAGTTGTCTAGTACTCATAACACGAGCTTTAGCGAGCTTAACTTGGGTCTAGATGGCGCTGTATGAACTGTCCTGAGATTATTATTATCATTGTTGACAGAAGTAAGGACATAATTTTAAGTGAACCGTCACATTTACTTAAAATTCTATATTTATTTATAACTTATAACTATAACTTTATTTTTCTAAAATATTTTTTTTAAATAAAAGTAGCCTAAGTTACTCCTTATTACATCAGCTACCTGCCAAAGATAGTCTCGTCAAAATTGGTCCAGCCATTTCAGAGATTAGCCGGAACAAACAGATAGACAGACAAAAATTGTTAAAACTGTTGTTTTGGTGTATGTACCGTATTTATTTTCATATGCATGTAGTAAAATATGGTTATTTCAATATTACAAACAGACACTCCAATTTTATTTATGTATAGATAGAAAAGACCATAGAAGATAAGGCAGAGTGAAACTTCGCTGGCATTTGTGGCTCGAGTCCTTACTGATATACTATCCACCTTCATGAGGAATGAATACTAATAACTAAGGGTCCAGAGACTGGTGTATCAGCTCGTAGTATCGTAGCTGTGGGTGTCGTTACACAGAAACATGTATTAGAAAAAACCCAGGCCAATAATTTTCATGATGACCGTGGAGAGGTCCACGGTTATCATGTATATAACGACCCTATGATCCATCCAGGTTAATTGCCACTCTAGTTACTTAAAAAATAGATAATCTGTGATACATTCCTGGTGAATTTATCATGATGGGCTAACTTACTCGACTTCATGTACATCTTATCATCCTCCACTGGTACCCCGCCATAATTAGTGTTGCAAGGTGTCCCGATTTGCGCGAGACGTCCCGGTTTTCAGGGGCCTGGGGACGCGTCCCGATTTGAACCTGATCAGGCTGCTAAATGTCTGATTAAGACTAGACTAGACAAGACTTAGGTTAGTTATATTTTCACTAGTAGTTTAAAACGCAATTAATTAAACCCACACTTAAAAAACCGATCTGCAATCCTAAATCACGGTTTTTTTACCTCATATACCGATTTAAAACAAATTGGACCTGGCAACACTAGCCGCTAACACACATGCTAGTGAAGCGTACCATTAAATCTATAAAAAAATATAAAGTATCAAAATTGCTGTATCCATATAAATTGCATCGGTGTGAACGTAAACAAGGCACATAAACAGCGCGTACACACACGTACAGAGCTGCGCACGCGCATGCAACACATCGACACGTAGCATTGAGCCAGGTCATGGCACTCGACGCGTGCGCGCCTTATTTGTATGTAGGTATCAATCTATATTCACTATCTGTACCACAATATTTAATATTGAACTGCGGGTTTTTTTTCGGACTACTCTAATGCTGTTGGCCGCAGCTGGCCTTTACAGCTTCACCGGACGATAGGGGGCGAGTGCAGATGGCACTCCATACCTGCGGGACGTTTGGAGCTGAAGGCCAAGTCCCGCCTGAAAGATGCGATGGATACCGCTAGGGTTTCGAACCTCGGCTCAGTCTGTCGTAATTTCGATCCCACTTTGAATTGGACGGTGATCGTTTGGAGGGCAAATTGTGATGACTATTCAAAAGTGCTTATATTAAGTTTATTGAAATACAGGATTTTCTATTCTATTTCTATTCTAAACAGTGTTAAAAGATGAAGTCTAATCAACGAGAGTTTTGACCTCGAAAGAAACAACATACATTTTAAGTATGTCTGTCTGCTTGTTCTGGCTAATCTCCGAAATGGCTGGACCGATTTTGATAGGACTTTTTTTGGCAGGTAGCTGATGTAATAAGGAGTAACTTAAGCTACTTTTATTTTAGAAAAATAAAGTTAAATTCCATGCGGACGAAGCCGCGGGTACAGCTAGTGTCTTATAAATTAGAAAACAAGCGAAATTGCAGGATACGACTAGTGTTGATATAATCCAGGACACAAACGATCATAACTATTATGAACATAAAAAATATAATGAGAAATAGAAACCAGATAGGTTGAGAGATCGCGAGCACAAGTGGTGACTGTCAGTATCAGACTATACATTATTAAGAGGGCATTACATCAACTAACACTAGCGACACAAAATAGGGTTTCTTTTTTATATATATAAAATTCTTCATATTCATTTTTATATAAAATTAACTTTATCCGCATCACACTTACTTGACATTTATAATTATATTTCGCCTAATTAACATATCTTTTTAAATTACAGCCTATGTGTTATTCTTATGTATATGCTATATTACTGTAAAGTTTTATTAAAATCCAATATAGTTATTGCTTGAAAGAGTAACAAACATTCATCACATACGCACAGACTTCTGTATGATCTCTGTTTGATGATATGATCTTTTTGACAAATGTAGGTTATTGTATCAAAGCTGACATTGACACGAGGGTGTAAACACATCACACTAACTTAGAATTTCGAATAGTCAACAAATCAAATCAAATCAAAACAAAATTCATTTATTCATGTACGACAATTTAACCACTTATGAGCGTAATTTTTTTTGTAATATATATTTTTTCCTATTGTAATAAATATGAGCATTTACAAATATTGCATATATAGCGGTGTCTATAGATGAACAACGCCTATATATATTTCACAGTGTAATAACCCCTTAACAGCTCATTAATTATACATATATACTAATACTATTCGATATTTTTTGAATAAATATATGAATAAAATAAAAAGTCATTTATTCATGTAGGTACATTTTAGTCATTTATGAACGTCAAATTTTTTTATATTTTTTTCTACCGTGCATTTTCAAATATTGCATATTATATTGGTCTCTGTAGATGAAAAACGCCTATTATTATTTTTGGATATTTCACAGTGTAATAACCTCTTAACAGCTCATTAAATCTATGAGCATATAAATACTAATAGCATTCGAAATTTTTTGCAATAAATATATTAATCAAATCAAATCAAATCAAAAGTCATTTATTAATGTAGGACATTTATGTACGATAATTTTTTTATATTTTTTCTACCGTAATAAATATGGGCATTTTCAAATATAGCATAACATAGCGGTCTCTATAGATGAACAACGACTATAATTATTATTAGATATATTTGACAATGTAATAACCCCTTAACAGCTCATTAATTGTGTGAGCATATATACACTAATGGCATTCGTATTTTTTACAAATAAGCTGGTATTAATATCATCTAATGCATTCTTAGTGCAGTTACTCAGGTGGCATTATGACATCTAAGCATTACAGGTGTTTATTATCTAGGCATGATGTATTACAGGTGTGGTGAGTTTATTTAAACTGGCACCGGTGTCAGAGAAGTTGAAGAGTAATCGTCTATCGTGGTATGGACATGTAACGCGTAGGAATGAGGATAATATTTTAAGGAAGGTGTTACATATGAATGTGGATGGTTATTAGGATAGAGGAAGGCCGAAAAAGAGATGGATGGACTGTGTGAAAGATGATATGGTAAGAAAGGAAGTAGAAATAACGAGATGACTGCGAACAGGGATGAATGGAAGCGAAAAACATATTGCGCCGACCACAAATAAATGGGATAAGGAAGAAGCAGATGATGATGTGTTTTTATTTAATGACATGTTTTGAATTATGTGACTGGCCCCAGTTTTGCTTGGGTACAATTAATTACTTTTTAATTACAAGTCTTGAATTAGAAATAAACTATAGTGACTCGCCCCGGTTTTGCTTGAGTACTACTAATAATTATTTAATAATAAAAACACTGGACAAATCGCAGAGCGCCATCTAGTGCAACGTAAGGTAAGCTGGGAACTGATACTTAAATAAATTCGCGACTCGGCCTGGTTTTGCTTGGTAATTAATTACTTAATAAAAATCATTGACAGTTCGCACAGCGCCATCTAGTTCCTAGCTAAGCTGAGATGGTTACTAGATAACCCAGATAAACCCAGAAAATACCCAGAGCAGTACAAACTTGAATTCATGAAAACAAATTTGTACCGTGCGAGAAATCGAACCCACGACCATCGGAAGTACAGCGGCTATACCGCTTATATATAATAATAAAAATGTAACTGACTACTGTCTGTACATGGAGGAAAGTGGATTGTTAGTAATGTGGACTAATGATCCCATTGCAAGCAATGCACCATGTCAGATCGACCTCCACGCGGTCCCCCCTGGAAACCATCGTGATTATTCCCGGTGAATTTGTCACGTTGGGCTAACTGATCTGACTTCATGCTCATCTTATCATCCTCCACTGGTGCCCCGCCAGCGTAAAACGTTAGCGCAGGCTGGTGTACCATTCCATTATCATCCTTTAAAAAACTGTCTGTACATCTCAATAATATTATGAATGCGAAACTTTGTGAGTATGTATGGATGTTTGATACTCTTTCACGCAAACAAAAAAAAACTTTTACAGTACCTAATATATTAATTATAGCTTATGCATCAGAATAACACATAGACTATATATTATATTTATAATATATATATATATGTATATATATATATATCTAAAAACAGATTCAAATGACAACAATACTAAACTAATTATATCATTTACATAACTTAATTATACAACTACAACCTAAAATTAAAAAGCTTAAAAAATATAATACAATAACTAAAATATATTATTAAAAGGGGTCCCTTTAGGCAACGTTCCGAAGATACTGGCAGAGTTCCCTCTTTGAATAGCTATACTAATTCTTTGTCCAAGGTAGCTGCCAACTCTTCGGTCTTCTGTGATGTCGATTAACCTTTTCGTTATTTCTTTGAAAAGTCTTATAGAGCTAGGACCCCACGGACCAAGGGTCTCGACAACGAATGGGACAAAATCATATTCGGAGTCTAGACCCCTGTATTTATATATATACATATATAGAATAAAATAAAACTACAACAATTCACACAGCGCCATCTAGTCCCAACGAATGAAACGTCTATTTGTAATTAATTAGTATTTAATTAGTTTCTATTTAATTAGTAATAATCCTTGATACAAATTCTTGCTACCGTCCTAGATATCATGTACATACAGATAAACACTCGTTTTTGTATATTATGTAGTATGAACCAAGGATATTTGTATGCGGAAGAATCCTCCAGTATGATTGCACATAAGGAAGCGATGGTTAAGGTCGTTAGCTATGTTTGGACATATATACACACATACTGGTAGCAATTATGTTAGCGTCATCATCAGGATGATAGTGTAGGCCAAACTGCGAGATAGTACTAGTGCAACTATTAATAATAATACCCTTGGACAATGCACAGAGCGCCATCTAGTGTCAAGGTAAGCAGAGCTTGTGTTATGGGTACTAGATACTTTTTTTATAAATGGATAATATATGTAAAAACACCCAGTTCGATACAAAATCATACTCATGAATATATATGTTTGTATTGTGCTTATAAAAAAAATATAAATACATACATAATAAATATAGAAAACACCTAGTTTGACTATACAAACAATCATATCCATGAATGTTTGTATAGTGCAAGGAACCGAACCTGCGACCGTGTAAGTAAAGCGGTGTGCTAAACCAACTAAATTAGCAATGACGTCATTGCTAATTTAGAATATTAATCTCCTTAGAAATTATGTTGTTTATGGCTATTCTGCTTTTTATGTTTTATTGCTTTTGATATTAGGATGATCTACCCGCCTGTGCTAACGGTTTACGCTGGCGGGGCACCAGCGGAGGAAGATAAGATGTACATGAGGTCAGGTCTCTTAACCCATCAATAAATACCAGTGATAAATACGGTTCCTAAAAATAACGATGCCTCCATTCACCCTTCTCCCCTTTCAACCCCTTACGGGTTATAAGGGGTTGAAAGGAAATATGTAGGGGTTAAAAGGTAGCATATGCCCTTTCTCAGAGTCTAGACTATCTGTATACCAAATTTCATTTAAACGGTTCAGTACTTTTGTGAAAGCGCGACAGACAGACAGACAGAATTACTTTCGCATTTGTAATATTAGTAACGATTTATGTATTTGCAATTTATGTATAAACATAGCGTGTTCAAACAGGTAACAGTAAAAACACACAGTTAATGCATCTATTATTGTTCTTTGATGAGGAAAAATCACATTTTTTTTTCGTATATATGATGGAATTGTACTAATTCATATTCGTGTAAGTGGCTCGCTAAACTGGAATCATAAGATTTCCCATAAGTATTAAATTGCCATGAATTAGAAATACCAGACAGTTAATTATTGTTTTTCACTTCAGGGTTCGTTTGAAAAATAACATAACTGTTTATTTATTTACTTCAGGCAACTAGGCCCATATAAATAAAATTGGAAAGTAATTTTGAAATAACTGTTTCTTACTAAATGCATATGCATATAAATACGAAATTACATTTTTTACAATTTTTGTCTGTCTGTCTGTTGATAAAGCACATGTCCGTACATGTGTTTTATCAAAAACTGTACAGCTCAAATTTTTTTAGCATTGTTCCTGTACTTAAATCAAATCCAAAAATACGACAACTAAAAAAATGAGTTTTTTTCTACAATAATCTCCGTCGAATTAAGGGTTAATAAATGCAAAAAATAAACTACTATTGACACTTAACTGAATAAGTAAAAGTGTATTTAATAAATAATATTACTATAATATTTATATAGAAATACATAATAATGTCTGCAAATATTAATATTGATATCGAACCCGCAACCATCATATACTGAGGCAGTACACACCAACCGCTGCACCATAGTGGTCATTAGCGTAAAATAACAATGTACAACATTGTAATGAACAGGAAATACTTGATTAACTACGCTTTAGAAGTTGTTATATGGAAAGACATGCCTATATGTATATACTAGCTTTTGCCCGCGGCTACGCTCGCGTTAATTTATCCCCTTGGGGGTAGAATTAATCAAAATCCTTTCTTAGGGGATGCCTACGTCATAGTAGCTTTATGCATGCAAAGTCTCAGCCCGATCGGTTTAAAATTGACAAAGTTTAATACAAACTTTCATTCCCTATGGTATCTCCTTGGGGGTAATTCAACCCCCAAGGGGATACCAAATCAAGGGGTTATCAAAATCTACCTGATAGATCACTATGTCAGTCACCTTTGAGTTACATATATTTATTTTAGTGGTCGCCCAGTGCTCGAAATTTGACTTTAATAATGAATACATAAAGATCTCTAATTCACTTATATCAGATGTTTAGTACCTCTAACACAGGCTCTGCTTAGCTTGGGACTAGATGGCGCTGTGTTAATTGTCTAGGAATATTATATTATTACCAGCTGATCCCGCAAATGTTGTTTTGTCATATAAATTAAAATCGCTATTAAAAATAGCGGTTGGTATTGGAATGGGTGAAAATTTAGAGTTGTAAGTATTTTTTAATGCCACATTATAAAAAAATAAAAAGAAAATCTTACGGGTAAGACGACCCTTATCACTTAGGGGTATGAAAATTAGATAGTAGCCGATTCTCAGGCCGATACAAGTAATCGTAATCATTAATACAAATCTTTGTGCCGTGCGAGAATTGATCCCGCAACCATCGGAAGTATGACGATGTGCTAAACCGCTAGACCACAGAGGCCGTCAAATGTGCTATGCTTATGCTCTCAATCTATCAATCTATCAATGCAGATTGGCAGACTAAACTGACGTCGATTGAATTATGAGAATATTGGGCTATTTGTATGATTCGATGGACGTAATTGATCTATTTTGGATACATATCTTACAATGTAATTTCTGTATAAACAGACTACTCTGTGTTTAGATACACAGAGAGTACGATACGGAATGTCACGTATAGAAGATACTCTGTGCTACACGTGGAACAACTATTTTTAGGTATAGATATATTTAGTAGAAAATTAATATTCACAGATATACACATATTGGGACAGGATTTCTCATTTAAAACTGAGAGATTTAGCTCATTTAATCTTATCTTATTTAAATTTTCGTGTCACAATGTTAGTTATCTCACACTCTTTCGAAACGGCTGGATCAGTTTTTATTACATTTTATGTGCATATTCAGTAGGTCTGAGAATCAGCTATTCATTTTTCACACCCCTAAGTGAAAAGGTTAAGGGTTGTCCACACCTAACATTTTCTTTATTTTTTATATTGTTGCGTTAAAAATACATACAACCCTAAATTTTCACCCTTCTTTCACCAACCCCTTTTTTTAATAACTATATTAATATATATGGCAAGGCATCTGCCGGGACAGCTAATTACATATGTAATTGCGTGTCGCAACACCGACCACGGCAGTGTACCTGTCCCACCTAAACTACGACACCAAGGAACAGGACATTGTGGGCTACATCCGGACCAAAAGTAACCTGACATTGAGGGTGACGCAGCTGGAATCTAGTCACAACGCGAGCTTCAAAGCGTTCACGGCCCGGGTCCCCACCAACATGCTGCCCACCTTCATGAAGGAGGACTACTGGCCGAAGGTTGTGATGTATCGACGCTACCGTGGCAGATTATGAATTTATATAATAATAATAATAAAAATTGTTTATTGTGCATAAAAAAAAAAAATAACAAAAAAGAAAGAAACAAAAAATTATGCGAATAAAAGGCGGTCTTATCGCTCAAAGCGATCTCTTACAGACAACCTGGGAGATAAAAGTATTGTGTGAGGGAAAGGTAGGTGGCACACTATAAAAAGAGAGTTAAATATTATATGGATACTAAATACATATACATACAAATACTAGAGGTATATCTATATATATAAATAAAATACACCACATAAATAAAATATTAAAAAAAATATATGTTTGACGAAATAAAACATTAAAGAAAGATTTTTAATTAGAGAATGTGAGATTGGATTAGTTATTATATTTTATTATTATTTCTTATGTATCTTATGTATATATGTGGCCAGAATTAAATAAATAAAATAAAATTGTACAGAAATATGTATTTAATATATATTTCTAAGAAATTCTATATCGTCGCCACTTGGCACGGTAAGGTCAATTTCTATTGGATTTCCCTGTAGCCACGTGCCGCTGCCAGATAATTTGTTCTTATTTTTGGACGAAGATATTTCGTAAGGTGAAGTACTTAATGAGAATATCGGATTTCGAGGAAAGTATATTTTCCTGCTTTTTTTGCTAACATTATTATTTTTTAATGTCGTATTTCATTGAGGGCGTATAGGTCTAGTGGTGTACTACTCCGATTTCAGCCCAGATGGTCGTGAGTTCAAATCTGTTGATACCACAGAAAAATGAGTGTGTCAATTTAGATTTCATGACGCTCAGACGGTCGTGAATTCAAATCTGGCAAAAATAAAAATCTTGCAGTGTCAATTTATAGTTCTGAAAGATTATCCGGTGAAGGTAACACCGATAACAAAGATAAAAAAATCTATGTTTAGCATTTTTTTTAGTTTGGTCTCCTGCCATTTTGTATTCAAAATATATCCAGCGAACCACAAGTAAGGTAAAGTAACTACACCAAGGTTAAGTAACCACAATATCGACAGTTGACAATCCCTCTTACTACCTCATCTGGGATAACAGTCGTAGTAATAATAGTAATCTCAGGACAATTCACACAGCGCCATCTAGTCCCAAGGTTAACTAATTTTTGTGTTATGGGTACTGGATAAACTTTATAAATACATAGATATATATTATACATAGAAAATACCCAGACCGATACAAACAATTACACTCATGAATACAAATGTTAGTGGCGTGCGAGGAATCGAACCTGCGACCATCGGAAGTAAGACGGTGTGCTAACCGCTAAGCACAGAGGCCGTTATTAGTAATGGTAAGTTTGTTTTATTAAATTAATAGAAAAATATCTAAGTAATTATTTCAGTTGTCTAGTAGCCATAACACAAGCTTTGCTTACCGTGGGACTAGATGGCGCTATGTTAATTGTCCAGGGTTATTTATTTATTATTTACCAATCAAACAATAATTGTGATCCAATTGTTTTTTAAGCAAAATAAATGTTTTGTCATTTTTTTATTTTCATTTTCACACACGTAAGGAATTTGGGAAAATCAATACAAAGTGATATACTCGAAAATATTATTATACTAATTTGGGTTTCGAACCTGCGACCTTTGTAAGGAAGTACCTAACCCCCTAGACTATCGACCACTAAGTTACTGCGTTGTAGAAAATATATGCCGTCATCTCAAATAGCTGTAGATGACGATTTGTTTTTCTAAATGATGCTGCAATTAATTTTTATTGTTGTTCAGTTTTCTTTCGAGATTTTCCGGTTACATCTACTTCAATTATTGATATGACTTATCAATAGATTAGCGCAGTTTGTTTTTCCCCATTTAACTAGCTATAAAACGCGGTTTCATCTGCGGTTCAATGTAAACAACAGACCCGACCTGGCTTCGCACAGGTGCGTTATAAATCCTATAATTACCCAGCTTTTCTGTGCTATAATATGCATATATACTAGCTATACTCGTGGTTTTACCTGTATTAAATTCATATTTTTTTCAAACGAAGATAGAAATTAAGGCGACCTGAGCCGAGATTTGAACCTGTAGCGGTGCCTTCAGACTAAAGTCGTATCCGTGATACAAGAATTGGCCTTCAGCCGCTCCATAAGTCCTTCCGCGGGTTTGGAGTGCCAGCTGCACTCGCTTCTACTTAATTACTCCGTTTCTGAATGGAGGAGCAATTTTTTTTCTTTTTTTTATAACCCAAAACATTTTATAGAACTCCATTTTATCTCAAACTAAGCAGAGCTTGGACAACTGATATAAATACACCGATATTATTTTTGTCAGTATACACATATACATAGACAACAGCCAGACCGTTACAAACAATCATACACATGAATACAAATGTTTGCACCATGCGTGAAATCGAACCCGCGACCATCAGATGTAAAGCGGTGTGCTAAACCGCTAGACCACCGAGGCTGTCAATCATTGCCATTGCATAATAATTAGAAACCCATGTTGCCATAAATACTAATGGTGACCAATTATGCATATTAAAGTTAGTATATATATATATATATATATATATATATTTAGAGGATGGATTCCATTAGGAATGGTCAGCCGCTTACGGTTTACGCTGACGGGGAACCAGTGGAAGATGATAAGATGAGCATGAAGTCAGGTCAGTTAGCCCAACGTGACAACTTCAGCGTTAATTTATCACGGTGGTCTCCAGGAACCGTGTGGAGGTCGACCTGACATGGTACATTGCTAGCGATAGGATCATTGGTCCACATTACTAATAGTCCTTTCCTTTATATATAATGCATAGTAAAGTTCATTAAACACATACAGTCTTAGTCACCGATGAGTTCAGTACCTCTAAGGACATCGGGACAGTCTTTTTATAGAGTTTTATCGTCGAGACAACATAAAAATTCTTCAAAGGTTTGCCTTACCATGAGGTCGATGAACCGTATAGGATTTCTAACAATTAAGCCACAGCGTAATCATATACCAAGCCTTCTGTTGGACTACTTGAAGTTATTATTTCATATTGTAATGAAATTATTTGCACTGTGACGAGAAATGAAATTAAACATTCAGAATGCACTATGCACTTTGTTACCGCTCAGTTTATATTGATTTTGAGATTTATGTATTTATTAATTACTCGTTAAAAAATACTTTTATTAAGTTTTCAATATATAATTTCACAAGCTGTGCTTGCGACTTCGTCCGTGTGGAATAGACGACGAATGGCGATTTTCCATACAAACTTTCAATGTCATATTTATATATATTTAATCAATAGTCTAAAAATTAATTTAAAAAAATGAATGAAAATCCCGTGCATGAATAACTATTACCATACACGTTTGTCATTTAAGTAATCGTTTAGTGAGTAATAGGCTTTGTTCAATAAATATGATTTAACAGATGTTTTTAATTTATTTAAGGGTGATTCCAGTATATCCTTTGGTATCTTATTGAAACATTTTATAACTATAGGGTATAAAATTTTTCTATATAAACTAAAAAAGACTGAACTGATGGTAGATTTGACTAAGACAGTCATAAGTGACTATTAGACCTAAATAAAGACATTTTGATTTTTTTTATACTACGATGGTGGCCATCCAACGTACGCTCCATCTGATGGTAAACAGATACATCAGGGGTGTCACGTGCGTAACCGACTTTTAAGAAATCTTAGTATGTAATTATGTTGATTTTAAATTAATATTAAAATTACGAACTTGTGCTGAATTAATCTACCAGACTTACTCCTACATACAATTAAATTAATTTTCATTTTACTTTCCAATTAACCGACGTAAAACTATTGTATATATATAAATGTCAATGTACAATAATTAAAATCTAAAATTAATATTCAATATTAATTAAAATCTCCTATAATAAGTACTATAATTGTTTAATAAAGGATTTATCTATGTATTTACTTATATTTGGCAATTTCAGTCAGTTATATATGCGTAAATATTTATACATAAAATGAAGCGTGGGATAAAAGAATTCATTTCATGCGCAGAGTTTTTTTTAATACTAGTATACTATAGGGTACTACTATACTATAGTGTAATAGTTCATTTGCCTGTACATAGCTTTTTTTTATTATAAATGATAATGGAATAGTGCACCCGCCGTGATAAATTCTTCTTGAATTTGTCACGATGGGCTAACTGACCTGACCTCATACTCATCTTATCATCTTCCACTGGTGTCCTCCAGCCCAAACCGTTAGCGCAGGCGAGTGCACCATTCTATAATCACCCATAAAAAAAACTCCCCAAATGAACTAAAAAAAAACTTTAAAGGATGAAAAACTCTCTTGAAAAGTGGGAGGGGGAAAAGAACAGAGACAGTTCTCATTTCCCTCCTAACTTTCAAGCTATACTTGGTTAGTGACTAAACAGCGCAGCAGTAATAGTTTCGAGAGGTTTTCCATCATTTAATGTTTGTCTTTTTCAGATTAAAAAAACTCACAGGTCACTATACCACAAAAGAGACTTAGTAGCTTTGTCTCAATTCTGCCTTACCGGCAGAACTTTTTGGAAGCTAAGTTTCTCTGTTTCAGTTCTTCTATGATATGATATAAGAGAGAATCAGGTACTAATTTTAATTGAAGGATTCGTAAAATTAAAATGGATTATTTCAATAAAATTTAAATGTAAAAATGATTCTTACATTAGTAATTAAATACGACTTATAGGACTTATAGGACATATAGTTCTTATAGGACATGGTATTCATTATAAATAAGTAAACTATACTTGTTTGACTTATATCCACTACACAGGTCCCTAATGTTTGTTACTTATCGCACCAACATTATATCGTTTTAAAAATAAATTTCGAAATAATTTGGATCACATTTTTAGACGACCACATAAGAAGCACCAAGACAAAGAAACAACCATCAGAATCGGTTAACACGAAAAAAAGTTATAGGGTACCAGACAGTTTTGTTGGTACTATCAACCTACCAGACGCATTGAAAGCGTATATTGGGTAACAAAGATGATATCAGCGCAAGTTATAAGTTGTGCACAATATGTGAAAAAATTTAGTTTCTTAAAATAACGAATTTGATATGAAATTTTTTACACCTTTGTTACCTGTTACCTGCCAAAGGAACCACGATCCAGGTTTCATGTTTGAGGATCATTCTTACCTGTGTTGGGGACACATGTACAAGAACTTTCACATATACTAATAAGACGTATGTCTGGCCGTCGTAGTCTCTTGCTCTAATACAGTCGTAATTAAGAATCTTATCCTCATTTGAAGTCGGTTTAGAAACAATGTGTGCTTTTTAATTTCAAATACTCGCTTTTAACGCGGACGCGTCGCGTGTCCGTTTTGCGTGCCCGCCTTTCTATACAGAGCCGGTAATTAATATTTATTAATTTAATTACACGTTTCGTTAATTCCTGACGAGGGTAGTGTGTTCGATTCTACAAAAACTGTTTAATGATAAACACGTTTGTCCTCGATACCAACTTTTATATTTTTACTAACAACACACACTTTGTAGGAATATTTAATTGTTTTGGAATTAAGTTAATTTATGAAGAAGGGGGCTGTTAGTGATGTAGTGTGGAAACCCCACTGCGTGTTTCAGGTTCCTCCACTCTTCTCTTGGAAACCATCATGATACCATACATACCTCGTGAATTCACGCTCATTTTATCACCCTCCACTGGTGCCCCACCAGCGCAAACCGTAAGCGCAGGCTGATGCACCATTCTATTATCATCCATATATATACGTAGATTTCTCGTATTATTTAAAATATATTCAGTAATATTTGAATCTGTCTGTTTTGTTTACATATAAAATTATCATTCATAAGTATTATATATATATATATTCAACCTGAAGGCAACATTTTGCATTTCGGTATACATGTATTATGCATAAACCTACCTCTTGAATCACTCTATCCATTCCTAAAAATTGCATTAAAATCTACTGCGTAGTTTAAAAGATAAATGCGATCATAGAGCGGAAGCGAATTCAATTTACACTATGTAATATAAAGATTACTATATGAAAGTCAAGTATTGTTTTATTGCATCAGAAAATAGTATATGATGCAATTACAGTGTTATTACTTACGCACTTATAAAACGTACTTCAAAATATCCTTGGATTAGTCATACGGATATTAAATTGATAAGATAGTGGAGCAATTCAAAATTGATAAAATCATTGTTTACAATTCTGAAATTGTGAGTGTCGTTAGGTACTACTATTTCTACCACTAGGTATTTTGTACGCTGTGTTCCAGAGTGAAAGGTAAGGTATGGCAGTGTAATTAGCTGGTATGGATATAGTATAACACAGTTATAACACAGAGAGTTCTTTCAATCTTTCTAATAATATACACCCGTGTATTGTGAGTATGGATGCATAGTGGAAGAGATAGAGATTAGTTACTCTTTCGCTAATATATAAGCTACTTTACTGTAAAGTTTCATCAAAATCCGTGTCTACTAATCGGATTTTGATGAAATTTCACAGTAATATATCTTATACATCAGAATAACACATAGCCTATAAGTTTTATGCTCGTGAAGCAGGTACATAGTTAAAAATAATAATAACATCTTAGGATATTTCAAAAGCCATCTAATCTAGTCCCAAGCTGAGCAGTGCTTATATTATGGTTACTAGACTACTGCTCTAAATACATACATACATATTTTTTTGTAAATACATACATAATATATATGTATATAGAAAACATCCAGACCGATACAAACAATCATACTCGTGAATATAAATATACCGTAAGAGGAATCGAAACCACGACCATCGAAAATAAAGCAGTGTGCTAAACTGCTAGACAACAAAATCCGTAGTTATCCTTACTAATGTTAGAAATGCGAAAGTAACTCTGTCTGTCTGTCTCGCTTTCACGCCAAAACTACTTAACCTATTTAAATGCAATTTGATACACAGATAGTCAGGACCCTGAGAAAGGATATAGGCTAATTTTTATTGCGAAAAAAGGGTTGTAAGAGGTTGAAAGGGGAGAAGAAAGGTTGTACGGAAGTATCGTCATTTTTGAAGCTAAAACGATGAAACTTTTTTTGTTTTTTTTGGGTTAGATTTTTGAATACTCTTTCTTTGTTTGGTTAAGGTCACTATAACACGCGTACGAAGTCGCAGGCACAGCTAGTAGTATAATAAATATGAATGATAATAAAAATAAAACTGTAACATGTGGTGCCATCTGTCGGTAGTTCCACAAAACTAAATAATATAATCCTATTTGCAAGGACATTATTCTGTATCTAATAGGTACAACGTACTAACATAATTATTATGGTAATTAGAAGCAGTTAAGTCAGTTAAATGGATTCATATTGTTTTTTATATAATAATTTGAAGGAAGGAATGTTTCTAAGTATCTTTAGACTGATTATATTTAAAACTGTGCATTCATGGTACGGATATACAAATAGTTGTTTGTTATATTATATATATGTGGAATTATATATATATATAATTGTCGTGTCGTAGCTAGTTGCCCTACTTCTACTTCTAAACTAAACGAAATAGCTCAACCGATTTTGATGATATTTTATATGTATACTGGATAGGTCTAAGAATAGCTTACCTATATATTTTTTACAAGTCATCTTAATTTTTTTTTTTAGAACCTAATTGTTTATTTCTTTTTTATGATTTGGCGTTAAAATACATATACTGAATTCACCCTTCTATTGTTTGGTTGTATTTTTTAAATTAATATTAATATATATTGCAAAACAACCAGTTTGCCAGGTTAGTTAGTAGTTTTATAAGATTATGTTTGCATAATTCACAGAATAGTAACCTGACGTTGTTGGTGACGCAGAAATCGAGTCACATAGCGAGTTTCCAAAGATTATTGGTCCGAATTCCCACTGACATGAAGGAGGAATACTGGCCGAAGGGGGTGGTATACTGGATCTACCATAGCAGATTGCCGTAGTCAGTATAGTAACTACAGTGAGAGTATCATTTTTTTTTTGGACAATTCACACAGCGCCATCTAGGCCCAAGTTAAGCTAGCTAAAGCTTGTGTTATGGGTACTAGATAACTGATACAAATAAATAGATATATATTTTTTTAAATATATACATATTATACATAGAAAATACCCAGACCGATACAAACAATTATACTCATATACAAATGTTTGTGCCGTGTGAGGAATCGAACCCGCGACCAAGGGTCGTAAAGCGGTGTGCTAGACCGCTAGACCACCGAGGTCGTTCGATTCTGTTCCGATTTTCTGCATATATAATAATAATAATCTCAACCTCAGGACAATTCACACAGCACCATCTAGTCCATGGCTAAGCAGACCTTGTGTTATGGGTACTAGACAACTGATATAAATACATGAATACATTTTTTTTGTAAACATATGCGAAGTTCGTCACTTTCTTATATTTTTTAATGATTGTGAAACCTATTATTAGCTATAGGTACTATTGGTGTGTACTTTCTGTTTTTATATATTGTGCATGCTGTTGGTTTTGAAATAAATAAATATATAAATATACATAACAAAGAAAACACCCAGACCGACACAAACAATCATACTAATGAATTGTTGCAGGTGATTGATACGATATTGTTGGTCGAGATGATGTATATTACAGATGATAATAAACTGACAATATGTACATAGAAATAATGATCTTATATACTAAATAACAATAGGAAAATGTAAGGTGCGGTGACACAGTTTAGACACAGCAGTGCTTAGTAGACAATATTGAATTTGTCTTACTAGATTATTAAATGCAATTATTATTTTGATGTATCTAGGTGACTGTATCCCATAAATACGCTGCACCACCGAGAAAGTCAAACATCGCATGTCTGTAATTCATAACAATCATACTCAGCAGCCAGCTTGACTCTACTGATTTCTTGAGTCATCAAGTGATTCGTATTAGATATACATACCTACATGATTTCTATTTCTAAGTGTTATTGTATTTACATTGTTATCTTAATCTGTTCATATCCGGATGATAAGATACGCATATAAAAACACGGTTATTACGCGTCGAGTAAATCGATTCAGGCGTCTTACTGTCTACCGTCACGTATGCATATAAGCGTACATTCACGGTACGATCCGATATATACTTTTTATAGTATAGGAGACAAACGAGAAGCGGCTTACCTGATGGTAAATTTTATAGTATATAGTATAGGGTACAAACTAAATTGAGGCTCACCTGATGGTAAATGATTACCGGCTCCCATGAGCACCCGTAACGACAGTGGAATTGCAAGTGCGTTACTGTCCTTTTAAGGTCTGTAATTATTACGGATCAAGAACTAGAAAATAATGTATCCAAAAAATTATTCAAAAAGAATATATTAAACTTTTTTTGTAAACAAATATTAGGGCATATTGTGGGTCATAAGATACTTGGTTTTACAGTAATGTGTTTATGTGAATATATGTATGTGTATGTACATTATAAGTTAATGTTAAGTTGAGCGCTCTTACTGCAGTCAAACTGCTGAGTAGTTTTGAGGCTTGATGTTTATATTTTATTTTTGTATAAATTTGTATGTAAAATAAATAAAAAAATAATAATAAAAGGAGCAAGCTCTTTTCTTGAAGGTTTCAATAAAGTCTAGTAATTCTTCAATAGGCAAGTGTCGTGTGGTCGTGCGTGGCAGAAAGTTTCTAGGAAACCACGCTGTAGAAGATCGCCATTCATCCAGATGATCAGGATGGTATTGTAGTTTCTGGTGGGTGGTATGATGGTGAACTTCAGCAGTTGGTATTAATCGATATGTCGATGCGACTATACTGAAACTATGAGTACAGAGATGACATTTTAGTGTAATGGCAACGCATGAGGGTTAACCCGGATAATCCGGGCATCATATTTATTTATATCCGGCTACTGATTGTCCTTATTATAAATACCTTATAGACTAACATACCAGTAAAAATATAAATTATCTCTATGGTCACGGCACTGACGACGGCAATCTGCCACGGTAGCGCCGATACACCACACCCTTCGGCCAGTACTCCTCCTTCATGAAGGTGGACAGCATGTTGTTGGGACTAAAGCTAAAATGTCCTAGATGTATAAATGATTTTTTATTCCATTTGATTGATTAGACCACGGGAGTCGTAAATAACAAACAAAATCTCAGAAATCTACTTATCTATTCTATATTTTTTTAGTGATCAGAATGCCCTCTGCACAAATCGACTGCTCTCTTTATGGAAACTGGTTAGATGTAGGGTTGGCAACACGCTCGTGATATGGTATTTCAGGCGTCCATAGGCTACGGTAAAAGTTTCCTCTCAAATGGGCAGTATCCTTGTTTACCACTATTGTAATTTAAAAAAAAATTGGCGAGCGTCACCTAAATATTATGCATATATTAATATTAATTCATATTTTTCTTATATTACCATTCATTATAACTAAATTTTTATACCTGTTGATAAACGAATCAAATCAATATATCTTTGTTTTCATTTGATTTGACTTGCAAAACAAATTGCTGGCAATAGATGGGAATGCTAAAAACATTAAAACTACTATAAAATGGAATCTTCTTTTAAAATTTGCCAGTCGGTTAAAAATATGTACATATATATATATATGTTTATAGAATAAAATATTTTGCTGAAAACCCAATACATTAGCGAACACTCGTGTTCTAAAGCCTTTATTGCGATATGGTCGCATCGCCGCTATGATACAATGCGGCGGTACGTCCCTTGTCAAATTAGCGTCAGCATCGCCGGTTCCACTGTAATATTTCAGCTAAGGTTTTTATATGAAACTTTATACTTATATTGTGAATATATACAATTTTATACAAATACCTTCTTCAACAGTATATACCATTCGGGACTATTATCCCAGATGGGGTAAGCAGAGGCATTGTCAACAGTTGATGTCGAGGCTTTCATGTTTGAAATTTTTTTGATTTTGTTAAATGATCAAGATCATACTGAAGTTTTTGAAAGAGCCTATTGCTCCTAACTTAGGAAAAAATTCGTTGTCCAGAGCATATATCAATAATTTCGATTGTGTACTTACTAAACTTTGGCGTTCTGAATCATGACAAGTATTAAGATGCACCTGTTTATTACCCGCTACATATATGTATATAGTTTTAAATATAACTGTATGTTTTTTTTACTAATGTAAGAATATTATGTGATTCAATTTTTTATGATAATAAATGTATAAATGTCATGCTACCTGTATGACATAGGCGTATATATGTATAGACGTAGTAGAAAAGGTCCTAAATGAGATCCCTGCGGTACCACCATAGATCATATTGGTAACTATTATATTATTAACCCTATTAATAAACGCCTTAGAATAGACCGCAGATATTTTATTAGTCCTTCAACTGATGCACTTTACTTGTACAATAATTGCATACAATCAGATGTTATCAGAGACGACCGAGAGTATGCAATTTGCAATTAGCACAGTCTGAGATGAGAGTTAGTTTTATTATCTCACTATGCGTTTGTGAATAGCTTTATCTTAATACAATCAGCGTGTAAGATTCTCTCTACCAACCGTGTAGGTAGGTAAGTGCAATAATATGCAAAACTAACTTTTTTTATTAAATATAAATAATTTTTATTTAAATAAACTTCATATTATTAACTTTTGAATATTATTTTTATTCTACTACTCATTCGGAACGCAGACCCATGACAAGACAAATGAAAGGGAAAGTTGCGTATTACTCTTTTAAATAAAAATCATATTTTTAACAATTTACTTTAAATAAAAACTACCCGATGGATTTACATTATTTCGTTTAATTCCAAGTATAAATCCATTGAGTAGTGAAATGGACTTCCGCAAAATAACACCTAATTCGATTAAATAAATAAAAAACAACCAAATGGCAAAGATTTATATAAATGAGTGATAATAATAAAAAAATAAATGAAAAACATTTTATATGTACAATAGACATAATACCAGAGAATTGGATTAAACAAATGAATTTTTATATTCTGGCGAGGCACCAGTTGTGTATTATAAGAGGAGTATAAAGTAATTTCAAGATGGTTACCACAAGACACTTTGCACAATCGTAAAATTTATAGCCTATACTATCTGTCCCGGCAAACGTTGTTTTGCCTTAAAATAAAAAAAAATTAGGGGTGGACTACCCCTAACATTTAGGGGGATGAAAAATATATGTTGGCGTATTCTCAGATCTACTCAATACGCTCACAAAATTTCATGAGAATCGGTCAAGACGTTTCGGAGGAGTATGGGAACGAAAACTGTGACACGAGAATTTTATATATAAGATGTTATTCTGATATATAACCTATATTACGGTGAAGTCTCATCAAAATCCCTTTACCAGTTTTTGCGTAAAGCATAACAAACATCTATCCATCGATATTTACAAATTTCGCGTTTATAATATTAGTAAGTTTAAAGAAATGACTTTATCAATACCTTAAAAAACGAAGCCGAAAATGTTAATTTCGCGAAGTGTTGAAGCTATAAAATTGTTATGAAAGCGTATTACGTTATTGTACTCGATTTGCATTTCATACAACGATAAAGCTTCTTTCGTGTTTTGTATTCTATCGCGATAATTAAACAAAACTTCACCCCTTTACGTTATTAAAGTATAATTAGTATACTTACTTGGACTAGTATTTGCATAAATTCGCCGACTTTAAGAATTATCTCGGTTATCTTAAGTCCATAACCCACGGGAAATTGTCGGCGTTAATACTAAGCATATAATGTAAATTTAAACCGATGTAGAAAGTCTGCTTTGGCACCTGTCTTACGTTTTACTAGCAACTCGATTACAAACGGCCTCTCTGGTCTAGTTGTTTAGCACACCGCTTTATTTTTGATGGTCGCGGGTTCGATTTCTCGCACGGTGCAATTGTTGTTTGCATTGGTTTGGGTGTTTTCTATACAACACTAAGTATTGTGTTGTATCACTTGTCTAGTACCTATAACACAAGCTCTGCTTACCGTGGGACTAGATGTCATTGTGTTATAAAAAAAATTGCTTTGTAAATTGTTCTCCGAGTAGAATGGTGAGGAAGTTAATCCTCAGAAACAGTAATGCCTGAGGTAGTTCTATGAGTGTCACATAAATAAAAATACAAACGAATACCAGATTTGTTAGTTTCGGTCTTGTTACTTAGTGCTCCGTAGAGGCAATGCACGGATTTAACATTGAATATTACCATCTAACAGCAAGGGGGCCATTTCAAGTATCTACTATCGATCCTCTGTCCAATTCATACGCGGATCGAAATTACGACGGCCTGAGCCGAGGTTCGAACCCCTAGCGGTGTTCTTAGACTAAAGTCGTATCTGTCAGGAGCGAATTGGCCTTCAGACGCTCCATAAGTTCTTCTGCGGGTTTGGAGTGCCATCTGCAATCGATCTCTATCGTTCGGTGAAACTGTGAAGGCCAGCTGCGATCAACAGCATTAGAGTAGTGCTAAAAAGAGTGTGCCCCGTATTGTCGACCTATTCTTATAGTGGTGACCTTATTCGTAGAGATTGCAACAAACAGTTAAAAAAAACAAATTCCTAAAATTACATTAAAAAAAAAGAAACTCAATTGAATTTCTTGCCAGTTCTTCTCAATTGAATCTGTATACTGACCTGGACGGTAAGGAAAAAATTACAATACACAAAAATTTACGTTCTTAAGCGGCTAAAATGTCCCACGTGAATAAATGTTTTTTGAATTTCTATTTAAAATAAATTTATAGTTTATTTATTATTTGGTTAAGCTCTAAAGGCCAACAGCGATAGAATAGTTCAAAAATAAAAACCAAATACAAAAAGAAAAATACAAACAAATACCACACTGTCTACTTTACAGTTAAAAAGTAATGATTTCATTGCAACAATATATTAAACTGACATTATCAGTATTCAGACAGACATTCAGACATTACAATACCTATCTGTTTTCCACACATAAAAGAAATACTTGGCGCATCTTTGTTCAGAAAACAATCATACAGTCATCACACACAGGTCGTTTCCTTTTTAAATATGCGTCAAGTGGCCACTACTGTACATTGACGGTCTCGCTGATCTTACAGTTTAGTACCCCTTGTTTCGACGTGTTCGATTCTCGTCAAAGAAAAGCACAATCATTTTATACAGCTCACAGTGCTATATGTTCAATTTCACCCAAATCCCTTAATAAAAATAATTCAATACATTGAAGAGTATTATTGTATTATTTATCATCGTCATGTTTCTTCCTTATCCCATTTTATTTTTATTTTTTTATACTATGATGGCGGTGAATAAGCACACGATCCATCCACGAAGCCAGAGACACCAGGGGTGTCTAGTGCGCGTTGCCGACCTTTGAAGTTTAGGGTCCGCGTTATGTATTTCTCTTCCATTCATCCCTGTTCGCAGTCATCTCGTTATTGACTCCCTTTCTTACCATATCATCTTTCACACAGTCCAACCATCTCTTTTTTCTTCCTCTACCCTTATAACCATCTATTTTCATATACAACACCTTCAGTATATTTATATCATTACATTATTGCAAAAAATAACCTGCAGATACATCCACCTTAACTCAACAAAATGATTTCCGGCGTATAATTAAAAACTAATTCAACGTGTTGCAGTTAACAAAAGGTAGTTAATAATCTTGGTTGTTACATGGCGGTAATGCGTTTTACTGCACCAAAGCTGAGACAAAGAAAGGATAACAATAAATTTAACATGACTCCGCTAATAATATGTCATGGTCTAATAAATTTGCATAAGATTTTGTTTTACGGTTTTTATGGGCGCCATTTCATGTAGAGTCAATTCAACGTATATCTTTGTCAAATGAGTACTGTATAAAATTAACCTTTTTTTAAAACAATTGCGAAAGGCAAAGAAGCCTGCTCTGATGATATTAATGATAATAATATCTCAGGAGGATTTATAATGATTGAGAATGACATAGAAGCTGGGCCTGGTGGTATTATTAATAAAAATAATATCTCCATAATGAATTCCGAACTAAGTAGAACTTGTGTTGTCGGTACTAGACAACTGGTATACCTAAATATTTAAATATTTTTTTTTGCAAATACATACATATTATATGAAGAAAACAACCAAACAATCACATACTGTTTGGTACCGCGACGGTACCACAGCGAGTGCAGATGGTACTCCAAACCCGCGGACAGGTTAATAGGGCTGAAGGCCAACTCCTGCCTGACGGATACGATATTAGTTTGAGAGCACCGCCAAGTGATGAATTGGATGGGGGATCTATTGGAATCCCTAACTACGACAAAATACGATATAGTGACCTTTACTCATGCTTCCAGATCATTCTCTAAATCTGTAATTAAAAAAAATAATCGGAAATAAATAAACCTGAGGGGACTATTTATATGCAAATCAATCTTCTAACCAAAGATCTAGTCCATTAGCAAATATATTGGTATGTATTTTTTCCTCTCGCAGCGTTTTAACTCCGAAGTGAAGTCAAAGCACTTTGTTTTAGTTAAACCAGGGGTTAAAAGTTTCACAGCTATTAGCATAAAGTTGTGAAAACTCGGTATAAAGTATTAAAGTTTCCATGAAATTGATAACGTACAACCAGATTTTAAGTCGGCTTTTTCATAAATTTATAGCTTGGAGATGAATTTCTTTAGCATAGTTAGTTTGTCGAGTTGAGTAAGTTAATGAAGTAAGTTGCAGTGTTTTGTTTAGCTTCTTTTACTTAACGTTATCTCAGTTTCCCCGAGTCTACCTGTGCAAAACTATTTTCCTAAGAAATGCTTCCTTCTCGATAAGAAATGCTTAACTGAAAAGCACTTCATTAATTATTTTAACAGATAACATATTAAAACATTTACAAGTAGAGTCTAAAGAAAATATGGTAATTAAAATACCACGTTGGTTTTCTGGGTGAATTGCGGTCCTCCACCGTGAGTTTTTTAAGAGACTTGCTCTTTTAAATAAATGTTGTTTAGCATTATTAATTTAGGATTTTGTGTGAATCATCATCATCATCATCTCAGCCCGGAAGACGTCCACTGCTGAACATAGGCCTCTCCCAAAGATCTCTACGAGGATTGGTCTTGCGCTGCTAGTATCCAATGCCTTCCAGCGATCTTGACCAGATTATCGGTCCACCTTGCTGGAAGCCTTCCCACGCTGCGTCTTCCGGTTCTCGGTCAGCACTCGAGGACTTTGTGTGAATACAAGCTGATAAATAACAAGATTGATAAAAGTATATAAATATATTAGTTACTTGAGTTGAGCATGGTTATGGAGTGGAGGCCGCGTATGGGTCGACAGAATGTCGGGAGCCCGCCTGCAAGATGGACCGATGACATTACAAAGGTGGCCGGGAGTGGATGGATTCGGAAGGCGGAAGAGCGCACATGGTGGAAGTCTTTGGGAAAGGCCTATGTCCAACAGTGGACAAATACAGGCTGATGACGAAGACGTCTTGAGTAACAAAATAAATCAGTCATAATTATCAGATTAGACCATTTAACTGATGTTTTGAATTTATTTAAAGATAATTATATATTATTAATAGTAAATATATATTATTTATGACATAGGTATTATTTTACTTATTGATTACATTTGCACCGCCTACAGTTTCTCTGCACAACCTGCGGTTGACTGGTAGAAAATGGCGTAAGGCGTTAAGTCCGCCATATGTATTTTTACCTTGGTATTTTGTGCATTGAAGTTATATAAATAAAATAAATAAATAATTCTAGTATATCCTTTGATATCTTATTATAAATTTTCATACCCAAATCTGCAAAAGAAACTTTGACTTTTTCTAAACGATATTTCGGAACAGTAAGTTTGTCTTTAAATCTAGTATTAATGTTATTAGTTAGTATTTAGTCTATTCTAAATTACAAGCCACGCTAGCAATTCTCCCACTATGAGAGCATTGCAATTATTAAACTTATTTTTAGGTAAGGTCCAAGATGCTGACGTATACACAGAAGCCTTGCCTTCCATACTTAATAAAATAAGAATATTTTTATCATTGTATAGTTTTAGTAGTATAAATAGTTTTAAAATATAAACGTGTTGGCAATTAGCTGTAAGTTTATATTGTGTTTATTAAATAAATAAATAAAAATATCTCTATGTAGGTCTATTACAGACTCTTATGATATGTCAAATCGGAATGATTTCGAGATGAGAAGAACTGATAAGAAACTCAGCTCGTAGTCGTATTAGTGGTTAGTATTAATTTATCTACTTCTCATACAGCATCCTTCTGATGACCCCGTTCTACTTGCGTACTCAAACTGGTAATAACACACAGAGGTCACTGTAAAAGGGTTTGAACTTACAGTTAACGGGGCACGCCCACCACGTGCTGTAACTAACGCCTAGGGTGGCCAACTCTACTCATATATTTCAGGATTTATTACACAAAAAATTGGGAAGGGGAAACTAGATATAATATCCAGAAAAACTATGAAATGAAGACACTTTACGCTCGTATGTGGGGACATAGCGTCCCCCGTATGGGGATACGGGGAAATCAGTACTTTTATCGTTGCGCTCGTATGTCCCCATACAAGGGAGATCGCATCTCAACCATTACACTAATTCCAAGTTAGTTGGTAACTTTCTAAAGCATATTTAGGAGTGCAAAGGGTTCCGGACTTTTATTCTAGTTTTTATGGATGAAAATGGAATGCTGCGCTCGCCTGCGGTAACGGTTTACGCTGGCGGGGCACCAGTGGAGGATGATATGATAAGCATAAGCAGGAGGTCAGGTCAGGTTAACATATCAGGACAAATAGTTACCACCAGGAATTTACCATTGTTTCCAAAAGGAACCGCTCATAGATCAACCTGACATGGTATATTGCTTGCAATGATATTAACACCATGCCTCCAATGGTTAATCTTAAAAAGTAAGAAAACTGTCCGTTCCTACATACAACATAAGAGCATGAAACAGGATATCCCGATTAAACCGGAACAGATGGCCACCTTACTAACGCCCCTCATGGGACATGTACCGACTTCCCGGTTCAATTCCCAGACAAGCGAATACTTCCCCGGACCTGCAGTTAATGTGTCCCGTCCCATTGGGACAAAGGGCGTGTGTAGCGGTGTAAAGGTCACCTATTAATATAATCGATTCGGCTTTATATTCCACAGAATAAATTATTACAGATCAAAATAATAATTTGCATATATAGACTCGACGGATAGGACTTTAGACTAAGGGCACTGCTAGGGGTTCGAACCTCGGCTCAGGCCGCCGTAATTTCGATCCCCGTTTGAATTGGACGGGGGATCGATCAGAGGGGAAATTATGATGACTAATCAAAAGTGCTTGAACTGAGTTTATTTGAATAAAAGATTTTCTATTCTAATGAGTGTTAAAAGATGAAGTCTAATCAACGAGTGAACTGACCGCGAACTGCACAATAGGACAAAAGAAAAGAAACAAAAATTAACACAGCTTCCTGAAAAAAAGATAAAAGATAAAATGGCGTTCTTATTTAGAAATATACGACGCAAGTTCCGGTACATTCGTGGCACACATTGCTGGTAAACAATTATGTTCACTACCATCGTTAGCTTTTCCTTGTAATTTCTACCATATAGAGTTTAGAGAATGAATTTTTTTGTTAAAACAAGTCATAGAAGTCTGTTTTTAATAAGGACTAACTGCTCATAAATTATGAATATTACATAATAATAATAATCTCAGGACAATTCACACAGCGCCATCTAGACCCGAGTTAAGCTAGCTAAAGCTTTTGTTATGGATACTAGATAACTGATACAAATACATTTTTTTCATAAATACATACACATTATACATAGAAAACACCCAGACCGACACAAATAATCAAATGAATACAAATGTTTGTACCGTGCGAGGAATTGAACCCGCGACCATCGGAAGTAAGCCGGAGTGTTACACCACTAGACCACTGAGTTCGTCAAATGTAAGAAATAATAATATCTCTGAACAATTCACACAGTGCCATCTAGGCTCAAGCTAAGCAGAGCTTGTGTTATGTAAATGAGTGGTAAAATAAAAATATATGATAATCAAAAGTATTTGTTTAAAGTTTGTTTGAATAAAGATTATTTTAATTACTACTAGTCTTGATCCATAGTGTGTGCACGAAATTTAGAGCAGCTATATCTATACATATAAATACAATTGAAGTGTCTGTTTATAATATTTAAATAACCATTTTTTACTACATGCATCATATGCATAAATATGGTATATACACCAAAATAACATTTTACAATTTTTATCTGTCTGTCTGTTTGTTACGGCGAATCTCTGAAATGGCTGAGCCATGGTAGCTGATGTAATAAGGAGTAACTTAGGTTACTTTTATTTTAGAAGAATAAAGTTTAATTCCCCACAGACGAAGTCCCAGATACAGCTAGTTATACAGCTACATAAGCTTACAAAAAATCAATGAAAATTATTATATTTAATCATATTATAATCTATAAGGAAGATTAAGGAAATTTTCCGGTCTACTATTGATTTCTCTCCCGCGGGATCCTGTTACCGCTGCGCTTGTATACATATTCTGAGTCCTATGTCTAGACGACTCAAGTCTGTTGGCGGAACGTGGAACTTATTGACTAACTTTACAAAAAGAGCTGCATTGTTTTACACTCATTCTTGTAACACGTTCTTTCTGAATTTTTTCTAAAACATTACGGGGAAATACAGTTAGGCTTACGTGATGGTGAACTTTATTCTTCCTTACTAATATTATAAATGCATTAAAAATGTATCTCTCTGTATGTCTGTTTGACACGCTTTCATGCCAAAACTACTGAACTTAAAATTAAATTGTAACTACTTAAAATTGCCATCTGATAGTTACAGTAATCAAATTTTATATAAGAATGCATGCGGCAATTGAAATTCAAAAACCGCTACGTTTTCATATTTCTAAAATAATTAAGTCGAGAAAGCAATGAGATAAATAAATTATAATGTTGTAGGCAAAATAATAAACGAATTATTTACTAGTGTGTGACGTAAGCTAGTCGTAGGTAATTCTAAATGACTCTAGAAGGGTTCTAACGTCAAAATAAGCTTGAAACGTGTGGCCAGCGCAAACGGATTAAGCAATGATGGTCGCTCGAGCCCAGAGAGGGGCTGAATCAATTTCTATGTTAATTCTATTAGGTTTTTAGTCCACGTTTAGGGCGGTTTATATGCTAGTGTGATGTGACAGTAACTCCTCGCAGTCTTTCGAAATAACGTGACCCTGTTAAATATATACTAGCTGTACCCGCGGTTTTACACGGATGAAATTTGTAGACTACGTGTTAATTTGATGTGTAAGCTGTATATCAAAGTCTATTGATGTATCTATTTGAATTCTATGACAACCTCTGTGGTCTAGCGGTTTAGCACACCGCTCTACGACCGATGGTCGTGCGTTCGATTCCTCGCACGGCACAAACATTTTGTATTCATGAGTATGATTGTATCGGTCTGGGTGTTTTCTGTGTATAATATGTATGTATTTACAAAATAAAAATGTATATGTATCAGTTATCTAGTACCCATAACACAAGCCTTAGCTAGCTTAACTTGGGTCTAGATTGCGCTGTGTGAATTGTCCTGAGATTATTATTATAATTTAGTAGTTTTTGCGTGAAAGAGTAACAAACATCCATCCATCCGTCTATCCATCTATCCGTCCATACTCATAAACTTTCGCGTTTATAATATTTGTAAAATGACTTAGTTATATTTCTATTCTTCTGGAATATAAATATACTAGCTGCGCCCGCGAGTTCGTCTGCATGGAATAGAGATCTTGGTCAAATTTCATTCATTCTTAATTTAAGAGCTACGCTCTTGTCGGTGGAGCTCTTGATCAAATAAAGAAAAAAAATTCAATAACATAATATAAGTTAAAGAAAAAAGTTTAATCGTTCTAACTTCAAAAAATACTGTTGGCGACCGACCGCCGAACTCCTTTGATATTTATATTATTTTTAATTTTATATTTTTGAAGAGTTCATTTTTATATGTAATTTTATTTAATATACTTTATTTTATTGTATTATTCTCTCATTGTCCTTTCAGTTCGCAACTGTATTTAAATATATTTTACTATCATATTATATACGTGATTTCATCATTTAAATACTTATAACGTCCGATCCATTACAAACACATTGAAACTTCCATACTATTATATTTTACCCCTTTAAGTGTAATATATTTACAAACTTTGAATGTTATATATTTTTTTATTTTTTATTATTCTTTATTGCACTTTTAAAAATTGTACAATTTGGCAAGATTAAGGCCATATGGCATTCTCTACCAGCTAAACATTGGGTAAGAACAGAAAGCGGTTGATGGGAAGTGGTGGGAAAAGAATAACCTGTAATTTTACCTAACATAAGTAAATAGGTTTTATGTCTCATCAATATCCTAAAAAATAAGTTTCATGCTTCTAGCTTTAAAGATTACGATACTTCCGTACAAAATTTCAGCTTCCCTATCAACCCTTACTTTTTTTCGCATTAAAAATTAGCCTATATCCTTTCTCAGGGTCTGGACTACACATGTACCAAAGTTCATCTAAATCGGATTATTAGTTTTGGTATGACAGAGAACAGACAGACAGAGCTACTTTCGCATTTATAATAAGAACATTTATACAACTCTATGGTCCCCCCCCGATCGATCCCCCGTCCAATTCAAACGGGGATCGATATTACGACGGACTGAGCCGAGGTTCGAACCCCTAGTGGTGCCCTCAGACTAAAGTCGTATCCGTCAGGCAGGAGTTGGCCTTCAGCCGCTCCATAAGTCCTTCCGCGGGTTTGGAGTGCCATCTGCACTCGCCCCTAACGTCTGGTGAAGCTGTAAAGGCCAGCTACGGCCAACAGCATTAGAGTAGTCCGAAAAAAAAATCAACTCTATGGGATACCTTTAAAATTATCTGAGCGAGCCACCTTCCTCTTCATTTTCAATTAATTCGGAGCCAATAAAAGGCGCGTATAAAACAGACCGCCGAAAATAAACTCAGTAAACAGGCGAGTGACCATTCCCGCACCAAATGGCCTGTGAAAAAGAAGCATAGGTTTTTAGAGATCCGACGTCACATATTTTATAAAACTACTACGACTAATTATTACCGGCGACTTCGCCCGCGTGGAATTAAAATAAATAACATTTCCAAAATAGGTTCTCAAAAGTTTTTTTTTTCATAACAAAACCCGCTCTCTCTTCCTATATGTTATCTATATATATAACTCAAAGGTGACTGACATAGTGATCTATCAACGCACAGCCCAAACCACTGGACGGATCGGGCTGAAATTTGGCATGCAGGTAGATGTTATGACGTAGGCATCCGCTAAGAAAGGACTTTGATTAATTCTACCCTCATGGTGATAAAACAGGGGATGAAAGTTTGCATGAAACTTTGTCAATTTTAAACCGATCGGGCTGAGACTTTGCATGCATAAAGCTACTACGACGTAGGTATCCCCTAAGAAAGGATTTTGATAAATTCCTCCCCTGAGGGGATAAATTACCGCGAGCGAAGCCGCGGGCAAAAGCTAGTTAATTTTATAAATGCGAAATGTTACGAGTATGGATGGATGTTTGTTACTCTTTCACACAAATACTACTGAACGGATTGTGATGAAACTTCACTGTACTATAGCTTATACATCAGAATAACATATAGGCTAGTATATAGTATTATTACAGACTAGTTGTTATCGCAAATTCGTCAGCGTGGAGTTAATATACATTAAGACATAGATTTTGATGAAACGTTACATTAACATAGCTTATACATCAGAATAACACATTATCTATAATTTAAAAAGATATATAAATTTGACTATATATATAAGTGTGATGCAGACGAAGTCGCTCTGGTCAGCTAGTATACTTGTGTATATGTAAATATGTATAGTATTAATATTGGCAAAATGTTATGTTTTCTTTCATTCACAATAAGATATATACCATCGAGGGTGTCATTGATTAAATTATATCATCATCATCATCATCTCAGCCTGGAAGACGTCCACTGCTGGATAACGGTCTCCCCTAAAGATCTCCACGACGATCGGTCCTGCACTACTTGCATACACTTGACAAGATCGTCGGTCCACGTTAAATTAAATTATATATGAATATTTAAATAGATGGTTTCCTTTATTCCAATTAAAATATATATACGGAACCCGTTTGTTCGTACTCTAACGGGCACTTACCTTTTTTCAGTCGCCCGCCCGATGCAGTTCCGTCCGCCGCTGAAATAATTCGAGCAGGTCTCATTTGTATGTAAATGCGCCGCCCGCCATTTATATCTGTGTTTGCGTCTGTGTATTTAATTTTTAAAGTCCGCCATTATAAAGTGGAGTATTAAAAAGTTAAGTGAATTTCAGACTAACAATATTATTATATAATATAAGCTTTTCATAAAATAAATAACCCACTGTACAAATACATATACGATTCTGTAAACCACTTTTCAGGCAAAATTATAAAAGATATTTGTATTTGTATTTGTAAGCAGAACTTGTATTATGGGTATTAGACAACTGATATAAATAATTAGTTTTTTGTTTTGTAAATATGTATACATAAAAAAACATGACCCTAGACAATTAACACAATGCCACTAATCCCATTATACTATGTAATGATAAGTGATAATCTCAGAACAATTCACACAGTGCCATCTAGATCTAAGTTAAGCTAGCTAAAGCTTGTGTTATGGGTAGGTAGTTAACTGATACATAGATATACATAGATTAATACATAGATTTTTTTTCTAAATACATACATATTATACATAGAAAAATCCATAAAAACAATCATACTCATGAATACAAATGTTTGTACCGTGCGAGGAATCGAACCCGCGACCATCAGAAGTTCAAAATGCGTTGCGTAGTTTTAAAGATTTAAGCATACTTAGGGACGGACAGACAGCGACAGTGACTTTGTTTTATACTATGTAATGACTAAGGATTCTTCTTCTTCTTTATGTGCCGTCTCCTACTAGTGGTGCTGATCATCCTGGTGATCTTAACTTTGTCCACCGCTGATCTGAACAGGAATCTGGTGCTAATCCCGAACCACTATCTTAAGTTCTTTAGCCATGACGTGCGGTACCTGCCCGGTCATCGGCGTGCGGCTATCTAAATAAATATATAACTCAAAGGTGACTGACTGACATAGAGATCTATCAACGCACAGCCCAAACCACTAGACAGATCGGACTGAAATTTGACTTATAGGTAGATGTTATGACGTAGGCGTCCGCTAAGAAACGATTTTGATTAATTCTACCCCCAAGGGGATAAAATAGGGGATGAAAGTTTGTATGAAACTTGTCAATTTTAAACCGATCGGGCTGAGACTTTGCATACATAAAGCTACTATGTCGTAGGCATCCCCTAAGAAAGGATTTTGATAAATTCCACCCCTGAGGGGATAAATTAACGCGAGCGAAGCCGCGGGCAAGAGCTAGTATACATATAAAGTTAAAATATACTTTAAAAATTCCACAGCATCACCTCTCGTTACATTAGACAGACGAAATTGACTCTAATGAAAAAGAAATGATCACCATCTCTACCGATCGGTAAGCCAGCTAAATTAAATTTTTGTTCAAACGTATAATTTTAATAGGGTGTTAAAACTCCCGAAAATAATTCTTAGGAAAGTCTTAAACTAAGCTTTACCCGTCATTATCCTTTAATATTTTTTAATACTTTCACCTTGGCAGGGGAAATCTAATTAATTGGTCATTACGGCCTTAAAACCGGTCGCCATGGCAACGGATGTACCCCCAGAAAGGGTAAAAAATCCTTTTCACGAGTTAACGACGCCCGCATCATTTTTATTCAATCGGTAATCGTTAAATATTACTTAGTAATAATTGGATATTGTTTTATTTGAACCGAAAACGTTTGCACTCATTATTTTTGCACGCTCCAGTGAAGAATTGAATAAATTATGACGGATTTGGGGCTCTTTGTAAAACTTCGGATTTAGTTTTATATTAATAAAGGAGAGTTAACCGACTTCATAACAGATTATCTTGGTCGATTAGAGTAATAATAATAATTAACCGGTACAATTTACACAGCGCCATCTAGTGCTAAGCTAAGCAGAGCTTGTGTTATGAATATTAGACAAATGATAGAAATAAATAGATACATTTTTTTTTGTAAATACATACATGTAATACATAGAAACAGCCAGACGGATTCAAACAAGCTTCTGATGAATATAATTGTTTGTACCGTGCGAGGAACCAAACTCGCGGCTATCGGAAATAGAGTGGCCAGTGTGCCAAAGTCCAAAGAGCCCGTCAACTTACTATATTATAAACGCGAAAGTTAGTTTATTTATTTATTTATTTGAGCGACCAACAAGACATACACTATGAGGTTACAATTATTATAACTTGCGAAGAGTTCAGGTATATACTGTTGACTTAATTACTGGTTGCCACGGCATGCGATATTGTTTACAGAAGTTTATATATATATATGTATATAATTTTTTTTATATATATTATATTTATATGTGTATAAATAGTAAAGTTTTAATTTTAAGTGTGTTAATGAAACGGATTTGACTTTTGTCTCAATATGTGTTCTTGAATGGTTGACTTGAACTTGGAGAAACCAGAAAACACGTCAATATCCGAACACTTCGCTACAATATTATAGTTATTTTCCAGTCTATTAATGGTGGAGAAGTGTCCCAAATTGCTTCTGAATTGCTTTTTTGCAAATAAGGAATACTTTTTACTGTGAGGTAATTTATAGGGTGCGTTTATAGTTAGTTGTTAGTTGAATGGGTAATAAACATCCATCCATACTCACAGTATGAATGGATGTTTGTTACTCTTTCCCGCAAAAACTACTGATCGGATTTTGATGTAACTCTACAGTGATATAGATTAAACATCAGAATAACACATAGACTATAATTTAAAACGATATTATGTAAATTGGGTGAAATATAATGATAAATGTTAAGTAAGTGAGATGCAGACGAAGTGGATAGCTAGTCTATACATATAAATAAAATTGGAGTGTCTGTTTGTAATATTGAAATAACTATTTTTTACTACTTGCATATGAATATAAATACGGTACATACACCAAAATAATATTTTTTATAATTTTTGTCTATCTGTCTGTCTGTTTGTTCCGGCTAATCTCTGAAATGGCTGAACCGATTTTGACGGCACTTTTATTGGCAGTATTGATGTAATAAGGAGTAAGTAAGGCTACTTTTATTTTAGAATAATTCTCTAATTAACTTTTTTGTTAAATTCCACGCAGACGAAGTGGCAGGTACAGGTAGTAAGTGATAAGTTTGAACATGATTGGTGTAAAAGCGTGCAACAAAATGACTTTTGCATTTATAATAATTAGAAATATAGTCATTTATCTCGATCAGAGATTACAAGCTGCTCTCTATGCAATGATGTCAGTGCATTTCCATTTTCTAGCATGATGAATGAGCTTTGATATTAGGAATTAATGTTGCAAACTAATAATGATTGAAGAGGCTTGCGTATACCACACTAGTGCAGTCGTTTTGCCTCATAAATTAAGATTACAGGTTCAATGTATAACTGTTAATTAGAGAAAACTTTAAACACTATACGCTAATTATTTATTTATTTATTTATTCTTTATTGCACTTTTAAAAATTGTACAATTTGGCGAGCTTAATGCCATATGGCATTATCTACCAGCTAAACATTAGGTAAGATCAGAAAGCGGTTGATGGGCAGTGATGAGAAAGAATAACCTATAATTTTATCTAACATAGGTAAATAGGGTTTTTTAAAAATACTTACAAATATACATACATAAATATAAACATATACCTACTGTAATACATATAATATAAGCAATTTTGAATAGTCATCACATTTTTTTCCAAATTATAGCTCATTCGGAAAGCCTTCTCATCACTAGACGAATGAGCAAGAAATTTGCGTATTGCTCTTTTAAATAGTTTTATTGTTACTTTAACGCTTAACCTAATGTTAATCTGATTTAATTAGGAAACATCGATAACAAACTTAATTTAGAGGTAAATTGGCTGATGGTATCTTAGTAATATTATGAACGCGAAACTTTGTGAGTATCCATACTTGTAGTCCATACTCACAAAGTTTCGCGTTGGAGAGTTTCGAGTGGATGGATTGTTACTCTTTCACGCAAAAACTACTGAATGGATTTTGATGAAAATTTACAGTAGTATAGATAATACATAGGCTACAAATATCATACCACAGATAACATAATATTACATAATCATACGGACGAAACGGACGAAAATGTGGGTACGTAATAATCATAATCTTCTGACTACCCTATCCGGGATAACGGTCGTGAAGTTGTTACTTCATGTGGAGGAGGTTAGTTAATAATTAGATGTTTATTTTTATCGAATTTTCAGGAAGTCCATTTCATTACTTAAAGTTATTAATATTAAAAACGCAAAAGTTTGTGAGTATGGATGTTTGTTACTCTTTCACGCAAAAACTACTGAACAGATTTTAATGAAACTTTACAGTAATATAGCTTATACATCAGAATTTAACAAGCTATAATTTTTCACGCAGGTAAAACTGTGGGCGCCTCTATTATTTTGTTTCATTTTGCTATCACTATCATGTGAGAAAACATATACATGGTTTATATATTTTTATCCAATTATTAGGCTATTTCCTAATAGCAAAATTACAATAGCATATGCTGGCGGTCACTCTATTCTCCCTAATTTGAAGTTACAAATATATCTGTATTTTTATAAACATGTAGACGCTCGTTTGAAAAGAATAAAAGCTTAGTTTCTTGTCAGTTCTTCTTAGCTCGAATGCACTCCGAACTGAGAGTACATTTTGAGATATCATTTTTATTACATACATATCGACATATCATTTTCAGATGTCATTTTTTGCATACACTGAGAATAATATATACAAGTAAATATATATAGAATATGAAGAAAAGAAAAAACAACGGATTTAAAAAATGTAAAAAGAGGCATGTACCTTCACATGCCTCTTTTTACATTTTTTAAATCCGTTGTTTTTTCTTTTCTTCATTCTCCCCGAAAATATGTATTGTGACTTTCGGCAATTTATCTTATATGTATTTTAAATAATATGTATTTAAAAAAAAGATAAAATATATATATATATATATATATATATATATATATATATATATATTTTTTTTTTAATACCCCGCAGGATTTTATTTTTCTACGAGCCTACAACATTTTGACACATGAATAAAGATATTTACGTGTGTGTGTATGTTTACGTTATTTTGTATGGTTTGTATAAATGTGTTTTCATTCACCATACAAAATAACGTGTATTAAATTACAATTTTACTGACGCTGACTGTATGTATAATACAAAATCCACGCTGGCGACCACCAACTCAATCCTGTTGTTAATTCACCATAAATTGTATAATTGGGAACCGGAGGTATCTCGTGTCGTATTAAAATGTATCAAAATTATTTTCCATGTCGCTGTACCATCAAGTGTTGTTAAAAGGCTCCATTACTTTTTATGGTGGCATTACTGGGCGTTACGTGATACTGAGATTGTGGACGGACGGACGGACTAGGGTAACGAAATTCTAATTGTATTATGCATAAACATATTTTTTTTATAATAGAAATAGAATAATATGCGACTCGGTGGTTTAGCGGTTTAGTACAACGCTTCCGATGATTGCGGGTTCGATGCAAACTCTTGTATACATGAGTATGATTGTTTGTAATGGTCTGGGTATTCTATATATATATTTAAGAGATGATAAACTGCACTCGCCTCCGCTAGCTATATACACTGGCGAGGCACCAGTTGAGATTTTTTTTATTTATTCTAGTCCACTAGGCTCATTATATAATCTTAAATTTTATTATTATTATTTACATAACGTAATTATACAACAAAGAACCTAAAATTAAAAAGCTTAAAAAAATATAATATGAGGACTAAAATATATTATTAAAAGGGGTCCCTTTAGGCAGGGTTCCCTCTTTGAATAGCTAGACTAATTCTTTGTCCGAGGTAGCTGCCAGCTCTTCGGTCTTCTGTGATGTCGACTAACCTTTTCGTTATTTCTTTGAAAAGTCTTATAGCGCTAGGACCCCACGGACCAAAGGTCTCGACACCGTATATTTTTCGGCACTGTAAAAATACGTTTATTTATATATTTATGTAACGACTGCTTGTTACCAAAATAAAGACACAAAAAAGTGAGATATTTAACAAAATGTACAAAAAATTCGTTCTACGATGGCCAGCAGAAAATTGTATATTCAACAGAAATCAACTATCAAAACGTTTGTAGTTGGTGCATTAAATTGAACAAAAGTCGGACATAATAATATGCATCGTGATAATTACAGTGGCGTCGCTAATTTTTACGGCCTTAATCCAAATTTGTATGTGCCAGTTAACTTCCGGTGGCTGGGCCCACCTGGGGCGATTCTTTGTTGTGTAAAACATTCTTTGTTTCAAAAATTTATATGTTGTTTTGCTGCAACTATATTTTAACTACCATCTATATTACTGTTCTTATATGGTATTGTTTGTATCCGTCTGTGTGTTTTCTATATATTTATTTCAGCCTTGTGGGTACTTTGATTATTATAATATGGGAGGTACTTAATTAGAATCATATTAGAAATAAAGCTCAGCACAGTTGTTTGATTGACGCCTTGTATACGAACATACATAACATGGCGCAGTCGGTCAAAAAGTAAAAATTATACATATAGCTCTTAAAAGTTGAATAGTGAACAGACGTAGTAGATAGAAATAGAAATAGAAAATCATTTATTCAAATAAACTTAATTTAAGCACTTTTGAATAGTCAACATTTTTTTAAATCTACCGCTTATTCGGAAAGCTGTCTCATCACAAGAAGAATAAGCAAGAAACTTGTGTGTTGCTCTTTTAAACAATCCTTGTAAGTTCACATTTTACAAGTCGAAACGTGAATACAAACTACCAACCAGCACTAATTTATTTAGGCTCAAATATAAAAACACAATAAGATTAAATCAGTCGTAGTGATAAAAGCAGACCAGTCCCTACAAGCAGCACTCGTTCACGAGTATGACGGATGAGCCATCCATCACTGCGCTCGACCATATTTTAGGGAGCCCAATGACCCGGCCCACCACGCCGGTGCGCCACGCCACTAGTGCGTGTGTTCGTGAATTATAATAAAATGGAGCTTGCCTTTATACCTCCACAGCCATTTCATTTTGAAAATAGTCTGACTAATGTCACTTCCGGAAATTTGAGTCGAGAATTGGAGCGTTGGAAGAAATCTTTAAATATCTACTATGAGGCGTGTGAATTATCAAAGAAGAGTGACTAAGTACCCACACTAGGCTAATATTATTAGCCTTATAGAATAACATACATATGAAATAATATAAAATTAAGATATTGAAATTGTCTCTATGGTCACGGCACTGACGACGGCAATCTGCCACGGTAGCGCCGATACACCACACCCTTCGGCCAGTACTCCTCCTTCATGAAGGTGGGCAGCATGTTGGGGACCTGGGCCATTAAACGCCTTGAAACTCGCGTTGTGGCTCGACTCCAGGTGCGTCACCCTCAATGTTAAGTTACTTTTGGTCCGTACTTAGTCGACAATGTCCTGCTCTTTATATGTAAAGATATTCTCTATAATATAATAAAATATATTTCTATAATTCAAATTATGGTTGATTGCTAGGTGTCAGAGGAAACTGTCAGGAGGAAAACAAAATGGATGTTACAAAAATTATGTCGTTTGTTTGTTTACAGAGCAACAATTACTAGTTTATTTTTTTTTAATCTTGAAAATAACACTACGTATATTTAAAAAAAAGTATTTATATCAGTTTTCTATTACCCATAACACAAGCTGCCTATTTTAGAATTATATAGCGCTGTGTGAATTGCCGTTTATTCATTCTGATTTCACGCTTAACTTTTTATCATAAAATTAAGCATAAAGATCTAGCGTATTAGGAATCACTATTGCATTTAATCTATGGACATAACTATCAATTCTCACTAATAATGTAGCTATTTATATTTTTTTATATTGGTCAAGTATGAGTTTATTAAAAAGAAACATATAAATAAATCAAATTTTTCACCAACACAAAATATATTCGATTGCTTCTTGCGATAAGACCGCCTTTGGTACATATATATTCTGTATAATTCTTATGTATTGATTCTATTGATGCAATAAAGAGTTTATAAATAAATAAATAAATAACCATTACATATAAACTATTGATAAAAATTATATTTCTGTGTATTCGTGTTTTATATTCTGATTTCATGCAACTTTTTATCATAAACATAAACCTTTAGCGCATCGGGGATTATCATTACATTTAATATAAGAACATAACTATCAATTCTTCAGTACCATCAGCAAGTCAATGGCCAATGCAAAATCAATAAACAGTTGAAATCGAGCGGGTACCGTTAGCAGAAACGATAATACTGCATCAGTAGCAGTATAGATAAGACTGGGACGATTTCGTCCCGAAGAACAGGCGACCGGCTTATTCTGGAAGCTTAAGTACATAATATAATTATTTTTAATCCTTGCTTTTAATAACAATATATATTATTATAAAACGATTGAAAGTCATAACGAGAGATAAATTAAAAAAATATGCCTGAAACAGAAATCTTACTAATATATCAACAAGAAAGTTTGTAAGTATGGATGGGCTTTGTTACCCTTCACGCAAAATTTACTATATAGATTTTGATGTAACTTTACAGCAATATATCTTATATGGCTATACGTTAAAAGAGATAATAATAATAATAATAACAAATAACCCCGGATAATTATCACAACGCCATCTAGTCCCATGGTAAGCAGAGCTTGTTTTATGGGTACTAGACAACTGATATAAACATATAGATTTGTAAATACTTACCTAATATACATAAAATACCCATACCGATACAAATAATCCTCACTTAAATAAGAACTCAAATAAGACTCATGAACACAAGTGTTGGTGCTGTGCGAGGAATCGAACTGGCGACCATCGGAAGTAAAGCGATGTGCTAAACCTGCTAGACCACCTAGGCCGTCGTCATATTATGTAATCTAAATATATATAACTGAAAGGTGACTGACATAGTGATCTATCAACGCATAGCCCAAACCACTGGACGGATCGGGCTGAAACTTGGCATGCAAGTAGATGTTATGACGTAGGTATCCGCTAAGAAAGGATTTTGATTAATTCTACCCCCAAGGGGATAAAATAGGGGATGAAAGTTTTTGTGAAACTTTGTCAATTTCAAACCGATCGGGCTGAGACGTTGCATGCATAATATTAAAACTATTATTATTATTATTAAAACTATTATGACGTAGGCATCCCCTAAGAAAGGATTTTGATGAATTCCACTGCTAAGAGGATAAATTAACGCGAGCGAAGCTCCGGGAAAAAGCTAGTTGTTAAATATAATGATAAATGTCAAGTATGAGTGATGCAAACAAAGTTTTTAAACAATATGCTTTATTCCGCTTAAGTCTTTTTTTTAAAGAAATTTATATAAATATTTTCAAATTAGCAACAAATATAATGTTTTATTGATTTTAAAAGTTTATAGCGATATAGTTGCGATGCAGTTTCTATATCGTATGTTACAGAATAGTATCAGCGGCCAACGCTTTAACTGGATGCAATGGCGTATAGTCTTGGAAATTGTCTTAAGAGAGCAAAGACGTTCTGTAGACGACGAGTTACTATTAACTACTAGTGATGTGTGTCGTTAACTAGACAATTAGCGTTATCGATAGATTTCAGATAGTAAATACACGAACAACCAATACCTTATATAATAATATATACATTTGTAAATCTGAGCGGATAAAATGGGAATATCAAAAATACCTTATTTGTTTTAAAATTTATGGCTAAACATATGTATATGTAGTATATTTATTTATATCGAAATAGAAATAATCTTTATTAAAATAAACTTAATATAAGCACTTTTGAATGTCACATTTTTTTAATCTACCACTGATTCGGAACACAGACGCATCACAAGAAGAACGATGAAGAAATATGCTTGTTGATTTTTTAAATAAATATCGTTCTCAGTAAATACACATTAACAAGGATTAGGCATGTGACAATCAACATAAAAACTGCCATGCACTCAATTTTTGTTCAATTAGACAACATTGTTGTCATTAAAAACTCTTCATTTTTATAATAAATAATTGTATGTAATATATTAAAGTTGTTATATAATATAATTATATATACTTTATTTCTAATGCGTAATTAAACTTCAAGAAACCTGACATATATAATTTTGAGGCGGCACGGCTTTCGCGGGATCAGCTACTTTATTTATATATGTTTAATTCTACTAACAATATATTTAAGAAATTGTAACTAACACTATGGATATTAAACTGTATGAAATATATTATTATATTTAAAAAAATAGTTATAATTTTATTCTATTGTACATTATTAAATTATATTTATCGATAAATGGTTGAATGTTGTTTACATCACTACTCACGTATCACCGAGCGTCTCAAACTTAACGCATTACCCCAACTGCATCTACCTCTTGGGAGAAACTTGCCTCGTAACCTTACACTTACCCTACACGTAATTATATTGTCATATACATCTACGTGACACACAGACACACTCACAGACGAATGAATTTAAATCTGAAGACGTATTGCACACTATAAAATTACAAAGTCGTCTTCCACCAAGCAGCTTGCTTTGTAAGCCATGTTTCTGTTGCAGGCAGAATAAAACAGAAAATACTTTATTCAAATAAACTTCAATTTGTACACTTTTGAAATGTCATATTTTTTTTAATCTACCATTCATTCGGATAGGTGTTTCATCACAAGAAGAACGAACAAGATTTTTGCTCTTTTTACGACATATTTTGTAACTTTATGTGTAAATACAAACTACCAACTGGCACTAATACATTAGAGTCAAAATATTAAATACAACCAACTGGTTAAGTAATTAAATAAGATTAAATCAGTCATCGTGTTTAGAGCAAATCAGTTCTTAAAGCAGCACTCATTCCCGAGCATGACGGATGAGCTATCCATTACTGCGCTCCACCATCATGATCACATGCTTTAGTGTTAGCTAGTCAGTAGCTTAGAGTGGAAACAAGAAGATCTCTTTACAATAGTAATTTTTTTAACTAATGCTATTAGCAGCAGCTGGCCTTTACAGCTTCACCAAACGATAGGCTGCGAGTACAGATGTCACTCTAAACCCGCGAAAGCATTTGTAAGTAGCTGTGACGTGGTCTAGTGTTTTGAGTAGTCATGCTCACTAAAATGTACAGACTTGTGGCGGCGTGGTGGGCCGGGTCATTGGGCTCCCTAAAATATGGTCGAGCGCAGTGATGGCTGGCTCATCCGTCATACTCGTGGACGGGTGCTGCTTGTAGGGACTGGTCTGCTCTAATCACTATGACTGATTTCCTCTTATTAATTGCTTAACCAGTTGGTTATATATTCAATATTTTTTCTATTTGAGTATTTAATAGAATTAGTGCTAATTGGTGGTTTGTATTCACACACTTAAACTTAAAAATGTAAAGTAATAATAAAATTATTTAAAAGAGCAACACGCAAGTTTCTTGTTCGTTCTTCTTGTGATGAGACAGCTTTCCGAACGAGCGGTAGATTAAAAAATGTAATGACTATTCAAAAGTGCTTCAATGTAAGTTTATTTGAATAAATGATTTTCTATTCTATTCTATTCTCTTCACTAATGGAGCGAAGGCTAACTCCTGTCTAACGGATGCGACCTTAGTCTGAAGAGACCACTGGGGGTTCGAACCTCGGCTAAGGCTGTAGTAATTTTAATCCCCGTTTGAATTGGTCGGGGGATCGATCGGAATATTAGACATCGCTTGCAAGGTCTATTCACACTGTAATTGCTAGCTTGCAGAGACTAATTCAGTTATAAATCTATTTGTACAGCAATCAGTTTGCACGGACGTACGTTCGTAACATTTGTATAGAAAAAATGTTTTTTTTTTTAAATAAAAATACAGCAACGGAAGCTTTGAGCTCAATATTTCAATTCAGCTTTCATGTTTTCCGGTGCCTTCTTTTTGTTAAAACTAAAACGTTATATCAGATTTTGTAAATAGGGTTAGCTTGAAAATTCAAATGTTTTTCAAATGTTTTATAGAGTGAAATTACATTTATATTTGTCCTGTATATTTACTTTTCTAGATGTAATAATATATTTTCGTGTAAATCTTAACGTGAAAGTTTGTGAGTATGTATGTATGTTTGATACGCTTTAACTTTGTACTTTGATGAGACTTTACAGTAATGTAGTTTATTAAAATGAAATCAAATGAAAAACACTTTATTGTTCCTCTCACAGAAAGATATAACAGTTACATAAATTAATATGTACATCAGATATAAAAAGAAAAACAACATAATTATGATATAGAGGTAACAATGGGCGGCCTTATCGCTAAATAGCAATTTCTTCCAGGCAACCTTAATTTTTTATTTTCTTTTATTTATAATTCTATATTGCACCAATATTAAAAGTAGATACATAAAAAGGAAATAATATATAACAATACGTTAAAGAAAGAAAAATAACACTTAGACTATTTTCATGTGGCTGAAACCGCGGGCACAGCTAGTAATATAAAAGTTATACCGAGGTAAAGTATTGTAAATCGTATTTATAATAGAAAAAATAATCTGTAAGAGACATCATAAGTGTAAATGGCCTTACCAGTAAGGGGAAGGGATACTTAGTAATATGGGCTAATAACCCCATTACTAGCAGTGTACTATCTAAGGTTGACCTCCACACGGTTCCTCCTGGAAACCATCGAGATAAATTCCTAGTGAATTTATCACGATGGGCTAACTGACCTGACCTCATGTTCATCTAATCATGCTTTACTGGTGACCTGCCAGCGTAAACCGCTACCGCAGGTGGGTGCACCATAACTATTCCCATCCCTTAAAAAAACTTTGTAAAAAGTCCTATGTAGAGACCTCTCTCTGACTTTCGACGTCGTCTCACTTTTTACAAAGTCTCTTTATTTATACAAAACCTTAATGGTTACATTTCCTGTTGTTATTTAAAATATTAAAAGAACTTTTAAACATTAAATTGTAATAATCATTATAAAAGATTGGTATACAAAATTCTTTACAGATATTTCACTTTTTTCATACAATCATATATTAATTTCGGCGCACAATGAAGCCCTGGGCTGTTAACGTACGGACAGTGTATCGCAAATAAATTCATATATTGAAAGTGAAATTAATTTTCCATCGACTGTACCATATTTTTGTTTTAATTTTGTATGCGTTCAGTGTTACCAGATGACCGTCTTGCTTTTCCCCCAAATTACGGCTAAAGTCCTTCTGAAAATTTGGTTTCGTTATTATTTGCCGTATGTTTCACAGTTATCTTATCTCTTTTTTTCTCTTACTTTCTTAAATGCCAATCCAATCCCAAAAATGCTCCAAAATGAAAAGCAACAAAAACAGAAGCTGGGAGTTTCTATTCTATCTCCCTCTACTAATATATACTCCGCTCATTCGGAACGTAGACTCATTACAAGAAGAAAATCTTAATAATATTATCAAAGTTTGTAAGTATGAATGTTTGTTACTCTTTCACGCAAAAACTACTAAACGGATTTTGATCAAACTTTACAGTAATATACCTTATGCATCAAAATAACATATAGGCTATATTTTTATTGAAATATAACGCGGGTGAAATCGCAGGCACAGCTAGTATAATATATATTTTCTTCTCTATACCAACTCCTCCAATTTCTCTTTATGGCCACGGACTTTCCCTAAAATTTAGGAGAACAACTCCCAATCATGCATCACTGTTCACAGGGAAATTCCGTGGCCATAAAGAGAAATTGGAGGAGTTACCTCCAATTTCTCTTTATGGCCACGGAATTTCCCTAAAATTTAGGAGAACAACTCCCAATCATGCATCTCTGTTCACAGGGAAATTCCGTGGCCATAAAGAGAAATTGGAGGAGTTACCTCCAATTTCTCTTTATGGCCACGGAATTTCCCTAAAATTTAGGAGAACAACTCCCAATCATGCATCACTGTTTTGCGTGAGTTGCATGATTAATAGGTTTCCGTGCGTTTAATTAATTAAAAATATTTAAATTGTGTGCATGATAAAAATAAGTAATGACAGTATCTGACGCAGTGGCGGGCACGGTGCATAATGATATCATAGGTTCGATTCTCAGACTGATTTGGAAAGAAAATCCGAATTGGGTAAAGTCTGAGGTTTGAATACCACAATTATTAATATAGTTAATATACATTTAACATGACAGATAAAGAATTTTTAATACATTATTCGATATTTCGATTTATAGTCATTCCGATGCTAAATTACTATTTGGCCACGCGTGGCCGCTCGGAAACACTACGATGTCATACCTTCATATCCTGTACTGTCACTGCCTTCTCTCAACTTTTTAACTTCTTACAAAGCAACCAGCTGGAATAAATGAGACTGAGGTACGTACCCACAACGATTTGTATTAACACAGTCTACCAAAAAGAATAAAATTTCCATTTTTTTATAGCATAGGCGACAAACGAGGTTGTGGCGCACCTGGTAAGTAATTACCGCCGCCCATGAGCACCCGCAACACCAGGGGAATAGCAAGTGCGTTACCGGCATTTTAAGAACGAATAAGCTCTTTTCTTGAAGGTTTCAATATCGTATCGGTTCGGAAATAACATTACTGGAAGGTGAATTTTTGTTTAAAAAATATCCTCTCCAAAAAAAAAACGGTTAAACCAAAATATAATTAACATACAACACTTTTGTATGTGTTTAGTCACCGATACAAGTGTATAATTAAATCGCCATAAGGACAAGTGTCTGATTTAAATATATGATGTCATCTCGCTGGTCTCGGAATGAAGCGACATATCTGTATATTTTATTAAAGCTAGTGGTCGAAAAAATAGAATAGAATAGAAAATCATTTATTCAAATAAACTTACATTGAAGCACTTTTGAATAGTCATCACATTTTTTTTAATCTACCGCTCATTCGGAAAACTGTCTTATCACAAGAAGAAAGAGCAGGAAACTTGGGTGTTGCTCTTTTAAATAATTTTGTTAATACTACCAATTAGCACTAATTCAATTAAATACTCAAATAGCGAAAATATTAAATATACAATCAACTGGTTGAGCAACTAAATAAGAGTAAATCAGTCGTAGTGATTAGAGCAGACCAGTCCTGACAAGCAGCAGACTCTGATGCTGTTGGCCGCAGCTGGCCTTTACAGCTTCACCGGACGATAGGGGTCGAGAGCAGATGGTACTTCCACCCGCGGAAGGACTTATGGAGCGGCTGAAAGCCAACTCCCGCCTGACGGATACGACTTTAGTCTGAGGGCACTAGGGGTTCGAACCTCGGCTCAGGCCGTCGTAATTTTGATCCCCGTTTAAATTGGATGGGGGATCGATCGGAGGGGCAAAGATTTATAGACCTTATTTATACCTTATATAATCCTATCTATTCTCATTTTAACCACAAAATTTAACAATAAACAATAGAGTACATATGCGTCTTAAGGTTTTTTTTATTATTTTAATGTATTTTTTATTAATTATTTTAATAAAAAAATTAGTATTTTGCACTCTTTCTCTATATAAACTATAAGTGTGCGAAATTACTGCACTGCTTTAAAATTATGTTAATTTTCTTATAAATACAAAAGTAAGTTTATAATATTTTAGAACTTAAACGATTTTAGTAGTGCAATATAAAAAAATACGGAATGAAACTATATGAGCTGTGTTTCATTATTGTGAAAACTGACTTATTTTGTTTTCATGTTAAAATAAAATACATGTTTAATATTCTTTATTGCATTAAGGTATTCAATTTATTAACAATATTATCTTCTTAAGTTTCTATTCCATCCCGCTAACTAAAATCTGTTATCTTGCACTATCGTAAATTCAAACAAAATGTACATACAAGCATATTCCCAACTATATTATCCGCAGGTGTTGAAATTTACGTTGGCCGTTTGAAAATTTATCGAGATTGTAAAAAATAAATTTTACACTTACACCGCTTTACGGCGCGGGCTAATGTTAAAGAAATTATCGCGTTACAGCTCGAATACTCTGTGATAAGCATCTTTGTGGCTGCTAACGACGGGTTACCCAGAATTTATGATTTGTGGGTTCGACCGCTTTGCTTTCAAATCCTTGTTTTTGGATTAACGCGTATTATAATGTTGTTGCTTGTCTTTTAAGAGTTTAGTATATATTGTAGTAGCTGAGCCCGCGGTTTCACTCGCGTTATATTTCAATAAAATATATACCGATCGTCGTGGAGATCTTTGGGGGAGGCCTATGTCCAGCAGTGGACGTCTTCCGGGCCGCGATGATGATATATCCTATGTGTTATATTGATGTATAAGCTATTACTGTAAATTTTCGTCAAAATCTGTTCAGTAGTTTTTGCGTGAAAGAGTCAAAAACAAAAATATCGCGTTTTTAATGTTATTAGGATTAAGATTTTCTTCTTGTGACACGTGTACGTTCCGAAAGAGTGGTATAATAAAAAAATATGACAATTCAAAAGGACTCCTATTGAGTTTATTATATAGCCATTATATATAATACAGATCAGTATTATATTGCTGTCTGTGTGGGAGTTAGTCAATAAATTGTGTTTAATCTTTTAATACAAGCAAAATATTACTATTAGTCATTTAAATGTCATATAAGAAACATCAAAGACAGTCTGGATATAAACTCACTTAGAATAAATACAAACGTTCATAAATTCATAGTGAATTTGTCACGATGGATCAATTTGACTTGACCTCATGTTCATCTTATCATCCTCCACTGGTGCCCCGCCAGCGTATACCGTTAGCGCAGGCGGATGTACCATTCCAAATTTGTTCATTCCATTCCATTAAGGAATGGAATAAACAAATTTTATTATTATTATTATTCCATTATCATTCATAAACAAAATACAAATTTTAGGGAAAAGGGCATTGTTAGTAATGGTCTATTGGCCCCATTGCTAGCAATCTACTATGGTTATCCCCCACGCGGTTCTCCCTGGACACCATCATGATATAATTCAAGTGAATCACCACGACGGGCCAACTGACCTGATCTCATGCTCATCTTATCATCTTCCACTGGTCCGACAGCGTAAACTTATATAAATAATATTTTTTTTCTAAATACATAATATACATAGATTACACCCTAATATAACAATCATACTCATAAATAAAAATATTTGCGTCGCGCGAGGAATCGAAGCCGCGACTTTCAGACGGCGCTCTGCTAAATCACTAGAACCATAAAAATAGATTGCATCAGGAAGAACAAAGCTATAGTTATATTAACTCAAAATGCAAACCAAGTCGCGTGTAATAGCTAGTATTGGCGTAAACCGAGTAATAATTAAAATGTAGTATTTACGTCTATATTACTGTCATTTTACGTTTATGACCAGTTTTTTTTCTAATTAACTCTTTCCATAAAAGTACTAAGATATCTAGTATATTAATGTATAATATGTATATAATGTATAATGTATAGTATGTATGTCTATATAGGGCACATAGCTCGTAGGACAGATGGCCGTTGGGGCAGTAAAGTCCTCGAGTGGTGACCACGGACCGGAAGACGCCGCGTGGGAAGGCCTCCAGCAAGGTGGACCGACGATCTGGTCAAGATCGCTGGAAGGCATTGGATGAGCAGCGCAGGACCGATCATCGTGGAGATCTTGGGGGAGGCCTTTGTTCAGCAGTGGACGTCTTCCGGGCTGAAATGATGTCTAAATGTTTTATATGTAACATTTCATATCCACATACGTCAAGGAAGAAATAATTTTAAATTACATACTTGCATGTTTTTCTCACAAACTTGTCACTACAGATAACGTAATCTATACATATAATAAATAAATCCGAGGTTAATGGAATAAAAATACTTTATATAATCATATAATTTTCATATATATAACAGCAACATAATAATTATATAGAAATAGAAATAATCTTTATTCAAATAAACTTAATATAAGCACTTTTGAATACTCATTTTTTTTTATTCTACCGCTTATTCGGAATGCAGATTCATCACAAGAAGAATAAGCAAGAAACTTGTGTGTTGGTCTTTTAAACATTTTATATAGCCTAAACATATAACGTAAACTATACACCAAAATATTTTTTTTTCAATTTTTGTCTGTGTGTCTGTTCCGGCTAATCTCTGAAATGGCTGGACCGATTTTGACGGAACTTCTATTAGCAGATAGCTAATGTAATAAGGAATAACTTAGGCTACTTTCATTTTAGAAAAATACATTTAAATAAAATTGGAGTGTCTGTTTGTTATATTGAAATAACAATTTTTGTTTGTTCCGGCTAATCTCTGAAATAGCAGGACCGATTTTGACGGGACTTCTATTGATAGATAGCTAATGTAGTAACTTAGGCTACTCATATTTAAAAAAAATCTCTAATTAACTTTTTTGTTAAATTCCACACAGACGAAGTCGCGGGTACAGCTAGTATTACATACTAATACTGAACTTGTAGTACATTAATTTAAGACTTACCCACTTAAAAATCAGTTTATTGTTTAATATCCTGGTACATGAGGGCCTCTGTGGTGTAGTGGTTTAGCGGCCTTACTTCCGATAGTCGCAGGTTCGATACCTCGCACAGCACAAACATTTGTATCCATGTGTATGATTGTTTGTATCTGGTCGGTGTTTCTATGTATATTATGTATGTATTTAGAAACAATAGACCTACATGAATAAAGATATTTTGAATTTGAATTTGCATGAAGACGAAGTTGCGCCGGACAGGTAGTTAATACATAAAAAGGTAAATATTTCAAGTACTGCGAGTCTCTCCCACACCATCCATTTATGGTAAAACAGCTATAGAGAGACTGCATGGCGACCCTGAACTGTCATCATATTTTATTACAGTAATTGCTAAAGCCTAATGTACAATTGATACTCTTTTTATATATCACTAGCTGTGCTCGCGGTTTTACCCGCATATTTATAGCCTATGTGTCATTCTGATGTATAAGTTATATTATTTACGTCCGATGGTCGCGGGTTCGATTCCTCGCACGGCACAAACATTTGTATTCATGAGTATGATTGTTTGTATCTGTCTGGGTGTTTTCTATGTATAATATATATGTATTTACGAAAAAAATATCTATGTATATTTGTGGCAGTTATCTAGTACCCGTAACACGAGCTTTCTATAACTTAACTTGGGACTAGATGGCGCTGTGTGAATTGTCTTGAGATTATTATTATTATTACTGTAAAGTTTAATCACAATCCGTTTAGTAGTTTTGCGTGAAGGAGTCCATCCATCCAAACTCACAAACTTTCACGTTTATAATATTAGCAGTTAAGACTAACAACTCGCCCCGGGTTCGCATGTTTAAAATTTTGTATGTAATAACGTAATACATATGTAGTCTGTAACTAGCTGTTTCCCGTGGCTTCGTCAGAGTGGAATTAAAAAAAATAATAATTCTAAAATAAAACTAGCCTAAGTAACTATTTATAACATTAGCTATCTGTAATCGAAAGTCCTGTATTCAAATGTTTATACCGAACGAGGAATCGAACCAGTTTGCCATCTAAATCTTATATATAAAATTCTCGTTTCACAATGTTAGTTACCATATTCCTCCGAAATGGCTTGACTGATTTTTATGTAATTTTATATGCAATGTGCATATAAAATTGTATATAGTAGCCGATTCTCAGACTTACTATATATTTGTAAATATATGTATAGTAGGTCTGAGAATCGGCTGCTATCTATTTTTCATACCCCTAAGTGATAAGGGTTGACCACCCCTAACATTATATATATTTTTTATTTTTTATAATGAATCATTAAATACTAACAAATAATACCAATAAAACCTTATATTTTACCCTTCTATCACCAACCCCTATTTTTAATAGCGATTTTAATTTATAAGGCAATACAACGTTTAGGAGATCAGCTAGTATGTATATAAAATTAATATAGGTTTTGTTGTATGTGGCTAATCAGAAATGTAATTTTTATTCTGAACTAGCTACTCGAGCCGGCTTCGCACGGGTATACATGTATTATATATATAAACCTTCCGCTTGAATCACTCTATCTATTAAAAAAACCGCTTCAAAATCCGTTGCGTAGTTTTAAAGATTTAAGCATCAATAGGGACAGACAGCGACAGCGACTTTGTTTTATACTATGTAATGATATCTATCACTCGTGGCTTTCCCTGTAAAATACAGTAATAAATATGAAACGAAATAATAAAAGAAATATATTATTTAAGGTATAGCAAAATATAATAATATGTTTTTTTTGTATTTATAGAAGTATATTTTAAACCATTAGTATAGTAATATTATAGAGAAAGATAGAGAGACAGGGAGAGTGAATTTTTTTATGAGTAGATTTTTTTTATAACCCACACGGAGAAGGTGGTTTATAAAAAAAGTCTACTTATAAAAAATAATCACTCTCATAACCTCAGACAGCGAAGCGACTTTGTTATATACTATGTAATGATTTGTATTTAAATTTATAGTTACTTTATTCTACATTCTTTTATATACTTCATGTAATGTTATGACAATAGTTTTCCCAATACATATATCCCTATACCAAGTCTTTTCGTTTTATGTATACACAAATAAAATAAAACTACAACTATATATATAAAAAAATACTTTTACTCCGTTGATGAATTGTTTGATGAATGACCTACTGTGGCTCAATTCGGAATTTATTATTATTATTATTTATATATATATATGTTTTATATATCTCCCTTTCTACGGGTGTAATACGTTCAAACACGTGGGCCTTACCCAAGCGTGCATGAGTTACACGGTGATGATAAAAGTGATGAAGAAAGAAATTTTCTTACTATACGGTTATTATTATTATTATTATATATATTCTTCTTAATTTATGTGAATATTTTGACATTATTATTTTAGATTTAGATTATAATTTTTTACATTTAAATTCAAGACAATAATTATTGTTATGAATAAATAAATTAACAACAGTTTTAACAAAATTGTAAAGTAATAGAATAAACGGCTTTTTTATTATAAAATTGAACCCTAACAAACTTCATGCTATAACTATTTTACCTATATTAGTTTAGACGTGAGAATGTCGTATGTTAACATAGTTATGGTCTGATTGATGACCATAAACAACTGTTGTAATTAGGAAGTTATTTCTACTTCTTTATTACATTACATAATTTTTATTTATATTCAAGTATTTTGTTATACAAATGCAAAATTAAATAAATCATGATATTATTTCTACCAAAAATAAGACAATAATTAATTTGATGTATATATATATTTTTATTATATAAAGGTAGCCTAACTTACTCGTAATAACATTGCTATCTGCAAGTGAATATCCGTCAGTCGATCTAGCCGTTTTAAAGATTAGTAAGAGCAGTTGACTATGTGTATTTGGGTAAAATGGTCTCGTTTGACCCCAATAGTAACGAAAATGAAATTGACAGAAGAATAAATGTAACATGGAAGAAATACTGGGCACAGAAAGAAATTTTAAAAGGGAACTACAACTTGAAAATGAAAAAGATAATAATGGATTCCTGCATCCTGCCAAGCTTAACTTATGCAAGCCAAACATGGGTATATACGGAAAAATTAAAAAACAAAGTCCTGTCCTGTCAGCACGCAATGGAGAGAAGTGTACTAAAGCTACGCAGAATACATAAAATAAGGAATACAGTCATTCGCGAGAAGACAAAAATAAAAGATGCACTTCAACATGGCCTAAGACAGAAATGGAAATGGGCAGGTCACGTAGCTAGGTACAAAGACAAAAGGTGGACTTACCAACTAACAAAGTGGCGGGGACCGACAGGAAAAAGGCGAGTAGGTCGACAGAGAAAGAGATGGTCTGATGACATTAAAGAAGTGGCCGGGGAAAACTGGATGAGCGTGGCTGTGAATAGAGGGAAATGGAACAAGTTGGAGGAGGCTTTTACCCACATGGGACCATATATATATAAAAAAAAAATAAAAATAATCCTAACTTAAAATAATATATGGACAATAAAGCTTTAATAATAAAAAAGAGCAGTTGTTCTAGATGTCTGGACCTATTTTGAACGTCTGTTTATACAGACAATTTTTTTACATACGTAAGTATCATACATATGTACTTTCATATGCATTTAGGGTAACGCTGTTAATTTGAAATTACAAACATACTCTTCAATTTCATTTATTTATATGTCGCGTCTGTTGAAGAATCTTACCTTGTTTTATATGAAAAACAATAAAAACAAGGTAAGAAACCTTCATCCGACGGGAGTGCAGTTTTCATATGCTTAACCCGATAGATCCTTTACCGCACAGGAATGGCAACATAGAAGTGGCACGAATATTTATTTATTTTATTTATTCATAATGGCACATGCATACGTAAATTAGTGTATATAAAATTTCCTAGATTAATTGCTATTGTGATACCTAAAAAGATTGGTATTTTTGTCATTTAATATTATTCAACTAGTCTATATCATATGTTATTATAAACGCGAAAATTTGGGAGCATGGATGTATGATTGTTACACTTTCATACTCTTTGACAAAGGGCGAGCACAATAGATCTATGTAGGTCGCAGTGCTACAGGTGCTACAGTCACCTGACAATAGCCCAAACAACCCAATAAAAAAGCTCTTCACGCAAAAACTAGTAAACGGATTTTGATGAAACTTTACAATAACATAGCTTATACATCAGAATAGTACATAGACTATAATTTAAATGATACAGACCAAGGCACGCAGGTCAGGTAATAATGTATATAATAAAAATAGTAATATAAATAAAATAACAAGGGTATTGATATGCTCTATGTATAAATTAATTGCCATATCCATATCATCATTATATACATGTATAGACATGTCTGTATGTACATACTAGGGTACAACATCGTCCTATTTTTAATCGACGTAAATAGGTTAAGTTGAGCTTATCTACTACTGCGCACTTATATTATTTATCGTCCTAGCGCTCCTAACGTTGACAGATAACAGTGATGATATTATGCAACCCTGCACCATTATTATATTACGAATTAATAATTATAATATGTACATAATAATAATAAAAATGATATAACACCAGTCACACCAGGCACACAATAAGTACACACACACTCACGCATACATACACGCGCACACACACATACACACACTCTGCACTTACTTGGTTTCGGCCCGTAAGTGTGGAGAAAACCAGCAAAAGCTGATAAAAAATAAAGAATAATAATAATAATAACATCTCGACCTGGCTCACGAGGTGACCGAAATTTGGGGGTGATATCCACCGAAATCATTCCAATCGTTATGTCGGTGAACGGTCTTATCCCAACCAGTCTGGAACAACATCTCAGACGGTTGGGATTCCGGGGCGGCTCACTCCCGGGAAAGATGCAGAAATCGGTGCTGTTAGATTCTGCCCGCATTGTACGCCGGTTTCTCTCCCTGGGGCCCTGAACTCCGGCCGACTGTGCTTCTGCCGGGGGTATGTTGCCATCTCTTCTCCTTAAGAGAGGAGATGAGAATTTTTGGAAAAAAAAAATAATAACTTCACCCACTTACTTTCATACTTCCCCAAAAGGCTGTATTACCATTTTTTTTTATTTTTATTATAGTTACGCCCTTATTTCCATAGACTGAAGGTCCATGCCTTTTATTGAATTTTTTTTAACCTGTATTTCTATTATTTTTTTCCATGCCTTCATTGCTCCGCGAATAATATACATTGTGGCTTCCCGCAGTTAATATTTTTTTTCTTTTTTGGCTGTAATACTAAACACGTGTAGAATAGTCCGCAAATTTTTCGTTTATTTTATAAATTGTGACGGGTGACTTTCACCCGTAATGAGATGTTTATCACCCCATCAAAGGGAGATAATAGTTTACGTTTGTAATACTTTATTGTACAATAATATTATAAATAAAAGGACACAATTGACTTATCCCAAAAGAGGGATTTCTTCCAGTTAACCTTTGAGTTACTGAGAGGAATTGCGGAGTGGTGGAATAGGTACAATAAATAATACGCGTTACAATGAAATATATATATATATAGACAATAATATATATACACAAAATATATATATATATATATCAGTATGTGTATATATACATACATTTTTTTTTGTGTATATGTAATATGTATATGTATATACACATACATATACATATATATATATATATATATATATATATACCTGTATGTACATATACATATACACATACACATACCAGAAAGGAAAAGAAAAATAATGTAAATAAGTGGGGCATTAAAAATAGTTAATAATAATAATTAAAGTAAGTGTGGTACACGCCACAAAGCGTAAAAAACCGAACAAAAACTGAAAATATAATACAAAATGATAATAATATTTCAGGACAATTAACACAGCGCCATCTAGTCCCACTGTAACCAGAGCTTGTGTTATGGGTACTAGACAACTGATATATAATAAATATTTAGATACTTTTTTTGTTAATACATAGAATATACCCAGACCGATACAAACAAACATAATCATGAGTACGAATGTTTGCGTGCGAGGAATCGAAACCGCGAGCATAGGAAGTAAAGCTATGTGCTAAACTGCTAGACCATAGGTCGTCAAAAACACATGAGCCAGTTATCACTGCGGCCGACCATCTAGTCCCACTGTAACCAGAGCTTGTGTTATGGGTACTAGACAACTGATATATAATAAATATTTAGATACTTTTTTTGTTAATACATAGAATATACCCAGACCGATACAAACAAACATAATCATGAATACGAATGTTTGCGTGCGAGGAATCGAAACCGCGAGCATAGGAAGTAAAGCTATGTGCTAAACTGCTAGACCATAGGTCGTCAAAAACAGATGAGCCAGTCATCACTGACCTTATTTACAGAACTGGTTACATTCCGCATAACTGTATCCTCTATAACAGCCGCACGCAAGCTTATCGCTGCTTCACATTTAATTACTATTTAAACTAATTAATTATAATAACGCTAGTTTCGTAGTAAACACGTATTCTTGTTAATTTTAAGCATATTTTATTTTTTAGCTTATATTATTACAACATTATTAGGATGTATTGGGGTACTGGCAATCCTTAATCATTACATAGTATAAATGCACTATTCAAGACTTTATATAAATTTATTTCTAACACTGGGAAGAAATTATAATTTTTTTTTAGGTTTTGTATTTTATGTTGGGCTAAAAAGGACTTGTATCCAGAGCCGTAAAATATTAAAAAAAAAAAGTAAAACATAGTATAAAACAAAGTCGTAATTTTACTTAACACTTATTACGTAACGGATTTTTTAATAGATAGTGTGATTTAAGAGGACAGTTTATATGTATAATACATGTACACCCGTGCGAAGCCGGGGCGAGTAGCTAGTAATGTTATAAATGCGAAAGTAACTCTGTCTTCCTGTCTATCTTTCATGCCAAAACTACTGAACTAATTTAAATTAAATTTTGTATACCGATAGTTTGTGTGTGTGAAACTGTGAAACACCCTAAGAAAGGACTTTGGCTACTTTTTAAAGCGAATAAAGGGTTGTAAGGGGTTGAAAAGGAGATGAAAGGTTATATGGAGATATTATGAAAATGTACCAGTTGAGATTCTTGCCAGTTCTTCTCAACTGAAGTAGCTAGCCAAACTGAACTGTAGTGATAAAAAATATGGCGCATATAAGATGGCGAAAAGTATGTTAAGAAATAATTAATATAATTAAATAATTATCAAATTGAGTTTACATAGTAAACGCTTAATGTAGAACTATAAAAAGTTTTTTTTATTATATAATAAGAAATGTAAATAAGCCGATGGCGTCACTGATGGTAAGTGGTAACCATCCCACATATGTACAACTGTATAAAATTTAGTAAAAATTGTGTTACCTATATATATTTTTTTTTATTTTGAATAACAAACCGGTTTCGTATATCACGTTATCATCTTAAGTCTGTGATACTGTTAAATCATTGCTATTACGGAAGTCATGCTCTTAATCCTACAATTTCACTGGCATTTCTCATGTTACATCCGAAATACAGCTTACAAACCAAGTTTGTATAAAACTTTTGTCAATTTTAAACCGATCGGGCTGGGACTTTGCATGTATAAAGCTACTATGACGTAGGCATCCCCTAAGAAAACATTTTGATAAATTCCACCCCTAAGGGGATAAATTAAGGCGAGTGAAGCCGCGGGTAAAACGGTTCAACGGGGATCGATGTTACGATGGCCTGAGCCGAGGTTCGAACCCACCACTAGGGGTTCGAACCTTCAGACTAGTCGTATCCGTCAGGCAGGAGTTGGATTTCAGCCGCTCCATAAGTTTTTCCGCGGGTTTGGAGTGCCGTCTGCACTCGCCCCCTCGTCCGGTGAAGCTGAAAGGCCAGCTGCGGCCAACAGCATTAGAGTAGTCCGAAAAAAATTATTTGTTGATCCATTTAAGGATATAGGCCTCTTCCGACCTGTGCCATTTCACCATTGCCATTTTTTTTTTGCCGCGTGGTATCGATTGTATTTTGTGGATACCAATGTAAAATTTTAATTTTAATAGTTTTTCCTTAATCTGTTTAATATAACTATGTCTTGGTTGGGGAAAGGGGATTATTAGTAATGTGGACTGATAACCCCAATGCTAGCAATGTACCATGTCAGGTTGTCCTTCACGTGGTTCCCCTGGAAACCATCGTGATAAATTCATTGTGATTTTAACACGATGGGCTTGGGGGGAAGGGGATTGTTAGTAATGTGGATTGATAACCCCATTGCTAGCAATGTACCATGTCAGGTCGACCTCCACGCGGTTCCCCCTGGAAACCATCGTGTTAAATTCCTGGTGAATTTGCACGATGGGCTAACTGACCTGACCTCATGCTCATCCTATCATCCTCCACTGGTGCCCCGCCAGCGTAAACCGTTAGCGCAGGCGGGTGCACCATTCCATTATCAACCCTAAAAAAAAAAACACGATGTGCTAGATGACCTAACCTCATGCTCATCTTATCATCGTCCATTGGTGCTATTTTTTATTTTTTGGGGATGATAATGAAATAACCTGCCTGCGCTAACGGTTTACGCTGGCGGGGCACCAGTTGAGAATGATAAGAGGATGTATAAGGTCAGGCCAGTTGGCCCATCGTGACAAACTCACTAGGAATTCATCACGATGGTTTCCAGGAGGAACCGCGTGGAGGTCGACCTACCATGGTACGTTGCTAGCAATGGGGGTTACCAGTTCCCATTACTAACAATCCCCCCATTGGTGTTATTACCATCCACAAGAAAAAAAACTATGTCTTGTTCTTCTCCTTCCCTCTTCCCTTCCATTTCTCCCTCAATAATAAAAAAAGTATGGAAGGAAAATGTGTTTACCACTCTCGAAAATTCTTCTCGAAACAAAACGCCAAACTAAACACCGTGCGAAGCTCTATCGCCCAGATACTACCGATACAAATTGCCTACTAAAAATATAAATAAACAACAAGTTGCATTAATTGCTAATAAAGAATATGACCTTGTTATCGCACAGACGGATAAACAGAGCAGCTGCAAAGGTCAACACTTGTAATGTATAATATTGTTACTTTACTTGACATAAACAATACGAGTGGGAAATCAATCAATCATATAATAGTGATAACCTATTTGACACGAGTGCGTTACGATACTTAATAATGACTCACTTATAGTAAACGTATTGTATTATTATTAATAATAATAAGCCTCCTAATATATACTGCCAACTACAGAAGGCTGTTATCATAAACAAATCTCGCATTGTCAGAAATTTTTACAAACAGTTTAGTCGATATTTATAATATATAAGATTGTTATGTACTTGACTTAGGCCCGTACATACCAAAACTACCGGCGAAAGCTGAGAAGAATAAGAATAATAATAATAATAATAGTAACCAGCAATAGCTGAGAAAATGCGACAATAGTAAGTAAGTAAACATAAGTACACACACACTGCACTTACTTGGTTTCGGCCCGTAAGTGTGGTAAAAATCCAGCAAAGGTTGAGAAAATGTGAGTAAATAATAATAATAATGGCTAAGTGCCATCAAAATACAGTTAAAATAATACCAGTAAAATTATCATCTGCAGCAGTGATTCCCAAAATAGTCTATATCGACCCCCAGGGGTCTATGACAAACTGCAAGGCATCTACGACAGGTCATCTTGTTGTTTTTACTTTATGTTCTTAACGCTAAACTTTACAACAGTTAGAAATTACAAAAAATCAATACAAGGTAAGAATGGGGGGTCTACCCAAAACCGAAAAATATGGCATGGGGTCTACGACACAAAATTTTTTAGAATATGATCTACAGGAACTATTCCTATAACACTACATAAAGCAATAGAATGTCTGAAATTAAATATACTGAATGTAGTACTAATGTTACATTACAGTACAGAAGCCTATCATTTTGCAGATACATGGGCAATCAAAATATTATAACAAATGACACAAATTATCATAAAAAAAGGACAATATAAAAATATGCAAACAAAAGTCTTTATCGCTCAAAGCAATCTCTTAATCTGCAATCTCTATAGTGGAGGGGATATATATATTTTTAATTGGATGGTAATGGAATGGTGCACCCGCCTGCGCCAACGGTTTACGCTGGCAGGGCACCAGTGGAGGATGATAAGATGAGGGCAGGTCAGTTAGCCCATCTTGACAAATTCACTAGCAATTTATCATGATGGTTTCTAGTGGGAAACACGTGGAGGTCAACCTGATATAGTACATTGCTAGTAATGAACCCCTTCCGCCCGGAAGGAGATAGTAAAAGGTGATTCCCATTGCTTACAAAGTGCTATGTCAGATCGACATTTCTAAAGGGGGAGGACATAGTTAGTAAGGGGGCCTGGTGACCCCCATTGCTTACAAAGTGCTATGTCAGATCGACATTTCTAAAGGGGGAGGAGATAGTCAGGGAGATTGGTGACGACCATTGCTTATAAAGTGCCATGTAGGTCGACATCCACGTGGTTACTCTAGTAACCATCGTAGTTGATTTCTTTTTTACATACCTTGAAGGTGGCAATCAAGCATATAGCTATGATGAGCTTGTTATTGGTAGGTACTAGAAAATTGATAGACATATTGAATAACACATATTTATTAAAAACATATAAAATACATCAAAAATACCCAGACCGATACAAACGGTGCAAATATTGGTACTGTACAAGGAATCGAACTCTCGACCATCGGACGTGACAGTGAAGTGAAGTGTTTGGGTACATCTAACAATTTTCTATCAATAATTAGAATATTATAATATAATAATCTCAGGACAATTCACACAGCGCCATCTAGACTTAAGTTAAGATAGCTAAAGCTTGTGTTATGGGTAGATAGTTGATACATATACATAGATATTTTTTTGTAAATACATACATATTATACATAGAAAACACCCAGACCGATACAAACAATTATACTCATGAATACAAATATTTGTGCCGTTCGAGGAATCGAACCCGCGACCATCGGTCGTACAGCGCTGTGCTAAACCGCTAGACCACCGAGGTCGTCACTACTATTCTATGTATGTTATGTAAGTATTTAGAAAAAAAATCTTAGATACATTTTTTTTTTGTATTTATAAAGTTATTTTGATTTGATAAGTGAAACAATTATGAGTTCAACTTTAAGTTATTACGTACTAACTTACCTGTTTGTAGTTCTATGATATTCTATGATGTTCTAGGCTGTTAATATAATAAAATTTAGTTACAATAGAGTTCCCTCCTAAAACTGTACAGGGGACTGAAACTCGACACCGGCCGTACATCAATTGGTGAAGTTTTTATTTGCCTGTTGCTCAAACTAGTGCACGTTATGGCCCATTACATATAAGAACAGATTTTAAACATTTCGCCAACTCTCGAACGACACTAAACTCATGCCAGGGGATTGAGTTATAGCCGCTTTCAAATTTGGTATATTTAGTTAAATAGTTTGTTTGCAACATTTTATGCGCTTTATACTGACGCTGAGTTAAAAGGCTTTTTAAATATGATAAATTATAATATAAATAAGATTTAGTATAAGTGTTTGTTTATAATTTCAATTTACTAAATGCATATCATTGCATAGTATAAAACAAAGTCGCTGTCGCTGTCTGTCCCTATGTATGCTTAAATCTTTAAATCTACGCAACAGATTTTGAAGAGGTTTTAGAAATAGATAAAATTTAAATAGCCGGAGCAAGTACTAGCTACTAGTTAAAGTATATATGGTAGTTACATCAAAAAAATACTATAATTTTTATTTCTGTTTCTGTCTGTTCTTGATAATCTCTGAAACGGCTGGACCTATTTTGATGGGATAAAATAAAATATCATATTTTCACACTCACTACGCCGGTACACCACTCTCTTCGGCCAGTAGTCTTCCTTCATGAAGGTGGACAGCATGTTGGTAGGGACCAGGGTCACAAACGCTTTGAAACTGGCATCACCCTCACTGTTCTTTCGGTTACAGTACATTTTTATATTTGTACTAGCTGTTCCCGCGACTTCGTCCGCGTGGAATTTAACTTTATGTTTCTAAAATAAAAGAATTTTTCGAAAATAAAAGTAGCCTAAATTACTCCTTATTACATCAGCTACCTGCTAAAAAAAGTCCCGTCAAAATCGGTCCAGCCATTTCCGAGATTAGCCGGAACAAACAGACCGACAGACAGACAGACAAAAATGATAAAAAATGTTATTTTGGTATATGTACAGCATATATGTATATTCATATGCATGTAGTAAAAAACGGTTATATCAATATTACAAACAGACACTCCAATTTTATTTATATGTATAGATGTATAGATTATTAAACTATTACACTCAAGTCACGAAATATTTGTTAAAAATTCGATATGAAAACGTTTTTTTTCTCTGCAACTAAAAACGCTAAGCGTTTGGCCATATTTTAATAGTGGAATAGTTGCCCATAAACTCGTTTGATTTATTTTATGACCGGCACTCGTTTGGGGTCTCAGTGGTAGCGTAGGCGAAATATACAAATTTATAATTACTGGGGTCTCAGTGGTAGCGTAGGCGAAATATACAAATTTATAATTTCTGGGGTCTCAGTGGTAGCGTAGGCGAAATATACAAATTTATAATTACTGGGGTCTCAGTGGTAGCGTAGGCGAAATATACAAATTTATAATTACTGGGGTCTCAGTGGTAGCGTAGGCGAAATATACAAATTTATAATTACTGGGGTCTCAGTGGTAGCGTAGGCGAAATATACAAATTTATAATTACTGGGGTCTCAGTGGTAGCGTAGGCGAAAAATACAAATTTATAATTACTGGGGTCTCAGTGGTAGCGTAGGCGAAATATACAAATTTATAATTACTGGGGTCTCAGTGGTAGCGTAGGCGAAATATACAAATTTATAATTACTAGGGTCTCAGTGGTAGCGTAGGCGAAATATACAAATTTATAATTACTGGGGTCTCAGTGGTAGCGTAGGCGAAATATACAAATTTATAATTACTGGGGTCTCAGTGGTAGCGTAGGCGAAATATACAAATTTATAATTTCTGGGGTCTCAGTGGTAGCGTAGGCGAAATATACAAATTTATAATTTCTGGGGTCTCAGTGGTAGCGTAGGCGAAATATACAAATTTATAATTACTGGGGTCTCAGTGGTAGCGTAGGCGAAATATACAAATTTATAATTACTGGGGTCTCAGTGGTAGCGTAGGCGAAAAATACAAATTTATAATTACTGAGGTCTCAGTGGTAGCGTAGGCGAAAAATACAAATTTATAATTACTGGGGTCTCAGTGGTAGCGTAGGCGAAAAATACAAATTTATAATTACTGGGGTCTCAGTGGTAGCGTAGGCGAAATATACAAATTTATAATTACTGGGGTCTCAGTGGTAGCGTAGGCGAAAAATACAAATTTATAATTACTGGGGTCTCAGTGGTAGCGTAGGCGAAAAATACAAATTTATAATTACTCTAGATATAAAAATTATAAATATAAAAATGAGTTTGTTTGTTTGTTGCCTGTTGGACTTTTGTATTAAAGCCAACGTCATAAGATTTGGAGATATATATTGTACTAGCAGTGGCCGCGGTTTCACGCGCATGAAATTTATAGCCTATATGTTAATCTGATTTATAAGCTATATTACTGTAAAGTTTCATCAAAACCCGTTCAGTAGTTTTTGCGTGAAAGACTAACAGACATTAATAACATCAGACAGATTACTACAAATATCCAATTGGCTAATATTACTGTAAAGTTTTATTAAAATCCGTTCAGTACTTTTTGCATGAAAGAGTAACAAACATCTATCAATTTTCTTTTGAGTCACCAAAATGAGTTATAACTGTATTATATTAGTATTATATTTATCTATATTTAGCATTAATGTATGACATTATATAATATCAGGTATACTATATATATTATTATATGTATATATTTATTTGCATTTCATATATATTATATAATATTTATTAGTAACCTTGTAATTGCAATGCAATTCATTCATATTATTTACAAGTTGAAATGTAAATCTACCCACGCAATTGCAACATTTTTACCTATTTGTCGCTGGAAGAAGGTAGTATCTATGATACAGGCTCGGCCTAGTATAGATGCTACTGGTACATTATATGTATGATGTGTATTTAACAAAAATGTAATAGTTTATAAGAAGAATAACTGTAACTACTTAAATTGGTGTCAATAAAACATATATTATTATATTATTTGTAGCAGACACCGTGAGGCGGTGGAATTCGATCGTCTGCCACACTCTGGTATCACTGCAGGAGCGATCACAATAAATAAGAAGGATACGTGCACTTACTTGGATGGAGTCTTGTGCGACGTTCTGGTTCCACCTTAATTTCAACGAGATGCTTCGAAGAGTATTCTCCTGGACTTATCCTGGTTATTCGGTAATATCACGATTTGCGAGACGACAGACCGCGCGTATGTCCAGCCAAGTGCATGCGTGGGTTCACCGCGCAAACCAACTTACCATTGTGACCGCTTCAAACATTACGCGCGGTAAGCGAATAAAAAATGCACAATTTATGATTGGGACGGTACATTATTATTATTATTAATTGTTTTTTGACATAACTGCCCCACAACGCTTTCTGTATACCTAAAGGTTAGCTGGTGGAGAATACCATACGGCATTAAGCTCGCCTTTGTACAACTTATATTGTGCATTGAAGAATAAATAAATCAATGCATACCCAAAAACTTTCGCATTTATAATAATAATAATAATCTCAGGACAATTCACACAGCGCCATCTAGACCCATGTTAAGTTAGCTAAAGCTTGTGTTATGGGTACTAGATAACTGATACCAATACATAGATATTTTTTTTGTAAATACATACATATTATACATAGAAAACACCCAGACCGATACAAAAAATCATACTCATGAATACAAATATTTGTGCCGTGCGAGGAATTGAACCCGCGACCATAGGTCGTAAAGCGGTGTGCTAGACCGCTAGACCACCGAGGTCGTCACCATATTAGTAAATATTACACTCAAAGGTTGAATAGAAGAAATCCCTCTTTTGGGATAATAGATAGAGTGATTCAAGAGGAAGGTTTATATATATAATACATGTACACCTGTGCGAAGCCGGGCCGAGTAGCTAGTTTATATATGAAACTAAGTGGGAACGGAATAAAGTAGTCCTCTCCGATCGATCCCCCATTCAATTCAAACTGGGACGGATGTTACGACGGCCGGAGCCGAGGTTCGAACCACTAGCGGTGCCCTCGGACTAAAGTCGTATCCGTCAGGCAGGAGTTGGCCTTCAGCCGCTCCATAAGTACCGCGGGTTTGGAGTGCCATCTGCGCTCGCCTCCTATCGTTCGGTGAAACTGTAAAGGCCAGCTGCGGCCAACAGCATTAGAGTAGTACGAAAAAAAAAAAAGTGCATTCTGCACTCGCCTCCTATCGTTCGGTGAAACTGTAAAGGCCAGCTGCGGCCAACAGCATTAGAGTAGTCCGAAAAAAAAAAAGTGCCATCTGCGCTCGCCTCCTATCGTTCGGTGAAACTGTAAAGGCCAGCTGCGGCCAACAGCATTAGAGTAGTCCGAAAAAAAAAAAAGTGCCATCTGCGCTCGCCTCCTATCGTTCGGTGAAGCTGTAAAGGCCAGCTGCGGCCAATAGCATTAGAGTAGTCCGAAAAAAAAAATTAAGTAGTTCAGATACAGTCGTGGGGATACTTTGCAAAGTAACTGTTACTAAAATAAACCTCAAAACTAACTTTAACGAATCGCATACATACTCGTATATCCAAAGTTTTATACCGATTAAATAAGCTAAGATATTGCATAAAGCTTGTTAGTTAAAATGATTTCTTGCTACAAGTGGCACCATACCACAAACGAAGCATGAACTTCAAACATATTAATGTTAGTACCTTGAGGAAAGCACTCGAATTAGATAATGGGAAAACATTAATGTCTATTTTAAGGGGCTTCTTGACATCCCACAACTATTTCTTGATGGGAATTATTATTTATGTGTGTATTTGACTTGATTTCGCTGAAGGCAGTTTCAAAAATTTAATCTCTAATATTTTTAATTTAAGTTCTATAATATATATATTACATATTTTTTTAACTTGAACATTCAAGACTACAAAACGTTGTTGGACACACAGCGAGACTTGAACCCGCGACTATCCTAGGTCAGGAAACTAAATGAAACTAGAGTACCGAGGTACCGAGGTAATACATTTATATGATCATAGGAGACAAATATATTCTGCACTAGCTGTTCCCGCAACTTCGTCCGCGTGAAATTTAACTTTGTTTTTCCAAAACAAAAGTAGCCTAAGTTACTCCTTATTACATCAGCTACCTTCAAAAAAAAGTCCCGTCAAAATCCGTCCAGCCATTTCAGAGATTAGCCGGAACAAACAGACCGACAGACAGATAGACAAAAATTGTAAAAAATGTTATTTTGGTGTATGTAACGTATTTATATTCATATGCATGTAGTAAAAAATGGTTATTTCAATATTACGAACAGACACTCCAATTTTATTTATAGATTAATAAATCATTTTGATTTGGACATTGATAGAAAAAAAATTAAATAAAAACATTACAATGACAAATTAATTTGGTTATCATTAAACTGAGTATTAAGATATATATATCCTTGGACAATTCACAGAGCGCCATCTAGTCACAAATTTAGTAGACCTTATGCTATGGGTACTAAACAAACTGATACAAACACTCATATACTTTTTGTTTGTAAATGCACAAATAATATACATATAATATATATGTGTATATATAGGTATACTAATGACTACATATAACTATTCAAATAACTAACTACTGAGAATAATGTTCATAAAAGCAGTTAACTAAATCACACTATCTCACTAAATCAGTTAGTTACTAGTAGTAAAGCATAGCTGGCACAACTTGGACACTTAAATTCTGTCCGTCTGTCTGTCTCTAGAGTTTACGCGAATTTAAGTTGAACGTTAATGCTTTCCACTTTAACTTATTTGAAAGTTATATTCATAAAGTTTTCAAAGATAATTGAATATTTCAACGTTTCATTTTCACTGTTATAAATATAAATTACTTTGTGTGATTACTATAAATAAACTAGTCTTAACCCACGGACTTGCTTGCATAAATTAGAAAATAACCTCATTCGTTAAGGCTATTTGTTGAATTTTTAACCGACTGTTAAAAAGTAGAGGTGTACAATTTCACTGTGTTTTTATTTTATTACGAATAATTGTAATGCTGTTAGCTGTAGCTGGCTTTTACAGCTTCACTGAGAGATAGAGATGAGTGCAGATGGCACTCTATGGTGAATTTATCACTATGGGCTAACTGACCTGACCTCATGCTCATCTAATCATGCTCCACTGGTGCCCCGCCAGCGTAAACCGTCAGCGCAAGCGAGTGCACCATTCCATTGTCATAAAAAAAATCACAGATGTTTTAGTCTGAGGACACCGCTAGGGGTTCGAACCTCGGTTTAGGACGTCGTAATTTCGATCCCCGTTTGAATTGCACGTGGCATTGATCGTAGAAGTTTTTTTCTGGTTCAAAACGATTACTTAATAAATAAATAAATAACCCTGGACAATTAACATAACACTATCTAGTCCCAAGCTAAGCTATAGTTTGTGTTATGGGTACTAGACAACTGATATAAATACTTAGATTTTTTTTGTAAATACATACATAATATACATAGAAAACGTCCACACCAACGCAAAAAATCATATTCATGAATACAAATGTTTGCACCGTGCGATCGAACCCGCGACCATCGGAAGTAAAGTGGTGTGCTAAACCGCTAGACCATCGAGGCCGTCAACGATACCATAAACCAATTATTATTCCATTGCAAGATATTATAGAGTATTTATTTATGAGATACTATAAGTTCTCTATTACACTAAATGAATCTGTATTATTGTAAACATGTACAACATTTATTTGAAAAGAATACGAGCTGATTTTCTTTTCAGTTCTTCTCATCTCGAAATCATTCCGAACTGACGGTAGATTTGACATATCATAAGAGTCTGTAGTAAACCTACACGAATAAAGATATTTTGAATTGAATAGATCAATACGATGCTGGCCACGCGGCTTGGTATACAGATCAATTTCTGACTTTATACAAAATCAACTGTATTTCATCACCCTTCATCCGATGCAAATATTTTATTGCTAGAAACTCGAGTAGACCGAGCAAGTTCGTTTTATAAATTACTGCCAAGAGGATAGCAATTCGATTCCTCATTATGCAAATCGTGAAATGTAGAGACACTTTCAAGTTTGACGGTTCAAATTTCAAACGTATCGAAATACATTTTAATATCGGATAATTAAATTTCTATGATTTTCTGTAATCAGGCGTCAGTCAAAATGTTTAATTTGAATTCCCGACTTTTAGTCATTTTATACGGTACAGGTGAGTACAATTGGTTGCAAATGTTATTATCATTATATAGTATAAAACAAAGTCGCTGTCGCTGTCTGTCCGTCCCTATGTATGCTTAAATCTTTAAAACTACGCAACGGATTTTACAGTTTTTTTTTAATAGGTAGAGGATTAGAAGAGTGATTCAAGAGGAAGGTTTATATATAAACCTTCCTCTTAAATCACTCTACATATAATATATCTTCACCCGTGCGAAGCCGGGGCGAGTAGGTAGTGTATGTATAACATACATAGGTAAAACAAGGTAATACATAGTTTCAGTCGTCTATAGATGCATTGATCCATTTACCATTAGATAGGCTCCGTGCATGATTGGTACCTTTGTAAAAAAAAAAGAATCAGGCTAAATTTCTGTTCATAACAGTACATTCTGCTGATGGAATTTACAAAATTAACAGTTTAGTTTTGTTTGTCTTATTTAATTAAACACAATAGGTGTAGAATATCAAACGTTAACTGTAGAGCAAGTAGCAAGTATTCAAATAAGATATATAAAAAAAAAACGGGGAGAATTGAGAGAGCGTTGTAACCTAGTAGAGTACTGTTCGACTTCGATACAAAAGTCGTGAGTTCAAATCCGTCGGTACAAATTTTTTTGGATCTCAATTTGTATTACTGACTAACTCTCAGATGATAGAAACAGCTATTGTTTGGTTTTTTTTTTATTTTAATAAGCTTAACTTTAAATAGTCAGTACATTTTTTTTATCTACCGCTCATTTGGAAAGCTGTATCATCACAAGAAAGCAAGAAAGCAAAAGCTAAATAGATATTTTATCCATTTATGAACTGCTAAATATTTTTATTGATAACAAGTTTATTGTATTAAAAATTTTTTTAGGAAAAAAATTTTTCCTACCATCCAGATCGATATACAGATTCAATTCAGAAGAACTGGCAAGAAAATCAACTGAATCTCTTTATATACATATATATGTATATGTTTTCACTACGACTGATTTAATCTTATTGTGTTTCATATTTGAGCCTAAATGAATTAGTGCTGGTTGGTAGTTTGTATTCACATGTTTCGACTTGTAAAATGTGAACTTACAAGGATTGTTTAAAAGAGCAACACACAAGTTTCTTTCTTATTCTTCTTGTGATGAGACAGCTTTCCGAATAATCGGTAGATTTAAAAAATATGTTGACTATTCAAAAGTGCTTAAATTAAGTTTATAAGAATAAATGATTTTCTGTTCTATATAAAGATATTCAGTAGGTATTGTATATAGTATATATGCAGTAGTATAAATATAGTCCGATAAAAACAAACAGGACAAACAGACCAAAGCGGTGTCCTTAACCAATTGACCCCTTTGAGGTCATTGATAATTAAATTAATCAATGCGTGAAGGGAACACTTTGTACCCCTTTTTACGAATATTGCACAAACTATACTATACTATACTACTATAGGAATATGAAATATAGATATGATATATATAACTTTGAGTTATATATATCTTATATATAAAATTCTCGTGTCACAGTTTTCGATTCCATACTCCTCCGAAACGGCTTGACCGATTCTTATGAAATTTTGTGAGCGTATTGAGTAGGTCTGAGAATCGGCCAACATCTATTTTTCATCCACCTAAATGTTAGGGGTAGTCCACCCCTAAATTTTTTTTTATACACAGCTAGTACATATATATATCTCAAAGGTGACTGACATAGTAATCTATCAATGCACAGCCCAAACCAATCGACGGATAGGGCTGAAATTTGGCATGCAGGTAGATGTTATGACGTAGGTATCCGCTAAGAAAGGATTGTGATTAATTCTACCCCCAAGGGGATAAAATGGGGGTATGAAAGTTTGTATGAAACTTTGTCAATTTTAAACCGATCGGGCTAAGACTTTGCATGCATAAAGGTACTCCACCAGGTAGGTAAAGGTATTCCACCACTAAAGGGATAAATTAACGCGAGCGAAGCCGCGAGGAAAAGCTAGTAGTTTATATAGCGGAGGAGTGCAGTATGCTATTTTTTTTTAATTATGTTAAAAAAATATTGAATCTGTAAAAAAACATGCACTATCATATATTTGACACAAACACGCAATATATATTTTGTTGAGTTTTAAAGTCTGTAGTCAAATTCAGTTATATACAAAAAAAATCTTATAGCCTATATGCCATTCTGTTGCACGAGCTATATTATTGCAAAGTTTCATCAAAATCCGTTATAGTATTACATAAAAACTAAAATATATCATTTGAATATTTGTTTGCATTACTTTAATCATAGATAAGAAATGGTTTAATTAATTACTTGATAATTAATATCATCTGTACATATAAATAAAATTGGAGTGTCTGTTTGTAATATTGAAATAACCGTTTTTTACTACATGCATATGAATATAAGTAAGTACACGAAAATAACATTTTTAAAAATTTTGCCTATCGGTCTGCTTGTTACGGCTAATCTCTGAAATTGTTGGACCGATTATGACGGGACTTTTTTTGGCAGATAGCTGATGTAAAAAGCAGTAACTTAGACTACTTTTATTTTAGATAAAATCTTTTAGTTTAGAAAAAAGTTAATTTCCACGCGGATGAAGTCGCGGGAACAGCTAGTAGATAATATAATATACATTAATTTTAAATTTTCCTATGTAATTTGATTACGAAGTAGTCTATTATTATATAAATTATAAATCATTATCGGCGTAGACTCATTAAACTGGGCGCACGTGTAAACGGGAGAGTAAAATTCCTAAACATCTGTTTGATGATGCGTGGTGACGTCATACCAATTAACATGTGTTTAGAACATTAATATAATTATGTTTTAATTTTCATGTGAGCGTTGTGACGTAGCGGTATATCCGAATAAACGGCCTTAAGTTCGAATCTGGCCGACATTAATATTTTGGATTGCACTAAATTTGAAATTTAAAATTACTATTGTGATATTAAATTAGTTCTAATTTTAAAATGTATATATACTTATACCAACTTTATACATAGAATCTATTCGTGTGTACCAAATTTAAAATTTTCGATACGAACGCCGATAATTCCAATTTTGAAATTATTATTGTGTGTTATAATAGTTCTAATTTTAAAGTGCAGGTATACTTACGCTGACTTTAAACAAATAATCTATCCGTGTGTTCCAAATTTGAAATTGAATTATTCCAATTTTGAAATGATTATTGTGACATTAAATTAGTTTTAATTTTAAAATGTATACTTACTCTGGCTTTATACAAAGAATCTATCCGTGTGTTCTAAATTTGAAATTGATTTAACTCGACAATTATTCCAATTATAAAATTACTATTGTGACATTACATTAGTTCTAAATTTAAAATTATTATTACGACATCAAATTAGTTCTAATTTTAAAATGTATACTTATGCTAAATTTATACAAATAATCTTTCCGTGTCTTCCAAATTTGAAACTGATTTAACTCTACGATTATTCCATATTTGAAATGATTATTGTGACATTAAATTAATTCTAATTTTAAAATGTATACTTACACTGACATTATTCCAAGAATCTATCCGTGTGTTCGAAATTTGGGATTATTTTAACTCGACGATTACTCCAATTTTGAAATGATTATCGTGACATTAAATTAGTTCTAATTTTAAAATGTATAGATACTTACGCTGTCTTTATACCAAGAATACTTTATACCGTATGTTCCAAATTTGAAATTATTTTAACTCGCCGATTACTTCAATTCTTAAATTATTATTATGTCATTAAATTAGTTCTGATTTTAAAACGTATACTTATGCTGAGTTTATGCAAAGAATTTTGCCGTATTTTGCAATCTTGAAATTGTCTTAACTCGCCGATTATTCCAATTTTAAAATTATTTTTGTGTCTCAATGCAATGAGACACAAAAATAATTTTTATGTAGTTCTAATTTTAAAATGTCTGGCTTTGTACAAATAATATTTCTTCGTCTTCCAATTTTGAAATTATTATAATGTCATTTAATTAGTTCCAATTTTAAAATGTATACTTACGCTGACTTTATACAAAAAACTATCCGAGTTTTCCAAATTTGAAATTATTTTAACTCGCCGATTACTTCAATTTTGAAATGATTATTGTCACATTAAATTAGTTCTAATTTTAAAATATATACTTACCTTATGTTCCGAACTTGAAATAATTTTAACTCGCCGATTATTCCAATTTTGAAATTATTATTATGTCATTTAATTAGTTCCAATTTTAAAATGTATACTTACGCTGACTTTATACAAACGATCTATCCGTTTTCCAAATTTGAAATTGTTTTAACTCGCCGATTATTCAAATTTTGAAATGATTATTGTGACAGTAAATTAGTTCTCATTTTAAAATGTAGGTATCTAGCAAACACATGAGCGGTGGCGGTCGAGATCAAAGGGCGGTGCCACAAAGACATAGGAATCTACTAATTAGAATTTAACTAGCCGCCAATCGGAGGCACATGGCTCAAGTATGTTTTATGACGTCAACATACCGCCACTCTGATTATCTACAATAATATATTAACAATAAAATGTTAGAATATATTGTTACATATACGAAAATAACATTGATAGTATAAAGTCAGCTGCGAGATAAAGTTGCTGGGGTTCCTTACATGATTACCAATATTGTAAAAAAACCTAATTAAAAAATAGATAATAATTTAATAATCAAATATTGCATAACGTTTATTTATAAAATCTAAAATATAAAAATTAAGTAAAAAAGAATTCTAACTTAATATCTAATTCATATAAATAATAAATCTACAATATAATTATGTGAAAATTCTAAATATTATATAATATTCAAATATCTTTTACGGCAGTAACACGTTCACCATTGTATTATAAAAAAATATCTATTAGCTGTGCCCCCGGTTTCTCCCGCGTGATATTTATAGCTTATCTGTTAATTTGATGTATAAGCTATATTACTGTAAAGTTTCATAAAAATCCGTTAAGCAGTTTTTGCGTGAAAGAGTAACAAACATTCATCCATAGATTCTCACAAATTTCGCGTTTCTAATCTTAGTAAGATCGTACTTTTGAAAGTAGAATCATAATGAAAATAAAACCGTCAAAAGAAATGAAAACAATAAAATAAAACCGAAACTTTAAATTTAATTATTAAATAATTAAAATGTATCTTATGTCTATTAAATATATAACCGAATTTAGAACAGTTTCAACATAAGATCAAGTCAACATAAGGAACGCTATTTTAAATATTCAAATATGGAATTCGAAAATTTATATAATTCGTTATAAATCTAGATAACTTTATGATTTCCAAGAATTCCATCGGTGGAACAAAATCGTTACTTCCAGACTGATATATAACATTTATATAATCTATTAAGTAATAAGTACACATTATATTATATCAAACGACCACGGTGGTCTAGCGGATTAGCATACCGATGGTGGGGGGTTCGATTCCTCGCACGGTACAAACATTTATATTCATGAATTTGATTATTTGTATTGGTCTGGGTGTTTTCTGTGTATTCATATCAGTTGTCCAGTACCCATAACACAAGTTCAGCTTAGCTTGGGACTAGATGGCGCTGTGTGAATTGGTCTAAGATATGATATTATTATTACAGGAAAAAATTAATATATATAGAAATAAGCAGAAACAAATATATAGCCTACTAGCTGTGCGCGCGACTTTGTCCGCGTGGAATAGACATTCCCTAATTTATTTTACCCCCTAATGGTAAAATCTTCACATACTTTGAATGTCATATTTATTTATATTTAATCAGCAGCCTAAAAAATAAATTTCAAGCATCTAGCTTTAAAAATGACGAGTCTTCCGTACAACCTTTCATCCCCCTTTTCAGCCCCTTACAACCCTTTTTTCGCATTAACAAGTAGCCTATGTCCTTTATCAGGGTCTAGACTATCTGTGTTCCAAATTTAATTTAAATCGGTTCGGTAGTTTTGCGTGAAAGCGAGACAGACAAACAGACGTGTCGTGTGTGTGTGAATCAGTAAGGATGTGTTATTCTGATGTATCTTAATAATGTATGTCCCCTCTGATCGATCCCCCGTCCAATTCAACGGGGATCGATGTTACGACGGCCTGACCCGAGGTTCGCACCCCTAGTGGTGCCCTCAGACTAAAGTCGTATCGGTCAGGCGGGAGTTGGCCTTCAGCCGCTCCATAAGTCCTTCCGCGGGTTTGGAGTGTCATCTGCACTCGCCCCCTATCGTCCGGTGAAGCTGTAAAGGCCAGCTGCAGCCAACAGCATTAGAGTAGTCCGAAAAAAAAAACTTAATAATGTTAGAAATAAACCGCGATCACAGCTTGTTTCAATAAATATTGACCATGATACTTGTACGAGACATAAACACTCTTTTGTAATTACTTTAAATTTAGAATGCGTTGAATGCTTCATTAAATAGAAATAGAAATAGAAATAGAAATAATCTTTATTCAAATAAACTTAATATAAGCACTTTTGAATAATCAAGTTTTTTTATTCTACCGCTTATTCGGAATGCAGATTCATCACAAGAAGAATAAGCAAGAAACTTGTGTGTTGCTCTTTTAAATAAATATTGATTTACCTATATTTAATTAATAACAAGGATTAGGCATGCGACAATAAAACCGCTACGCACTTAATCTCTGTTCAATCAGATAACATTGTCAGCGCTATGAATTTTAAGTTAGATATTTTCTACAAAAATGTTATTATCATTTATAAATTCTTCAATTTTATAATAGCGTTTTTACAAATATTTTATGACACAATTGAATTTTTTTCTGGCAAATTGAGTACAGACTCTGGCAGTTTGTTGTAAAACCTTACGCAATTTCCATAAAACGAATTACTGACTTTCGTCAAACGACACTCAGGTAAAACTAGTTTGTTGACATTACGTAAGCTTTTATTAGTGTAATCATCAATCATTTATTTTATGAATAAAAAATAATGTATAGATTTGTTTTAAATTTAGAATGCGCTGAATGTTTCATTTGTTTTATGAATAACAAATATTGAATAGATTTATTTTAAATTTAGAATGCGCTGAATGTTTCATTTGTTTAATGAATAACAAATATTGAATAGATGTGAAAATACCATTATGCGGTTTAATTATCTCCACAAATATTCAACTGATTTGTACAATACTAACTTTTGTGTAATTATAGATATGTAGTAAAAGAATTTCTAAAATAGCACACACGTATTTGTTTTATATTTGTCCATTATAAAAAGTCATGCAACTTCATAGCACTTTAGAAATGTTGCTTGTAGGTATTTGTGTCTTTGTTATTTTCATTTATCATAAGAACCAAAAATAGTTTATGTCCAGCGACAATAAACGTCAATAATTTATGATATATCGTAAATTTATTTTTTTATTGTGACAAATAATTATAGTGTCTCCCGTACGATGTAAACAATTATGAGGAACAAAGAAGAAAGAATGTAAGGCTAATTTGTAAATTTATAATTAATTACAATTTTGTTATTAAAATTTATTTATTAATATAGTTAAACAGGTTTTAATATGAATCATTTTATGGTAATATAGGTTATTACGGCTGGCAACGGCAGTGAAATAGGGTAATATAAATAAAATTACTTACCAAAATTATAGATGTATTTAGTGGTAGCGTATATGACACAATGTAGCAAAACAATATAATAAAAAATATATGTCAAAAATTGTATATAAAAAATATATGGTTTAAAAATAGAAATATCTATAAAAAGAAGTCTGTCGCCAACATAGGTAATTACCTCTCTCGTCATTTCGACGAGGTTTCACTAGCTGGCTGAAGTCAGAAACCTAGTCGAAACATGGAAAAAACCCAAATAAGTAATAAGGAAGCTTTGTAACTGGAATTGAGGGTGCTCTAGTATTGTCGACAGAATCTGAGCGTGTCCAGCATCAAATCAGTTTCATGGAGAGTTCCAACTTGAAACCACAAAATCTATACATATAAATAAAATTGGAGTGTCTGTTTGTAATATTGAAATAACCGTTTCTTACTACATGCATATGAATATATATATATGGTACATACACCAAAATAACATTTTTACAATTTTTATCTGTCTGTCTGTCTGTCTGTCTGTTCATTCATCAGAGATTAGCCCGTACAGGGCTAATCTCTGAAATGGCTGGACCGATTTTGACGGGACTTTTTTTGGCATGTAGTTGATGTAATAAAAAGTAACTTAGCTACTTTTATTTTAGAAAAATAAAGTTAAATTCCACGCGGACGAAGTCGTGGGAACAGCTAGTTTATAAATATAATAATTATGCCTGAAGAATATAAAATAAAAACTCAAAATTATTCATTGACAGAACTTTTCTGCCTCTTGTTCACATCACATTTTTATCAATCTCCCTATAGTCCAATTCGGCCAGTTACTTCAGTTGAGAAGATCTGGCAAGAAACTCAACTGGTACAATTTTTTTAATCAATTTCACCTAGCTATCAGAAAATAACTTTGCCCATCAAGGATCAATTTCACTAATTGTCGAGTAAAACAATTAAGATGGCAACACTGGCATGGGAACCCAAATCATTTTATCCCCAGAAAATACATCAATTTCAGCAGTTTCCTAGTAACTATCAATTTCAAAATTTTCGGGTAAAACAATTCGAATGGCAACACTGACATGGGAGATATAAATTTTATCTACCGAAATTAGATCATTTTCACCAGTTTTTAGAAATAGACATAATTTTTATTCAAATAAACTTAATATAAGCACTTTTGAATAGTCACATATTTTTTATTCTGCCGCTCATTCGGAATGCAGACTCATCACAAGAAGAATGAGCATAAAACTTGTGTGTTGCTCATTTAAATAAATGTTGTTTTAATTAGATTTATATTAACAACTAGCTGTACCCGCGACTTCGTCCGCGTGGAATTTATCTTTATTTTTCTAAAATAAAAGTAGCCTAAGTTACTCCTTATTACATCAGCTACCTGCCAATAGAAGTCCCATCAAAATCGGTCCATCCATTTCAGAGATTAGCGAGTACAAACAAACAAACCGACAGACAGACAAAAATTGTAAAAAAAATGTTAATTTGGTGTATGTACCGTATTTATATTCATTATACATGTAGTAAAAAACCGGTTATTTCGATATTACAAACAGACACTCCAGTTTTATTTATATGTATAGATTTTGGAGCAAAGCAACTAATATGGCAACACTGGGCTGCTCAACATCTATGCTTCTACCTTAATTATTCAAAGTACGTAGAGTCGTACTTAGTTGGTATTTACACGGTAATTCGTTCAAATAAGCATTTTGTATGCAAATGTGTTGTTTTATCATTGAACGTCAGGTCATTATGTGTGTCTGTCTGTGAGTAACGATACACGGAACGCTTTTATCGTGAAACACATGTTTATTACGAATATTTAGATTATTTACAATGTTTAGGTAGATATTTCGTTTTATAAGTAATTGAAATGCCAAAAATTTTGATGGCATATCTGATGATGGTAAGTGGTAATCGTTGCGTATATACATGGACAGCAATACGGACAAAAATTTAATAAGTTGCTAATATATATTATACTAGTTGACCCACGCAACTTCGTCTGCATAACACTTACTGGACCAATTTTTATCATCATCAACATTTCAACCCGGAAGACTTCCACCGCTGAAGGGTCTCCCCCAAAAATGTCCACGACGTTCGGTCCTGCTCTGCTCGCATCCAACGCCTTGCTACAATCTCGACCAGATCGCCGGTCCACCTTGTTGGAGGCCTTGCCACGCTGTGTTTACGTCATCATCATCATTTCAGCCCGGAAGGCGTTCACTGCTGAAAGGCCTCGTCCAAAAATCTCCACGATGTTTGGTCCTGCACTGCTCGCATCCAACGCCTTCCAGCAATCTGCACCAGATCGTCGGTTCACCTTGCTGGAGGTCTTCTCACGCTGCGTTTTCCTGTCGCAACTTCGTTTGTATGACACTTGACCAATTTACGTCATCATCATCATTTCAGCCCGGAAGGCGTTCACTGCTGAAAGGCCTCGTCCAAAAATCTCCACGACGTTCGGTCCTGTGTTGCTCGCATCCAACGCCTTCCAGAAATCTCGACCAGATCGTCGGTTCACCTTGTTGGAGGCCTTCCCACGCTACGTTTTCCGTTCGCAACTTCGACATCGCACTTACTTGACATTTATCGTTTACCAATTTACGTCATAATCATAATTTCAGCCCGGAAGACGTCCAGTGCTTTGCTTGCTGGACAAGGTGAAACGACGATCTGGTCAAGTATGCAAGTAGCGCAGGACCAATAGTCGTGGAGATTTTTGAGGGAGGCTTTCCTACGCAGTATCTTCCGATCCGTGGTCGCCACTCGAAGATTTTACTGTCCAATGTCAAACTGTCCCACTAAACCTTCAGATATAAGATTTGTCCAAGTCCAAAAAAGGTACCCACGTAGACTTTGAACAAACTTTTTAGGTTAGAACTGAATTTATTGTGTCTTTACCTGATGGCACCTTATATAAATGCGGTACCAACTAGCTTTTAACTGGAATTACCATTATTAGGTCCTATTAGTGGCAGTGCGAACGGATTTGCATATATTTATATATACGGATGCACGTAAAGAGGATTTGTGGCGCTCCCAACACAATACCGAGTAATTCCTTAATATTTCCCTGCTATTTTGTACACTAATGTAAGATTAAAACCAAACTGTTTTATTACATTCATTAACTGTTTATTACTTTGCCCCGTTGGGGCAATAAAGTTCTACCATGACCACGGACCGGAAGACGCAGCGTGGGAAGGCCTCCAACATGTTGGACCGAGCAGATCCTCGGTCGATCAAGATCGCTGGAAGGCGTTGGATGCGAGCAGCGCAGGACCGATCGTCGTGGAGATCTTTGGGAGAGGCTTCAGTCCAGCAGTGGACGTCTTCCGGGCTGAGATGCTGGTATGATGATGAGTAACTGTTTATTATTGTCTATCTATACATATATACAATAATAATAATAAGATTTCAGGACAAGTCATGCAGCGCCATCTAGTTCCAAGCTAAGCAGAGCTTGTGTTATGGGGACTAGACAACTGATATAAATACATATATACTTTTTTTTTTAAATACATACAAACTGCCACAGAACATTTCATCTCCCCTTCCAACCCTTTTTCCAATTAAAATATATCCTATGCTATATCTCAGGCTCTAGACTATCTGTATACCAAATTTATTTAAATCGATTCGCTAGTTTAGCTTAAAACCACGACAGATAGACAAAGTTATTTTCTCATTTGTAATATTAGTTCTGTCTAACGGTATAGGACATTGCCTTTCAAGGGTAACGGGTTCGATTCCTCACACGGTACCAACATTTATATTCATCAATATACTTGTTTGTATCGCTTTGGGTGTTTACTATGTATATGATATATGTGTTTACAAAAAAATCTACGTATCAATTGTCTAATATCCGAAATTCAACCTCTGCTTAGCTTGGGACTAGATGGCGCTGTGTGAATTGTTTATATTATTGACCTGAGTTGTTATTATTATAGCAGTTATAATAAATATTAATATTTAATATTAAATTAACAATTTCAACAGCTGAAATATGAGCTTCAGATATACATAGCTTCAAATACTTGCAGCATGACAGATGGGTAATGAACGTAAACCAATTAATGTCAATCATATAAACGAACGTTTGCAGACATGGCTGTATGGGCGCAGTTCCCTTTGCCTTTCCATTAAAGGATAAACAGAACTAAATAAAAAAAAATGTACGCGCCTTGATATTTCTTAAAAAATAAGTCACAAGAAATTAAATATGGCGCTCGATTACAGTTTTGAAAATCGAATTATAAATAGATACTTATTTAATATTCGATATTGACTGTTATCTACATATTTATGATTCGATTTTCAATATTGTAATCGAATTTTTTCTTTCATTATATTGGAAATTTGAATAATGAAATTATTAATAAATTCATATTTGAAATTTCTTTACATTACTACATCATAACCATGTAGTAAATATATACGAATAAATAAAATTGAAGTGTTTGTAATTTTAAATTAATAGTTTTTCACTAAAAGCATATTAAAGTATGTATATGGTACTAAAAACTTAACCATAAAAAAATTGTCTGTCTCTCTGTTTATCTTTATTGCTGAAATGGCTGAACCGATTTCGACGGAATGTTATAAGGTACTCCTTATAACATTAGCTATCTGCGAGTGAACATTCCGTCGAAATCACTTAACAATCTACTTTTATATTAGAAATTTCATTCATTTTTATTCCACGCGGACAAAATCTCATGTAACAGCTAGTATTGTACTGAAAAAGGATTTTGTTATATAGTTATAAGTTTATTGTATTTATATTATTATTATTTATTTTAAATTTAATAATCCTATTTTGTTATGTATCTTATTTGTATCAAGTAAACATATTTTCTTTCTTTCTTTTTTTATTTGAATAAAATTTCTTTCTGTTGTATGTGTCTATATATCTACATAGGAATTCAACATCACAAATTATCAGACCATTCCATTAATATTTCAACGTTGGCATCTAATTACCACAATAACACGGTATACCGCATCAAAGCTGAACCGAGTAGTCGGCAGGCAAGATGGTGGATTGTAACAAAGCTCGCTCATTAACTCACGACGACTGTAGACTTGATGCTATGTCTCATAGATTAACTAATCTGATGCAGATACGACACACGGAAAAAAAGATTTTATTGATATTGTGCATCCGCCTGCGCTAACGCCTGAAATCTTGGAGAGAGCTATGCTCAGAGTTTCTCTGGTTGATCGAATCAGATGTGAAAATCCGCAGAAGAACCAGAGTGACCGACATAGCCCGAAGAATTGCGAAACTGAAGTGGCAATGGGCAGGGCACATAGCTCGTAGGACAGATGGCCGTTGGGGCAGTAAATTCCTCGAGTGGCGACCGCGGACCGGAAGTCGCAGCGTGGGAAGGCCTTCAGCAAGGTGGACCAACGATCTGGTCAATATCGCTGGAAGGCGTTGGATGCGAGCAGCGCAGGATCGATCGTCGTGGAGATCTTTAGGGGAGGCCTTCGTTCAGCAGTGGACGTCTTCTGGGCTGAGAAAGCAGCATGAAATCCGGTCAAGCATGTGGATTTCGTTATGAATATTTTGTATTCGCCTGCACTAACGATATAAGCTGCCGGGACACTTGTAGAGTACGATAGGATGAGCATGAAGTCAGATCAGTTAGCCCTTATGACAAATTCACTAGGAATTTTTTACGATGACTTTTAGGGGGAACCGCGTGGAGGTCAACCTGACAGGATAAATCCCCGTAACCCCAATCGAAGTAAGTTATAATAATCCAGGACGATTCATACAGCGCTCTCTAGTCCCGAGAACAGAGCGTGTGTCATGAGTAATATGTAACTGATAAAAATACTTAGATTCATTTTATTTGTAAATTCATATAGATTATTAATTTAGCACCCCCTCCAGAGGAACACATAGATCAATTTACACTTTTGCCGTTTGAAACCGCGGCTCGAGTAATTAATATTATTATCCAATGAGTTATTAAACACAACACAACAGTGAAGCAAAATAAAATTAACAAAAAAATACATACATAGTATACGTAGAAAACATCCAGATCAACACAATCGTAATATATAACGTTGTACTTATTTGTAAATAATAATAATAATAATAATCTCAGGACAATTCACACAGCGCCATCTAGACACAAGTTAAGCTAGCTAAAGCTTGTGTTATGGGTCCTAGACAACTGATACAAATACATAGATAATTTTTTTTTTTCGTAAATACATACATATTATACATAGAAAATACCCAGACCGATACAAACAATCATACTCATGAATACAAATGTTTGTGCCGTGCGAGGAATCGAACCCGCGACCATCGGACGTAAAGTACCGCTAGACCGCTAGACCACCGAGGTCGTCAAAAAATAAAGATTATTATTATTATTCTGTACTTCTTTCTTTATTTTTTATTTATAACACATACTAGCTGTACCCGCGACTTCGTCCGCGTAAAATAGTGACCTTGACCAAATAATGAATAAAATATTTAATGACCTAACCCAATAAAAGCGAAATGAAAAAGTTTCATCGTTTCATCTTCAAAAATGACTCTTTCACTAACTAACTAACTAACACTAACTCTTTCAACCCCTTATAAACCTTCTATCGCATTCAAAAATAGCCTATGTCCTTACTCAGGGTCTAGACTAACTGTGTAGCAAATTTCATTTAAATCAGTTTTGTAGTTTTAGCGTCTAAGTGAGACAGACAGAAAGAGTTACTTTCGCATTTATAATATTATAAAGGATAATGGTCACTTCATCGTAGAAAATACGTTTTCTGTGTACACAAAATTACGTGTATATTCAAGTAGTAAAGTATTCAAGAAAAATGAGACATCTGTTTCAATTGTGAATTATTAGTCTATGCCCACATTTGAGCCCAGGCGGGGAGATGGAAAATTTTAATAAAATATGTTTTCCCGCGTAAACTACCATCTCGCACGTCACGTCTCTTGCCGTTCCTTTAAACACCCGCCATCTTGGATATTATCACACGTCCGTATTGTTCAGGAGATAGAGTCTAAAATGTATCAATTTAACTGCAAAACGGAATCGCCACATTAAACTATGGCGCGCTATGAGGAAGAGATGTGTCACGATTATGAAATAGATATTAAAGTATTTTCTAGTTATACTCGGAATAAATTATATAAATGTTTGTGTAATCCTTACTCCTTACTAATACTATAAATGCGAAAGTAATTCTGTCTGTCTGTCGCGCTTTTACGCCACAACTACTGAACTGATTTAAATGAAATTTAGTATACAGATAGTCTACACCCTGATAATGGACATAGGCTACATTTTAATGCAAATAAAGTATTGTAAGGGGTTAAAAGGGGACATGAAAGATTCTATGGAAGTATAGTTTTAAAGTTAGAAAGTTTAAATATATTTTTGGTCTGTGGATTAAATATGAATAAATACGACCAAGTTTGAAAAATGATATGTAGGTTTAGGTCAGTGATTCTCAAAGTGGAATATATCGACCCCCATGGGTCTATGACAAACTGCAGGGGCGTACAACAGCGGTCATCTTGTTGTTTTTACTCTACGTCTTTAACACTAAACTTTACTACAGATAGAAATTTACAAAAAATCAATACCAGTTTGGGAACCTCTGGTTTAGATTATTGAATATTTTTTCTTTATTTTGTCAAAGTTACTATAACACGCGGACGAAGTCGCGGGCACAGCTAGTATATATAACTTGTTTACGTGCAATAAACAGAGGCAATGTAATGTAACTGTGTAATATGTAAATATAATTAAATTTCTGTGTAAGTGAACGTTTAGTATGAGATTTCTCAGATTCTAAATTACCAGGGGCACATAAAGATTCAGATAGTGCGAACGAAACGGCGTGGCGTGGCATTCAACGCATAGAGGTAGTAGGTAACAATATAACATAACCAATTGTCCAGATACTAGGGATGTGAGTAATTAATTATAGACAATAAACGATATTTCTAATCGATTTTATATTGTATTTAAAAAAAATTGTGTTTGTGAATTTAAAAATGAATAGACTTAAAACAATGAACCAATTGGTGATTAAAAAGAAATACAAGTACATGCACAGGTCAAAACATTTTAATTATGTGTTTAGTTGTAGAAAAGCATGGAAAAATATATTAATAATAATAATCTCAGAACAATTCACACAGCGCCATCTAGACCCAAGTTAAGCTTGTGTTATGGGTACTAGATAACTGATACATATATATAGATATTTTTTTGTAAATACGTACATATTATACATAGAAAACACCCAGACCGATACAAACAATCATACTCATGAATACAAATGTTTGTGCCGTGCGAGGAATCGAACCCGTGACCATCGGTCGTAAAGCGGTGTGCTAGACCACTAGACCACCGAGGTCGTCAAATACAATTGATTTAAAACAACGCATGGAGGTAGTAGGTAACAACATAACATGACCCATTGTCCGGATACTAGGGATGTGAATAAATAATGATAGACAATAAACGATTTTTCTTATCGATTTTATATTGTATTTAAAAAACGTTGTGGTGGTGAATTTAAAAATGAAGGAACTTAAAACAATGATCAATTGGTGATTAAAAAGAAATACAAGTACATGCACAGGTGAAAACATTTTAATTATGTATTTAATTGTGGAAAAATGTGGAAAAATATATATTTATATAATTGATTTAAAACTACTAGAACAATTGTTGACTAAAAAAATACAAGTAGATGCTACAGGTACAAACTTTTTAATTATTTGTTTATGTAGTTGTTAAAAAGTATGGAAAAAATATATTTATTTTATTGATTTAAAACAACTAGACCAAATAGTGATTAAAAAGATACAAGTACACGCCCGGTCCAAATATTTTAACTATTTATTTATTTAGTTGTGTAAAAGTATGGAAAGATTGATATTTTTTTTATCGATTAAATCTTACACTAATATTAATAATCGACTTAGTAGTAGTACAGAATGTCACATCCCTATTGCATTAATCATATCATAATTATAGATCTAAAATTGTTATTACAAGTTCTAGTGGTTACTAGAACTTACAAGTTCTTGTGATAATAACAGCGTTTCAAATATTTCTATTGTTGAATTGCAAAGGATTTATTCTTAAACTAGTTACTCGCCCCGGCTTCGCCCGTAAACCCGATACATATAAACCTTCCTCTTAAATCACTCTATCTATTAAACAAAACGCTTCAAAATTCGTTGCGTAGTTTTAAAGATTTAAGCATACATATGGACGGACAGACAGCGACAGCGATTTTGCTTTATACTATTTAATGATGACTAGTTTCTATGATCATATTACACGTGCTATTAATCTATAACTGAAATCCTTAAATAATATAATATATACATTATTTATATTATGAACCGGTCTTAACACGAATAATTTTATGGCAAATAAAGGTATTTACCTCTCTATAGTTTTAGACGAGTTGGAGTCATGTTGGAGCTCGTGATCATAATAATAATAATAATAAAAATACCCTGAACTTGCCCCCTAATATATACTGCCAACTACAGAAACACATGCCGCATTGTTAAAAAGTTTCTACAGACAGATTAGGCCTACATTTGTATTATGGTATATCCGCCTGAAATAGAACATTGTTATGTACTTGGCTTAGGCCCGTACATAACAAGATTACCGGCGAAAGTCGAGAAAAAATAATGAAAAAAAAAAATAATAATAATAATCTTGGTTAGATCATGGTTAGTGCAACTTGGTCGACAGGGGAAAAGGGGATTAGTAATAGACCGACGTCCTATGTTAATCATGAAAATTTACAAGATCGACCATACGATCGCGGGTTTATAGAATTCTAGCTACCCACCCTTCGCTTCGCATGGGGGTACATGTGTTATACATATAAACCATTTTAAAAAACCGCTTCAAAATCCGTTGCGTAGTTTTAAAGATTTAAGCATACATAGGGACGGACAGACAGCGACAGCGACTTTGTTTTATACTATGTAATGATTGTATGTATTCATTTGCTTATTCTATGCAAACGAAGTCGCAGGTATAAATGTATCAACTGGTATTCGAAATAACTACCTTGAAGTGTAGATATCCAAGCTTGTTCCATAAATATTACAGTTTTCATTGGTCCTGATACTACGTAGTTTCAGACAAAGACACGTTATCTCAGACCTTGGCCTTCGAGTCCTGTGTAGGGTAACCAACTCTCCTGATTTCAGAAGGAACTGGCCGGAAAACAATAGTACTTATTCCCAATAATATATATATACTAAAAGATCCAGCCACGCATTGCTGTGGCTAAGGTACTTGAATAAAATAATATTGCGACTATAAATTGAGATGTAAGCTATCCTATCTTTCAAGTTGGATCAAATTGCACACAATGTGCAAATCAAATTTGCAATCGGTTCAGGAGTTTAGGAGTCCATCACAAACAATGTAACACGTAATCATTACATAGTATAAAACAAAGTCGCTGTCGCTTTCTGTCCGTCCCTATGTATCTTTAAAACTACGAAACGGTTTTTGAAGCAGTTTTTTTTAATAGATAGGGTAATTGAAGAGTATGTTTTATATATATAATACATGTACACCCGTGCGAAGCCGGGGCGAGTAGCTCGTTTTTATATATAATGACTAGCTGACTACGAAAACGTTGATTAATGGTAGAAGGATGAAAATTTAGGGCTGTAAGTTTGTTTGATGTCACATTATAAAAAAAAATTATGTCAATAAAACTAAAATAAATGTTAATAATGGTGGACAACCCTTATCACTGAGAGGTATTAAAAATAGACTCAGACCTACTGAATATGCACATAAAATTTCATAAAAATGGGTCAAGCCATTTCGGAGGAGTATGGTAACTAATATTGTGACACGAGATTTTCATATATAAGATTTTTATTCCCAGCAGTTTCGTTGCTGACTGCTCTTACATCGTAACGAGACTGTACCGTGGTCTAAGCTGAGGTTCGAACAACTAGCGGTACCTTCAGATTTAGACAGCTTAAAGTCGCATCTGTCAGGCGTGAGTTGGCGTTCAGCCGCTCCATAGGTACTTCCACGGGTTTGAACTGCTATCGCTTGCCCCATATCAATCATTAGATAAAGTTGTAAAAGCCAACTACAGCCAGAAAATTCGCGACAGTTCCGTAATTAAACAAAAGTTTAATAATAATGTAGAATATATAAATTTTTGTCTTCCGTTTAATCCCTTTTATTTCCATCCTCATCATTTCCAGTATATTGTCATTGTTAAATGATTTTTAACCACAATGACAAGTCTTTTACCCCATCAAAAGGAGATATAATTATATAAATATAGGTATATATAATATATAAACAGTAATAATGATATTCCTGGACTATTTACACATCGCCATCTATAAAGTAACGATATAGTTCAGTAATTAAAAAAATGTCTATAAAATAATTAAATCCCTCGATATAGGGTCATCTATTCCCAAGCTAAGCAGATCTTGTATTAGATAACCGATATAAATACTTAGATACAATTATTTTTTTTTAAATACATGCATAATATACATAGAAAAGAAAAGAAAAAAACATTTACTGACAACCATTATTGATATACATATACATACACACATACATATGCAAAACAATAAAAAAAAACATCTATAATATTTATTTACATGCTCGGCAACATAGCCGAAGAAAACATCCAGAAACATATACATATGTTGAATATAAATGTATGGGTAACAAAATTAGTATGTAACAGAGAAATAGGCCAGTTTATTGCTCAGTTTTCTGGACTACATTCTGAAATAACGATAGAAAATTATGACTATAAAATAAAGATTTTTTTTTATTCTGAAAATTTTACACCACAAGTTGGTCACCCTAGTCCTGTACAAGGTTTTCAGGACCTTCATGTTGATATTGCAGCTTTATATGTACCAGACAGTAATGTTTAGCTATTTGCTGACGTCTTACTTTTCTAGTTTAAACTTTAACTTGAAAGCTTTAACTTCTATCATAGTAATATAGTAATATATCAATTATCTCATTTCTTAGTTAATCCAAATTCTTTGCGTCTTGAAAAACGAGTATTACCTGGAAGTTGCGTTTCCTTGTATTGTGACATCAGTACAGCAACTCCTAGGCCGTTCGTACCCAAGACATTTCGAAGAGAAATCTTTAACAGTCTGCATTCTCTGAGCCATCCTGGTCCTAACGCGTCTGCTAAATTAATAGCTCAGCGCTTTGTTTGGCCTGGCATCAGAAAGGACTGCAGATTGTGGGCTAAGTCATATATAGCTTGCCATCGTGCTAAAGTAAGTCGTCACGTATCCACTCCATTAGGCATTTACGACTTACCTCGAGCACGATTTAAAATAGTGCACATTGATATTATTGGTCCTATGCCTTCATCTCAAGGTTATCGGTACTGTCTCACTGCTGTTCACCGATTTACAAGATGGCCGGAAGCAATACTTATAATGGATATTACATATGCGTTCCGAATGAGTGGTAGAATAAAAAAAATATGACTATTCATAAGTGCTTGTATGAGTTTATTTGAATTGAAATATATATTCATACATACATATTTCTAGTTCTATTTCTATGAAGAAGTTTATATAATGCTTACAGTTCCAGTTCTTTCTTTTTTGGTAATAGAGAATTGTGCAATAAATTTCATTTTATTTTCAAATTTTCTCCGTCTGTTTGTACAAGCTAATCACCGAAATTATTAGATCTATTTCAATGAAATTTTGCATGTAGGTGGCTTACATGCTCGGTCAACATCTTAGATACTTTTAGTCACGTAAAATTAAATAGTTCCCGTGGGATAGTTAAAAATTATTAATAAAACAGAGAAGATTAAATAAACATCAAAATATCTTTATTCATATAGGTCCATTACAAACTCTTATATTGTTCTAAGTTCGAGATGAGAACAACTGACAAGAAACTCAGCTCGTATTCTTTTCAATACCAAAGTCTAATCAGTGTTCGTAACCCGATACTAGCTGAGTTTCTTGTCAGTTCTTATCTGAAAATCATTCCGAACTGACGGTAGATTTGACATATCATAAGAGTTTGTGGATGGAATGGACCTATATGAATAAATATATTTTGAGGTATATTTAATCTTGGAATGGTGGTAAAATAGATGACTTTATAAAAAGTCACCAGTGCCCACAAGCAGCACCAGAAAGTGACACAAGCAGAAACAGAGGTGGTAAAATAGATGACTTTATAAAAAGTCACCAGTGCCCACAAGCAGCACCAGAAAGTGACAAGCAGTAACAGAGGTGGCAAAATAGATGACTTTATAAAAAGTCGCCTCGTATCTAAAATGTCGGACGTATAAACGCAGTTTGAAGTTAACCATGATGAGCAATTGCCCGCTGGTCTGCGAGATCTGATAATGAATTATTCTCAATAACAAATTCTACATACTGTGACTAATTATTTTTTCTGCTTAGTGAATTTAATTTAAAATCGCGTAAATTATAAATTACACGAGAAGGACACAGTTTCCGGTGCAGATAACGTAACAATCGCTAGATCATTGCAGGCATGCGAATGAACAAGACTCAGGATATTGCTGTCTTGTACTCTCCTATTGGAGTATTATCTTAAAATATTATACTATTAGGATACTATTTTAAAACAGGAACCCGCAAATTTCTTGCTAGTTCTTATGGTGGTGAGTCTGCTTTTCGAAAAATATATAATAATTCAAAAGTTTAATTCAATAAATATAATTTCTATTTCTAACAAATGATTTGTTATTCATATATCACTTTACTGCTTTATCCTTACAATATTAAATATATTATACATGAAGCAAAAACTTTGTACCTCACGAAAAGAAAATTACATGAAATTGCGCACACCTACATACAGTTTATATTGAGAAAGAGTGCAGAATGCTATTATTTTTTATCTATGCCTAAAAAAGATATTAAATCAATCAATAAAAACATTACTCAATTTACCATTATATATGTATTTACAAAAAAAAAACTATATCAGTTGTCTAGTACCCATGTTCCCCTTGCTCCCGCCACACAAGCTCGGTTTATCTTGGGACTATATGGCGCAGTGTTGATTATTATTATGTAGGCCACAGTTATCACTTACCATCAGGTAGGTCATCAATTTGTTAATCAATTTACGTAAAAAAAATGTTATAATGTACAGAGTTTATTTTTCATGTTGTTTCTGAAAGAAAATCCGTTAAACGTGAATTGAAAATGTTCTTCCTATAGGGGGTTATAAACCTCCCCTTAAAATGTTGTTTCGAGCGCAATGTATCCATTAAAAAATATACAAGTTATTTTTGTATAATTTGAAATATAAACATTTTTTCTCCGAATTATATTTCAATATATGAAACGATATTGTACAAGTGAAATTGTTGCATCCTTTTATAATATTAATCAATTTAAAAGCTCCCAGAACAATGTATGTATTAAACAAGTCCATTTTACAATATCGTTTTTCATTAATTGAATATGCATATTTCATTTTTCATTGCACGTTCTCTGAAGTTTTTAAAATATATTCTGTTCGATTCAAATTTTGAATTTAAATTATATTTTAAATATTAACCACTTTTAAAATTAGAAATTAATTAAATTCGAATTTTAAAAAGTGTATATTTCTAAAAGTGGCTGATATTATAATATCGTACTTAATTTATTGAAAATTACATATGTTAGTTTTCATTACATGCTTTCTCAGAAATTTATAAAATAAAATCTGTTCAATTAAAATTGATCCTAACTCCTTACTAATATTATAAAGACGAAAGTCTGTCTGTCTGTCTCTTGATACACCGATAGTCTAGACCCCGAGAAAGGACATAGGCTACTTTTTATTGTGAAAAAAGGGTTGTAATGGGTTATTTTAAAACTTATATGTTAGACTGTTGTTTAAATATAATAAATATGGCATTTGTAGTTGTAAAAAATTACCCTTAAATCAAATAAAATAGAGGATGAAAGTTTGTATATATGATAATTTGTAATTTTTGAAGGTAGAACGATTAAACTTTTTTCTTTGGTCAAGATCACTATTCCACGCGGACGAAGTCACGGGCACAGTTAGTATTAAATAAATTTCAATTTAGAAAATGATATATTCCGAAAAGTGGCACAATATAGTACTTCATGGAAATTCTAAATTTAAAATATATTCAATTAAATATTAAATGAAAGATGTAATTTAGTAAGTTCAAATTGAAAGATGTAATTTTGTAGAAATTGTTGATGTAGGTATATGAAAATATAATATTTATTTTGTATTTAAGTATAAGATATGATACTGTAATTACAAATCTGTGAGATTTTTCAAGTGATAGAGATACTAGGCCAGAGAAATATTTACAGATTTTTATAAAATTTTCTTTTTGATTGACGGTCTAGCGATTTAGCAGTCTGTCTTATTATCTATTGTTACTGGTTCGATTTTCACATAATACATACAAATGTAAATTACAAACCAAATTATACTCATAAATACAAATTCATGAGTATAATTGTACTCCAACAAAAATAGTCGTGGGTTCGATTCTCGTATAATACCTTGGTATTCATGATTATCTTTATTAGTCTTAATCTAGATGTCTACTACTTTGTATGTACCGTACTGTCTATCACTAAGATATTTGTAATTGCAAAAAGAATCATCTAAATCGAAAATAGCAAAATATCATACCAGATTTTTTTTTGTTTTAATTTAAATGTTCATAGGTTCGGTGTCCGCCCAATACAAGAAATATAGCATTGCCGTACGAATATGTGTTACGTATTTAAAAAATATATAATATATATAATTCGAAGAATTGTAATGCATCCGTCCGAAAGGCGTGTCGCTAGTTACACAAAAAATTCATAATCAGCAAAAAAAAAGGAATCAAGTTAAGAAACTTTTGGACTTGGTTGCAAATGTAAAGCACAGATACCCCTTTCACAAAGAACCCCACATTTTCTCTACTACCGCTGCCCAGCGATGTGTGTGAACAGATAATAAATTTATGATACGATCTCCTTCGTGTATCGCATTACACAATGATAAGTGTGTAAACACATTTTTATATTACGATATTATAACGCAAGATTAATAATAATAATAATTGTACGCCGGTTTCTCTCCCTGGGGCCCTGAACCCCGGCCGACTGTGCTTCTGCCGGGGGTAAGTTGCCATCTCCTCTCCTTAAGAGGGGAGATGAGAATTTTTGTATAATCATAATATAATCCTCTATTTTATTTGACCCCTTTAAGGGTAATTTTTTACAACTACAAATGCCATATTTATTATATTTAAACAACAGCCTAACATACCCATTACAACCTTTTTTTCTCAATAAAAAGTAGCCTATGTCCTTTCTCAGGGTCTAGACTATCGGTGTATCAAGAGACAGACAGACTTTCGTCTTTATAATAATAGTAATAATAATAATGAAACCCAGTAAAAAAAGCTAGGAAAATTAATATATATCCTAAATACATCACAATATTTTTTGAAATGAACTACAATACGCGTAAATTTCATACCATTGTTATAAAATACAGGCTTCTACAGCTTGCCACAACTAGCTGCTTGTTTGAGCTGCCTCTCAGACAAGCCATTATAGGCGCCACTCTTACGCACAATAGCTTGAAAGCTATCTCCTTGGGCGCCGTTGAATATCTCCGATGCACTGCACTGCACTGCAATCGAGTCAGTGCAAACAATGCCCCGCTATTTAACCGTTATGTCTGACACTACACAGTTCTAGTCTGGAATGAATAAATTCAAAACGTCCGTTAAATCATTATTCATATTATTAATACGAATAATTTTATAGAAAATAAAGGTATCTTAAATTATATTTACTGAGCCTATTAGTAATGTCCTAATAGAGTGATAGAATCAAAATATGACTATTCAAAAGTGCTTAAATTAAGCTTATTTGAATGAATGATTGTCTATTCTATTCTATTCTATATAAAAAAAAGAGCAACACACAAGTTTCTTGCTCATTCTTCTTGTGATGAATCTGCATTCCGAATGAGTGGTAGAATCAAAATATGACTATTCAAAAGAGCTTGTAATGTGTTTATTTGAATAAAGATTATTTATATTTCTATTTCTACTTCTATTACTCACTAAACGACTACTTGAATGACGAGCGTGCATGGCAATAGTTGTTCATGCACGGGATTTTCATTTAATGTCAGACATAGTAAATAAAATGGTTTAAAAAAAAAGTAATTATAATTCTAATCATTTGGATCTATATACAGAACTGGACGGTAGGGAAAAAATTAAAATTATAATATAAAAAAAAATCACGTTCATAAGCGACTTAAATGTCTTACATGAATGTTAGATTAGTATAAAAAAAGATAAATATAAAAAAATAACATATATATGTGTATAATATATTTATTTAATTTTAAAGCACATAATTTTAAAGTACATATGGCGGACTTAACACCGTGCGGTATTCTCTACCAGTCAACCATGGTTGGTGCAGACAATAATTGTTGGCGGTGCAAATATATTAAACGATATACATACAAACATACATGAATAAATAGTTACATATGTAAGAAGCACTAATTAATGATGACGACTTATGCTTTGAAGCCGGCTACCGGAAGGGAAACCCCAAGTAGCGCCCGTGACTTGTTACACGAGTGTAGGTTTAAAAGGCCCTTTTAGAATGCATTAAAACTCACCTTCACTACTTGCAGCTTCCCCCCAGGCCCAACTAACACCGGGATAAATCCATTTCTAATACAATTCACTTTGGTATCCAAAACACAACCGGCACGCTCTGCGCTCGTCGACTGAATGCCGTGGCTCACCCAACGAAAGAGGATTATTCAACTACCGACCTCCGTATTTATAGACCGAAGTTAGTGTAGTAGGAAGAGAAGCGGGGGTAATGGATATCATCATCATTGCCTTGCCTTTATCCCATTATTTGTTGTCGGCGCAGTATGTCATTCTCTTCCACTGCTCTCTATCGGTCATCATATCTAAACATACTCTTCTTTTATTCCTATCATCTTTCACACAATCCATACATCTTTTCTTAGGGCGTCCCCTCCCTTTACATCCATACACATTCATATTATACACTTTCCATAAGACATGATCCTCGTTCTTCCGCATATCTTATGACAAATGAATTAGTTCGGTCTATAAATGTAAGTAGCTTATAGTATATGTATGTAGCTTTGACGTTGTCTAGTGTTTTGAGTAGTCATGCTCACTAAAATGTCCAGACTTGTGGCGGCGTGGTGGGCCGGATCATTGGGCTCCCTAAAATATGGTCGAGCGCAGTGATGGCTGGCTCATCCGTCATACTCGTGAACGGATCCTGCTTGTAGGGACTGGTCTGCTCTAATCACTATGACTGATTTCCTCTTATTAATTGTTTAACCTGTTGGTTATATATTCAATATTTTTTTTATTTGAGTATTTAATTGAATTAGTGCTAATTGGTGGTTTGTATTCACACACTTAAACTTAAAAATGTTAAGTAATAATAAAAATGTTTAAAAGAGCAACACGCAAGTTTCTTGCTCGTTCTTCTTGTGATGAGACAGCTCTCCGAACGAGCGGTAGATTAAAAAAATGTAATGACTATTCAAAAGTGCTTCAATGTAAGTTTATTTGAATAAATTATTTTCTATTCTATTCTATTCTAAATACTAGATGGCATTATTAACAATATTTGTAATAATCTTTACATTGGGTACTTCAATGAAATTCATCAATCAATAATGAAATATCATATACTGCCACAAATAAAGGAATTAATTTATTTATCTGCGTTGCATATACACAATAGCCCTACGTATGTTTACATTGCAATTTTTCTGTGTGTATGAAACTGTATGGTAGCTATATTTTTTGGTAATTAATTTATTATGGTGTTAATGATGATGATTGATTCTCACGGAAGGTGTTTTGGTGTAAATAATAAATGCTGTTGTATGGATATGAATCAATAGAAATGCTGAGTCGTGGCGTATCAATGTTTAGAGTATGATGGAAGGTTGTGGAAAGTGGCAAGAGCTCCACCGACAAGAGCGTCGCTGTTAAAATATAATAATAATAATAATCTCAGAACAATTCACACAGCGCCATCTAGACCCAAGTTAAGCTAGCTAAAGCTTGCGTTAAGGCTACTGGATAACTGATACAAATACATAGATATTTTTTTGTAAATACATACATATTATACATAGAAAACACCCAGAACGATCATACTCATGAATACAAAGGAATCGAACCCGCGATCATCGGAAGTAAAGCATGTGTTTAACCGCTACACCACTGTCAATTATGAATGCATGAATATTATAAAGTAATATAGAAGAATTTGTCAAATAAAGGCACATTTTTCTTACTGTAATGACATATTGCATTCTTACTTCTTGTAAGAATGCAATATGTCACTACAGTTGTTCATCACGAATTCATCCAGAATTTCATGTTTAAAATTCATTTGGAAATTTAGTTTTATTTTCATTTTGCATCGACAATTCGAAATAAAGTAACATTGGATAATTTGTCACTGTTTATGTCCATAACAATGTACGAAATGTAAAATAACAACCCATATATAACCCCTAAAAACACGTGGCCGCCAACCGTGACCTAATGCAAAATTAACTTCCACTAATGAACTTAAAATCTGATTTACAACCAAAAAGGTCGCTGTAAAAAAAAATTAATTAAACATAAAAATCGGCGCGCAGATTCACCGCGTGCATTTCATTTAGATGTGCAGTAATGATTGCGCCCAAATTCTGAGTGCAGTCGAGTGCACAAGTGTTGTTATCTTATTACTATTACTAGCTGTTCCCGCGACTTCGTCCGCGTGGAATTTAACTTTATTTTATAAAATAGAATATATTTTCTAAAATAAAAGTAGCCTAACTTATTCCTTATTATATCAGCTACCTACAAAAAAAAGTTCCCTCAAAATCGGTTCAGCCATTTCAGAGATTATCCGGAATGTTTCCGGATAACCGAAATAATCTGAAATGGCCGACAGACAGACAGACAGACAAAAATTAAAATAAAATGTTATTTTGGTGTATGTACCGTATTTATATGCATGTAGTAAAAAACGGTTATTTCAATATTACAAACAGACACTCTACTTTTATGTATATGTATAGATAATTGCGAAAGTTTGTAATGATGAAACTTTACAGTAATATAGCTTATACATCAGAACAAAACATAAATTTCAAGTGGGTGAACACGCACAGAGCTAGTTATAATATAATAATAATAACCCTGAACAATTCACACAGCGCCATCTAGTCCCAGGCTAAGCAGAGCTTGTGTTAATTTTATAGTAAACTTGATATTATCCGCCACGTGGATTTATTTTAAAATTAAATCTTTTTTTTCAAAATGAATTAACCTTAACAAATTATAACATTAGCTATCTACGAACGAGAGTCCTATCAAAATCGGTACAACCATTTCAGAGATTAATAATAACAAACAAACAGATAAAGATTTTTTTTTCCTCTGGTGTTGGTGTTGCTTAAGGGCGGCGGTAAACACTTCAGGTTTGATATAATAAATATGCTATAAAAAAAACAACATTATTCTTACTGAGGTAAAGAAGTAAGAATACAATATGTCACTACAGTTATTCATCGCGAATTCATTCAGAATTCCATTTTTAAAATTCATTTAGAAATTTACTTTTATTTTCATTTTGCATCGACAATACATTCCAATTTTAAAAAGAAAATATTTGAAAATCGAATGGTACGAGCGATGCATCGCTGAAAGTATTAAATTAACATTTCCGGGAAACCTTTTAATAACTACAAAGTAATATCGAATGGGGAATTCCATTTTCAAATAATAATATTGTGCAGCACTTAATGAATTTTAAATTTACGCAATGATTTCGTTAATAATTTATTATTTTAATGAAAGCAAGCGTATTATATAACGATGGAATGTTGTTACAATGGTTAATTAATCTGTCAATAATAAAATCAGTTTCGAAACGAAACAATAATAATATTTGCGTATTGTTTTTAAATTTTCGTAATACTTTTTTTATGTTCTTAACTCACGAAACCTTAGTGAATTTCGACCGTCGTCGTCATGATTGACGTCGTTTGTCATAACTCTAAAGAACTCTCAAGAACTGCACGATTTTAATTTTGGAATAGTTTTTAATAGGGCTGATCCTAATGGAACTAAAAAAAATAAAGGTTGTTCGAAATTCAAAATAATATTACTAGCCTATTTTCTTTTATTGAGGGGTTTGAGCTATTGTAAATTGCTTTTGTAAAGTTTGGACTATTGTAAATTTACATAGATCTATTGTGCTCGCCCTTTTTCAGAGTCCGCTACCTAGACCCGTCAGGGACAAGAATTGAAGGATATTCTTAGGAGCGATGGTTTTTATCTCAAGATAGAGTGTAAACTTTCCAAAGGAGATATTTCGTTTATACATAAGTGGGCTACAACCATATAGGATGTGTAGTGGCGTTTCCTCTTCAGTTTGACAAAATCTGCAGATTTTTATTATGCATAGCTTAGGTTTACTATGTTTGTTCAGTTTGCAATGTCCTGTGAAGGCCCTACTTATGATGCTTATGTTGTTTTTACTCAGTATTTAGTCTATTGGAATATTTGTTCTAGAATGTGTTACTAGTCTAAGTGGGATCTTTATTTTTTTTTATACTATATTGGTGGCAATCTAGTATACGGCCCGTCTGATGGTAAATGATTACCGTAGCCTATGAACGCCTGAAACACCAGGGGTATCACGTGCGCGTTGCCGACCCTTAAGAAACCTCAATGTACCCTTCTTGAAATTATATTCTATATTTTGATACTATTTGCTTACAGTATAGTAAACTCATACTGGACTTATGACATCATCATTATGGCTTTTTAATACAAATTTTAAAGGCGAAATATCTGATACCATAAAATGTTAATTAAACATTAAAAGACCTAAAGAAAAGAAAGTCAGTTCAGAAAAGTCATTCAATTTTCTCTGTAATTTACTAGTACAGTTTTTTTAGAAACTACTTAAAAACGTATGAAATAAATAGTGAGTTACATGTTTGCTAGAGGAGTATTGCAATGTTTAATTTTATTTATTTATTTATTTATTTATTATAGCTTTGTATTCCATAATTTTACAGTAGATCGATAGATAGGTATATTTCAAAGTAGGTTAATTATGGACCCTGTTGGGCAGCAAACGGAAGAGAAGAGAGGAGGACCAGTTATTATTTATATAATTATAGTATTCGATATATAATAATAATAATAATAGTAATAATTAATACATTGAAACTGTATATATTTAATTCAATATGTAATTTTTATATTCTAAAATTGTATAACAACATTTTTTAATCAATAATGTTTTGTGATTTCTTATAAATGTTTTATCCAATTTGTCCTCTTTTAATTTGTTGTATATTAAAATAAAAAATGGTTCAATTATATTATATATATAATTTAATAGTGATGGAAATGGAACGGAATGTTCCAGAAGAAGTTCCAAATGTTTATAAAATAACATCGATGTTCTGTACCTGACGTTCCAAATTTGAATATTTATAATTTTATTTTTAAATATATTAAAGGGCTATTTGCGATCGCAAACATTACTATTGGTTACTATTCCATCGTTATATTTATTATATTTTTTATATATTATATTAAAAATATAACTTCTATAGTTGCATGTACAACACTCGCACAAGAGGCGTCGGTAAAATTGACTGTTATGGACAGTAAACACGCGGCCAGGCGTGCGGATTTTTGTAAATCTTCGAATTCAGTAAGGCTCTGAACACACAAGCTACATTCAATTGTTTCATTTGAAATTAGTTTTTTTATTCACTTCTAAATTCAAAATATCTTTATTCATGTAGCTCTATTAGAGACTATATTGTTAGGAGTATCCTCTAAATTTAATTAAATAAAAGAAACTTATAACAAATCGTATAATTAATTTTAACAAAATCAGTAAAAGAACTTATAAAGCAAACACGGTATGATACGGAGATTCGTTCGAGAGCACGTCTGTCGACCAAAAGAGGCCGCACACCGGGTTTCGCAGCCTTTTATAGACGCGCCGCACGACGGTGGCGCCACCACAGGAAGTTACACCTAACACGGCCTCTCCTGACGGAGCATCGTCCCCGATGCTTTCTGGTTAGGGCGCGTCGTCTGGTCCGACTGCTAATCTTATGCGCTCTGTCCAGGCTGAAGGTATTCTCAGGGCTATTGCTCGGAAACGAGTCAACAGTGACTCTTCACAGCCTGTGAACCATAAGTTAGTGGTAAGCATTTTATTTTTGGAAGTAGGATCATGTTGCCTCACAAGGACTAATCTAAATCTGATCTAAGCATGTATACATAGAAGCCACACAAAGCTTTACACGAGAGGTAACATATAACACACTACGCTATACAGAGCCTTACACGAGATGTATCCTATAACAAGCTGGATGCTGCACAAAGCCTTACACTAGGTGAATCATACAACGCGCTCGATGCTACACAAAAGCCTTACACGAGGTTTATCTTTTAACACACTCGATGCTGCACAAAGCCTTACACGAGGTGTATCTTATAACACACTCGATGCTGCACAAAGCCTTATACGAGGTGTATCCCATAGCACCCTCGATGCTGCACAAAGCCTTATACGAGGTGCTACCTAATACACACTCGACGCTGCACAAAGCCTTACACGAGGTGTATCTTATAACGCACTCGATGCTGCACAAAGCCTTATACGAGGTGTTACCTAAGTACCTTACGATAAAATTTATCTCAAAAATACAAATTATATTAGAAAAACTCAAATTCCTTTTTGACTCTGCATTATTTTGACTCTGTATAGGTTAGAACAATAGAGAAAGCATCTGTGTGTACGAGAATATGTTTGTATTTGTTACATTTTATGTACTGCATCATAAGGTATTGAAAGTATAGTGGACCTGGACATTGGGTGGAGAGGAACGTGATATAAGGTATAAGGTAACATGTTTACACATTAAACAAACAATTCCGTGCCCTATAATATTTCTTTACAAGATGGACCCTACTTTGAAACCGTCAACTAATTTGAACTCGACAACGTTAATATGGTCAACACGTAGTCTTTAGAAATATAACAATAATCGCGACTTTTTTCCTATAGAGATATGTTAATAATTATTTTCTTTAAGATTTATTTTCTTTATATATCGCAAACTATTCAACTGCCCTTGTACAAGAAGTTTCCTCATCAGCAGCATATGCTACTACGATTCGTGATGTTATTAAAAGGATTTCGATGCGTGAGAAATGGACTAACCTTTACGATATTCAAACGTCAAATCACGATCCTGTAGGCACATTCACCAGCGCACTACCCTAGGCAAGAGATCCTCGTGTAATTTTCAGGGCGCTGCAGTTAGTTACTACCCTAAAATGTTTTCCGATGAGATGACGATGTTGCAACGCCTTGACAACAGCAAGTATCTCGAGCTCAGGAGTAGTACCTTGGATCTGCACATATTGTAAAGCTACTGCGTATATGCGTCCGTCTTTTCCTATTTGAATTAGTACCGTAACCTAGTGCACTTGCATCCGTATGGACTTCAGTCCGTAAATAGTCAAAGATAAGCAACGTGGATTGACTAGCCAATATAGAGATGATCTCATCTCTCTAGTTTCTATTCTTTTCCCCGTTAAAATTTCAAGAGGCGATTTGGGTGTATCACGGGATATACCGAATAAGATAGCTGACCAGTATCACTAAATAATATCAACTAAATATTGCACAAACCATATCAGCTCTCCTTAAATGTTATTGTTTGCATTTGATCAGTTCATTTTTATTATACATCGTCTCAACCGACAACATCGTATTCCGCAACAAGCAGCTTCGACAGTTTTTGGTATCCAAAACTACTACGGCATTTATTTTCTCTGTCCGTCATACACATGAACGAGGACTGCTTGTAGAGACTTTCCTACTCTAACACCGCTTTAATCTTATTTACTTAATCAACCAATTGATTGCGTATTTAATATTTAGATTTTAATGATTTAGTACTAATTCGCAGTTTGTATTCACACATTTGAACTTAAAATGTACAGTTACCACAAGTGTTCAAAAAAGCAACAGACTTAGTCTTCCTCGCTCGTTCCTTATACGATAAGATAGTTCACGCGGAAGATTAAAAAATAAGTATTACTTGATGAATGAATGAAGTGCTCAAATTGAAATTTGTTTGAACGAAGAATCCATCATTTCTTTTTGGATACGTTCGGCCTGACCTGACTCTTACAAATAGTTTCAGTCTCCTAGGATACACAACCTCAGGAGCGAGGTAATTACACTTAGCGGAAATTAATTGTAAACCTGGATTTTCACACGCATGCTTAATTTATAACCGTAAAATAATTTATATGGTCGATTCGGTAATTAACCGTCGTACCTACATAACGCTACTTCGTTAACAAGTAGTCGATTGTGTATCTCTATACGGTATTGACCATAGCTGTGACTGAGCCACTAAAAAGTATTCAGAATGTTTATTCATTAAGACTACAAATTTTCTTTTTCATCACCACGGAACGGTGTATTTATCAATTGAAGTCGCGCTATCGATTCACTACGCGCTATATTATTTTCAAAAGAGCGGTTTCTAAAAATACGCTAAAAATCGTTATTTCGTATACGCAATGTCTTTTCAATATTAAAAATATCATTACCAATGAGTACCGATGTATTTAAGATAATCACAAGGTACTAAGAAGTTACTTCTTGTGAGATGTTATGAATTTTGCAGATAAAGTAAGAAAGTAATCAAACCGCATATCCGTTTCGTCTAAACAGCATAATATGTGCACCTTACAACACGAAAACGATCATTTGATTTAAAAGAAGTTGTTGAACCACTATCGTACTAAACATTTGTGGGTATAATCAGACCGCATATCCGTTTCGTCTAAACAGCATAATATGTGCATCTTACAACACGAAAACGATCATTTTGATTTAAAAGAAGTTGTTGAACCACTATCGTACCAAACATCTGTGGGTACCCGCATATTACGGCGCGATAATTTCGTCGCGATGTGCATTATCACTAGTCCAAGTCACGGCGTAAAGTAAGCGTATTCAGTATGACCTATATTCTTACAAAACGCATATACGATTTTGTCCGTAGGTTATTTTTCAAAAGAACTAAATTTACTTCTATACTACCCGACTATATTGCAACTATAGCACCGTATTTGAGAATCTACTTCTATACTACGTAGTTTGCTATCATATATGACCAAGTATGATCATCACTAGCTCACTCACGTTACTACGCACTTGCTTCACCTTTTAACAACAAAACTGACACCGTCTGTCGGTTCACTGAATGACCACGATCTACTTCATCGCAACTATTCGTCAATGTTGCGCATACTTAAAAGTATGAAATATAAAAATGGAAAGATCTCACCAGATTCATGACATTAAACGTCGATAAGACGTTTCGTAATGTCTGTTGAGGTAGCAACCGATCGCGCCACCGCACCAGGTGCGCTCGTTGGCGCCGTGTTGGCGGGTCCGGCTGGCGCGCCGACTGTCTGCGCGGGCGGCGACAGCGCGGCGGGGCCGGTGCCGGCGCAGGCACGTCGTCAGCATCTACGTCGGCAGCTATATGCGAACCCCTGTTTCGCTGAGCTACCGCACGTTGTTCCAGCGACACCAATTGTTGAGACTTGCGTCCATTAACGCTGCTAGTTCACCTATATTTGATAGGTGGAGAACGGAGACGCGTGCTCTCGTAACGATGGGCGTTTTCTACTCAACATGTAATCAATCCTTAGTCAAAAATGTTATTCGCGACCAAAAATGGCCTCGAATCCCACTTCTGATGTTAGGAGTATCCTCTAAATTTAATTAAATAAAAGAAACTTATAACAAATCGTATAATTAATTTTAACAAAATCAGTAAAAGAACTTATAAAGCAAACACGGTATGATACGGAGATTCGTTCGAGAGCACGTCTGTCGACCAAAAGAGGCCGCACACCGGGTTTCGCAGCCTTTTATAGACGCGCCGCACGACGGTGGCGCCACCACAGGAAGTTACACCTAACAATATATATATCTCAAATCTGCCGTCAGTTCAAAATGGTTTCGAGATGAGAAGAACTCACAAGAAACTCAGGTCGTATTCTTTTCAAATAAATGTTATACATAATAATAATCTCAGGACAATTCACACAGCGCCATTAAGACCCAAGATAAGCTAGCTAAAGCTTGTGTTATGGGTACTAGACAACTGATACATATACATAGTTTTTTTTTTGTAAATACATACATATTATACATAGAAAACACCCAGACCGATACAAACAATCATACTCATGAATACAGTTGTTTGTGCCGTGCGAGGAATCGAACCCGCGACCATCGGTCGTAAAGCGGTTTACTAGACCGCTAGACCACCGAGGCCGTCATACATACATGTTTACAATACTGCAGATTTATTTTTAAATTCAAATTTGGGAGAATAGAGTGTCCACCAGCATATGCTATTGCAGAAGCAAATAGTCTAATCAGTGTTCGTAACCCGAACAGACCAGTCCCCACAAGCAGCATCCGGTCACGAGTATGATGGTCACTAATTGGTGTACTACCATAATTGGCCAATTCCCCGTAATTTTTCAATAGTCATTCAATCCAGTCGTTGTTAACCTATCTTTATTCATGTTAAATGTATTGAAGAAAAAAAAAAAGTTATTTTATTAATGTTATACTTAAATTTTTTTGAATAGTCAAAATATGACTATTCAAAAATGCTTGTAATGAGTTTATTTGATTAAAGATTATTTCTATTTCTATTCTATTCTAAAAATTTCGTACAGTTTTTAAGGAAATATGAGATAAGATTCGGTTGGCTCCTAGATTTTCACAAGATACTTCCTCATAAACAGAAACGTTAATATAAAAATAAAATCGCAAAATAATACATCTGTAAATTACCAATGTGAACATGACCTAAGTGCATCCGGACAGAACAATGCAACTGAAATAAAGCGAAAAGTGACTTCTGAACAAAAAACTTGTCAGCCGGGTGTTGGGAGTAAGGTATAAACGTTCCGTATTGTCGTTGTTGAAATTTATTTGTCAAGAGGCCGCTGCTTCAAATAGAAGAGAATAAAAATTATTCTCAGTACCTATATGTGTGTAAAAAATTATAATTTTATGTTTATTTTATATAAACCTTCCTCTTGAATCACAAAATTCCTATTCCTATTACAAAAACCGCTTCAAAATCCGTTGAGTAGTTTCAAAGATTTATTATATTTTTGTTTCATATTATATAAAAAAGGGGAAGGGGAAAACCAAGGCATAGCTATATCAAACTGTTCAAAATATACCCTGTACCATCGTAAGCACAGATTATTATATTAGAGTCCGTTAGTTTTTGTTCCCGCGTCTTTCCTTCCCCTCCCTTGCCTAGTACTGAACCGACTGTACGGCGGCCATGACGCGCGCGCATTGTGTTGTGAATTAAAATAAATTAGAACTGTGAAACCTACTGTGAAACTGGAAAGCTAGCGAAGATATCTTCGAGACCCTGAAGCCCAAGAAATCCGCAGAACCATACAGGTACGTGACTGACGCTTCCACTTATTTTTCCCTATATATATACAGAGAGTAAATTCCCTAACATTTTGGTAGCAGAGAGTACTTTCCCTAACACAAACAAATTGAGGACAAAATGGGAATGGAATCGTGTCGTATCAAGAATTAAAGAGCATGATGGAAGATCGCGGAAAGTGGCAAGAGCTCCACCGACAAGAGCATAGCTCTTAAATTATGAATGAATGAACTATATAATGATGATACAATATCATAGCATCCAGAGTTTAGAATATACTCAACTGAACACATCAGTGGAACCCTACAAGATATCCTCAAAGTGTCATGTGACACGGAGCGTGACCAGATGTGTAAATTAAGGACAAACAACCGCTTCAAACGTATCTGATTGTAGGTTCAATAAATCAGTATAAAAACTTACAAACTCGTATATTTTAACAGCGAACATGTTTCATATACTATTTATATATTTTGATGGTAAAGCGAATGGCCCACTGGATGGAAACTAGTAACTATTCGGATGACCGGATATATGATTCTTTTATACCACGTAGGTGGCAAACAAACATGCGGCCCATCTGATGGTAAACGGTTACCACAGTCTATGGACGCCTGTCATTAATAGTTCATCATAGCATTAATAGTTAATTCTTTTTAAAGTCATTTATTATCATTACATAGTATAAAACAAAGTCGCTGTCGTTATCTGTCCGTCCCTATGTATGCTTAAATCTTTAAAACTACGCAACGGATTTTGAAGCTGTAATTTTTAATAGATAGAGTGACTCAAGAGGAAGGTTTATATATATAATACATGTACATCCGTGAGAAGCCGGGGAGAGTAGCTAGTAAAATAATAAATCAAGGCAAAATGGGTTATTACCGCAAAGAAGATTAGTAAATATTGAAGAATATAGAATTATTAGGAATAGTGTTGCCAGCTGTTATCTTCTCACATTTTTTGTCACAGCTGACAAAAAAATGTTAAAGAAATTACCCACCTAGACTGCTTTAACTAAAAAAGAAATTTAGAAACTCAATGATGATATTAAAATTTGTAACTATTAAACTATTTGAGTTAATTTTATTATTAAAAGTGCAATATTTGGTAAAAGGATTTATACAATATTTTTTTATTCATTACTTTTTTTAAAGTGACATATGGAATATCAGATGGGCCGTATGACTGTTTGCCACGATCGTAGTATAAAAAGTATATATGCATAGAAAAGAAAAGAGAGTGGATACCCCAGGTCATCTATTTCGCCAAGTAGCTTGCTTTGTAAGCTATGTTTCAGTTGAATTTCAGGACAATTCACACAGCGCCATCTAGACCCAAGTTAGGCTTGCTAAAGATTGTGTTATGGGTACTAGATAACTAGTATCATCATATATCATCGTGCGTGGAATCGAATCCACGACTATCAGAAATAAGGCGGTATGCTTAACCGCTAGACCACCGAGGTCATCGATATACGATAAAATTATGTTACATTTAACTTTAATTTATTCATAAAAAAATAAAGTTATTACATTAATTCTAACACGCTATATTCCAAAATAGGAATATAGTCAAAACAGAACCCATAGAAATCAGTTTAGAACGACTAATAATATCATTAAACAATAATGAGTTCATATAACAACCATAAACTACGTTTTAAAACACCTTGACTTGGGTATAAAGGTGCTAGCACCTTGCATTTTTATACGTCTATTTGCAAGTTCGCGTGCAAATACCGCGCCCTGATATAAAGTTGGAATCATAAAATTCTCACTTTAACCCGCTAATGAAATAACATGTGTAACGATATGTACAGTAACGGCCATCTGGGTCGCAAGTTTCTTAGGTTTTCACTTACTCTTCTTTTTTTTACTGGCAACACTTTTTAAACTATATAGAAATAATGACGAGACAGGATAACTCATACATTTTTATTTTATTGGCAACACTTTATAAAAAAAACTATGTAGAAATAATACCAACTAAGGATAACCCATACAGCGTCATCTAGACTCAAGCTAAGTAAAGCTTATGTTATGAATGTCGAACTTATAATACAAGCTTTGCTTTACAACTTATATAAATACTTATATTAACATATATGTAACATAGTCTCCTTCTCTTCTTCATCCTCTCCTCTAAAATAACACGTGTAACGATAAGTTTCGTAACGACCATCTGTAAGAAGCACTACTTATGATGGACGACTGAGGCTTTGAAGCCGGCTACCGCAAGGGACACCCCAAGTAGCGCCCGTGACTTGTGACACGGGTGTAGGTTTAAAAGGCTTTTTTAGAATGCATTAACACTCACCTTCACTACTTGCAGCTTCCCCCCAGGCCCAACTAAGACCGGGATAAATCCATTTCTAATATAATTCACTTTTGTATGCAAAACATAACTGGCACGCTCTGCGCTCGTCGACTGAATGCCGTGGCTCACCCAACGAAAGAGGAATATTCAACTACCGACCTCCGTATTTATAGACCAAAGTCAGTGTAGTAGGTTGGTCTATAAATACTAGATGGCGCTATTTACAAATTCGTAATAATCTTTACATTGGGTACTTCATTAGTACTAAAAAGAAACTACCTTCTTTTAATATATTTTTAAAATATCGGAATTTTTCTATAATAATGATATGAATTCTAACACATCTATATTGCAACTTTCTTAGATTTTCACTTACACTTCTGTTTACTTTACTGGCAACACTTTTTAAACAAACTATATAGAAATAATACCAACTCAGGATAACTCAGGGTTATCTAGAATCAAGCTAAGTAAAGCTTGTGTTATGGATCTAGAACTCATAACGCAACATAATACAACTGATATAAATACTTATACTCATCATCAACATCTGCTTCTTCCTTATCCCATTTATAATGGGATAAGGAAGAAGTAAAGAAGAAGTCGGCGTAATATGTCATCTTGTTATTTACTCTTTTTCTTACCATATCATCTTTCACACAGTCACACATAATCTTCTTATTCTTCTCTTCTTCATCCTCGCCTCTTCATCATATGCTGGCGGTCACTCTATTCTTCCAAATTTGAATTTAAAAATGAATCTGTATTATTGTAAACATGTACAACATTTATTTGAAAAGAATACGAACTGAGTTTCTTGTCAATTCTTCTCATCTCGAAATCATTCAGAACTGACGGTAGATTTGACATAACATAAGAGTCTGTAATAGACCTACATGAATAAAGATATTTAATTTGAACACATAGGCTATAAATTTCACGCGCTAAAACCGCGGTTACACCTAATGGAAGGTAATATTTCCAAATCAAATTATAGGAAAGTCCAACTAACGGCTATTGGTTGTAACAGAAATTAACTGACAGTTCTGTCTCATTGTCAAACTAAAATCAATTATTAAGTGGTTTGCTGAGAAATCGGCAATACAATTAGGGAATTTGTTAATTTAATTGTCAACATGACATTTTGGGACAGAATTGAGTGTCCTCTATAAACTTTATATAATAGAAAATGAAGTTGCTTTCGTTGTCTGTTCACTTACATCTTATAACCCTTCGAACGTTTTGACACAGATCTGTGCGCCCCTGTTAAACCGTATTACCATCTTGTCACAGATCTGTGCCCGCAAAACTGTGACTTCTTTTTACCCAATTAAGTCCTTATATAAAACAAAAGTATTGGGAAGTTTCAGAAATCAGAAATGATACGTCGATGCAGCAGTACTTTTATTTGATTCCTTTTTCAAATTACTCTCCACATAAATTGCATCGCTGTACATTCACGTCTGGTCGTCTCGAACAGAGAGAGAGCAGCCCGCTCCTCCTTGCTCCCGGCCTTTTATCTCTATTACTATTGGTGGCAGCATAATCCTGACGTCACCAACATCACGTGAGAGCTTATATTATGGGTACTAGAAAATTGATATCAATACATTTTTTTAAATACATAATATACATACATAACATCCAGACCGACACAAACAATCATACTCATGAATACAAACGTTTGTACCGGGCGAGGAATCGAACCCGCGACCATTGGAAGTATAGCGGTGTGGTAAATCGCTACACCACCGGGGTCGTTGTAATGAAGCTGCATTCTGAATCAGTAGTAGAATAAAAAATATTAAAAAAATAGACTATTTCTATTTTTATGAATAAAAATTTATGCGTCAAATTGACGCCCACTTTTTTGTAGTCGGTTAACGGATAAAGTGGTTCACACGGGCCAAAGTCTGAATCGAGTCCAGGATGTCCTAAAAAACAGATGTCCGAGGAATGTCAGGTGAGAAGTGGGTGTCGGTTTCCTGATACCCTAACCGGATCCCCGACCGCACAGGTGGCGAAGGACATACGGACGCACAATAGCCGATAAGGGAAACCTGCGGTCAGATGGGGAACACAACATTTTAGCATACATCGCACGAACAATAGATGGTACATTGATGTATTAATCATTGGAGGTGGTATATATATATATATACATTTTGTTGTTGTTTTGCCTTAAAATAAAAAAAATATTAGGGGTGGACTACACTTAACATTTAGGGGGATGAAAAATAGATGTTGGCCGATTCTCAGATCTACTCAATACGCTCACAAAATTTCATGCAAATCGGTCAAGCCGTTTCGGAGGAGTATGGGAACGAAAACTGACACGAGAATTTTATATATAAGATTGTATAAGATATATATTATATATTACCTATACCCAATTTTAGTATAAACTAGTTTTCCTAGACTAAACTGGTTTGTCCTATCATTACATAGTATAAAACAAAGTGTCTGTCCGTCCCTATGTTTAAGACTACGCAACGGATTTTGATGCGTTTTTTTTAATAGATAGAGTGATTCGTGCGAAGCCGGGGTGGGTAGTTAGTATCCAATATCGATTCCTCGCACGGTATAAACATTTATTAATATTATATCCGCAAAAGTTTGTGAAAGTATAGATGGATGTTTGTTACTCTTTTACGTAAAAACTACTGAACGGATTTTGATGAAACTTTATAGTAATATAGCTTATACATCGGAATAACATATAGGCATAATTTTACTCGAGTGAAATCGAGAACACAGCTAGTTTAAAATGTAGAAAAAATCTTTGTATTATATTAAATTAGGCGGTATCGAGCCACTCAGCTTGAGGCGAGTCTTCGCCTCGCTTTGTGTGTTCTACCGATTATACAACGGACTGTGTTCTGAGGAATTGTTCGACATGATGCCGACAGCCACCTTTTACCACCGCACCGCTCGCCATCGACAGGGAATTCATCCCCACACACTGGAACCTAAGTGGTCCGGACAGTGCGGTTTCAGAGGAGTTTCCTCCCGCGTACACTTAGATTGTGGAATGAACTTCCTGCCGAGGTTTTCCCACGAGGTTACAGCATGGGGTTTTTCAAGAGGGGTATATTAAGGTTTCTTAAGGGTCGGCAACGCGCAAGTGATACCCCTGGTGTTTCAGGCGTTCATAGACTACGGTATCCATTTACCATCAGATCGGCCGTATGCTTGATTGCCACCATAGCAGTATAAAAAAAAAATTAAAATAGGGATAGGAAATAACAAAAACCTCTAAATAATATTTAAGAATTTTTTTTTAATTATATTTTATATACATATAAAACAAGTTATAATATGGCAAAGGTTGTCAACCTTTTTTGAAGTTGAACACACCATATTCCTTTTAATTTTATAGTTTATTAAGGATAATAATAATAATAATAATAATAATAATCTCAGGACAATTCACACAGCACCATCTAGACCCAAGTTAAGCTAGGTAAAGCTTGTGTTATGGGTACTAGATAACTGATACAAATACATAGATATTTTTTTTTCGTAAATACATACTTAATATACATAGAAAACACCCAGACCGACACAAACAATCATACTCATGAATACAAATGTTTGTGCCGTGCGAGGAATCGAACCCGCGACCATCGGACGTAAAGCGGTGTGTTAGACCGCTAGACCACCGAGGTCGTCAAATATAACAAAAATAGATGCCTGAAAATAAAACGCGATCACACATACTGACAAACACGTGTTTACACTGAACACTTGAACATACCAAATGCAATATCTGTTACATTTTAATATCTAGGTGACACAACGCTCGTAAAATACGCGGTTGACGATCAAAAATGCGGCCGCCATTTTTATTTCGCATTAAAATTTTATCGTGACGAAAAAATGTTTCGTGCAACTGCACATTTGTAAATTAAACACTGCTCTTTTATGCATTCTCTCTACCCGACATCGAAAGAGAGAGGTTGGGAGAAGATTTTTATTAATGAATTTTTATCAGATCGACCTCCACGCGGTCCCTCTGGAAGCTAAATTGAACTGTATGCTAAATTCTACATAATCCATACCATTATCATGCAATAAAAAGTACAAAAACACTTTCGAAGATATATTGTTATACTAGCTGTGACCCGCGACTTCGTTACATTTGTAATATTAAAAATAAATAAATAACCTTGGACACCTAGACCGATACAAAGAATTATACTAAATACTACAATAAAGTAACTAAAGAAAGTAACGTAAGTAACACTAAAGAACACAAATGTTGGTACCGCGTGAGGAATCGAACCCGCGATCTGAAGTAGAGCGGTGTGCTAAACCGCTAGACCACCGAGGCCGTCAAGGATAAGGAAAAATGTCTGTTCGTTTCATACATCCATGTGTTGTATGACATGTAATAAATGTATGAGTATTAGTCTGTCAATTATTACTAATCAACACCAGTCTGGCCGTATGCCAGGTTTTCGAAAAATACATTTGCATGTCAATATGTAATTTATATGCCACTTATAAATTGAGATACGTGATGTTTACGTGTGTATCTGTATTATATTATATGTTTTATCATATATATTTTTAATAGCTACAAAAACAAAAAACCCTTAGAGGTGTAGCGATTTCTCACAATGCATTTCAGATGATTAGAATAGAATAGAATAGAATAGAATGGAATAGAATGGAATAGAATGGAATAGAATGGAATAGAATGGAATAGAATGGAATAGAATAGAATAGAATAAAATAGAATAGAATAGAAAATCATTGAAAGTCATTTATTCAAATAAACTTAATTTAAGCACTTTTGAATAGTCAACATTTTTTTTTAAATCTACCGCTTATTCGGAAAGCTGTCTCATCACAAGAAGAATAAGCAAGAAACTTGTGTGTTGCTCTTTTAAACAATCCTTGTAAGTTCACATTTTACAAGTCGAAACGTGTGAATAGAAACTACCAACCAGCACTAATTTATTTATGCTCAAATATAAAAACACAATAAGATTAAATCAGTCGTAGTGATAAGAGCAGACCAGTCCCTACAAGCAGCACGCATTCACGAGTATGACGGATGAGCCAGCCATCACTTCGCTCGACCATATTTTAGGATTACATGTTCGATCCCCGTTCAAAACAAAACGTTTGAATATATATTACATATCGATACGATTGTTATTCCAAATAGGGTAGGCCTGGAGAGTCCAGCGTTTTATCACACCGTCTTACTTCTAATGGTCGCAAGTTCAATTCCTCGCAAAGTACAAACATTTGTATTTATGAGTATGATTATTTGTATCGGTCTGGGTGTTTTCATATATGAATGTAAATTATGTATTTATATTCATACATATGTATAATTATGTATGCATGTATTTGCAAAAAAATATTTAAGTACTTGTATCAGTAGTCTAGTATCCGTAACACAGTCTCTGCATAGCTTGTAAATGGATGCTGCTATGTGAATAATAATAATAATAATCTCAGAACAATTCACACAGCGCCATCTAGACCCAAGTTAAGCTAGCTGAAGCTTGTGTTATGGGTACTAGATAACTGATACATATATTTTTTTAATACAAACAATTATACATAGAAAACATACCGATACAAACAATCATAGTCACGAATCCATATGTTTGGTCGTGCGAGGAATCGATATCTGTTCAGGTTGCGAACACTGATTAGATTTTTTGATTTTTTTATTTTTTATATAGCATACGCTGGAGGTCACTCTATTCTCCCAAATTTGAATTTAAATGAAATAGTATTATTGTAAATATGTACAACATTAAAAAAAAATACAAGCTAAGTTTCTTGTCAGTTCTTCTCATCTCGAAATCATTCCGAACTGACGGTTGATTTGACATATCATAAGAGTCTGTAATAGACCTACATGAATAAAGATAGTTTGAATTTGAAGTTGAAAAAAAATCGAACCCGCGACCGTCGGAATTAAGGCGGTGTGCTAAACCTATAGACTACCGAGGTCATCGAATTGTCTTGAGATATTTTTATACATATTAGATTTTATATTTATATGTTTACGCATGCATATATAAAAGTTAAGTACTTATATATGTTCTTACAGCGCTATGAATATCTGACAAAGAGCTTATTCAATAGGACGGGTTCTAAAGCTGAGGGTGCAATATAAGAATTACGTCGCTATTGCGTCTTATAGTCCGGTCAATAGGGCATAACTGCATCCAACAAATAATATTATATCATTACATAGTATAGTAGGCGTGTTCGATAGTGGAGACCGCGAATTGGCAAACGCAGTGCAGGACGCCCCGCAGCTAGGTCAAGCGACGACATACGTAGGGTTGCGGGTAAAAACTGGATGAGAATGGCTGAAGATCGTGCCCAGTGGCGAGCCTTGGGAGAGGCCTATGTCCAGCAGTGGACTGCAGTGGGCTGATGATGATGACATAGTATAAAACAAAGTTGCTGTCGCTGTCTGTCCCTATATATGTTTAAATCTTTAAAACTACTCAACGGATTTAGAAGCGGATTTTTTAATAGATAGAGAGATTCAAGAAGAAGGTTTATATGTATTATACATATACATATACACGAAAATACGTATACATATATAAGTACGAAGCCGAAATCGTGAAATCGTGGGGCTCATATTGACCGAGGTTTGTAAAAATAATAAATTTTTATTTCTGTATAAATTTGTTTCATTTAACTGTCCAAAATGAGTTGACACTTTTTAAATGACACATAATAAAAAAAATATAAATAAAAATGTTTGCCCAAAAAATAATGTTAGGAGTGTACAACCCTTATCACTTAGGGGTGTGAAAAATAGATAGACGATTCTCAGATCTACTGAATATACATATAAAAAGTTCGCCATACCGTAAAAAAATTTTTTTTTAATTATTATTTTTTTATTAAATATCGACTATTATACCTTTTTAAATAGCTTATTAGATGAGAAAGTTTTATTAGTAATTTGTACGCTTAGAGTCATAATGTTTTTTTAAGCTACATGGCACTAAAATTCAAGTAACGGTTAATTTATCAAAAAAAATAAAATCGTTTGTAGTCACAGCTATTACTTGCATTCATGGGTATTTTGTGAGTTATTATGTCTTGTTACCAAGACCTCTACACATAGAAATTAGGTTGAAAGACATTCAACAAGCCAATTTTTTTTAACAACGTTCTAAAGACGCTGAATTAGGTATTTTTTTAAAAATCACAAAATTCAGAATAACTCGAAAACTATTAAATTTCGGCCAATCATATATAGGGTCAAAATTATTGCATTTGAGCTCCTCTATCTCGTCCTCTCGAAAACATCGAGTTACTAGTAACCCTGTATATAAACAAATTCAATACAAATCGATCTATATACGCGTATAATCATAAATTCTTTATTGTACACTAAAAATTCAGAACCGAGCAGCCAGAATCATTGGTAATCAACGTCTATGTGACAGACTCGACACATTGGCTTTGCGGCGATATATTGCATCTCTGTGCATTTTCTACCGCATATATCACGGGGAGTGTTCTGAGGAATTGTTCGGATTAATACCAGCTGCTGAGTTTCACCACCGTACCACCCGCCAGAAACTGAAATACCATCCTGATCATCTGGATAAATGGCGGTCTTCCACAGTGCGGTTTTCTAGACACATTTTACCTCGCACAACCACATTGTGGAATCACCTTCCAGCAATGGTATTTCCGAACCGATACGATATAGAAACCTTTAAGAAAAGAGCTTATTCCTTTTTAAAAGGCCGACAACGTACTTGCAATTCCCCTAGTGTTGCGGGTGCTCATGGGCGGCGGTAATCACTTACCATCAGGTGAGCCGGATGCTCGTTTGTCCCCTGTGTTATAAAAAAAAAAACCATCCTCTTGAATCACTCTATCTTTTAACAAAAACCACTTCAAATCCGTATTCAATTGGATAGTTTTAAAGATTTAAGCATACATAGGAACGGACAGACAGCGACTAAGTTTTATATTATATAATAATGATACTTATTAGTAAGATTAGGTTACTGTCAATATATTTTACGATCAGTAGACCTTGAGGTCACGTCGGTGACCGTGCATTGTGTTATTGTTTCTCAGCGTCATCGTCATTTGAGTGATACCGTCATTGCACTAATTACTTGTAATTTTTATTACAGGTCTATGCTTGTTGATAAGATAAAATTATAATTAGTATGCAATTTAAAAGAAATTCCAATATATACCTAATGTCAATTTTGCAGACCTCGATCGATGGTTGCAAGTTCGATTCTCAGCACTTTATAAACATATTTTATTTAGTATGATTATTTTTATATTTTATTTTATTATAAATATATATCTACGTTTTATTTATGGAACTCAATGAAAATTAAACGTGGTAAGATCCTATAATATTTCCTAATTATACATATAAATAATGACCACTTCAAATTTAAAACTGAGAGTCAAATCTTTTATCTTAGAAATGAAACGACGATTACTTAGATAATTTAAGATTTAATAATTAAAATATAACAAACGTCACTTCCCTTCAACAGCTCGTGGTCAAGTCACGCAAAACCAATTACTCGCAGACCTTATTCACGACAGATATACTGACGGCGTGATTGACTGCAGACTGACAGTGACTATTGTCAAAGAATGACACTGTCAACGTACGTATAACATTATATTACGTTGTTCGGAAAGTAATTTCGTTTGTTCCTAACTTAGGATTTAATTGTATTTTTTGCACTCAACTTCACACTTAAGCTGTATAATTTTTATATGCTTTGAGAGCTCATATAGCAAGGCTTGTGTGTGAAAAATAACAATTAATTCTACGCAGTAGTTTTTGGTTGGTGCCCTTTTAAATATGGAGAGCCATAAGCAGCATTTTCGATATATCTTACTGTTTTACTACAGAAAGGTCAAAAATGCTGTTCAAGCCAGAAAGACATTGACCGATGTGTGTGGAGAAGGTGTGTGAACAGTACGCTAGCACCAGAACTGGTTCGCTCAATTTCGATCCGGCAATTTCGATGTCGAAGATGCACCACCCTCGGGAAGGCATTGGTTGATGCGAGCCGGCGAAAGGCCATTTTCGCCGCTTCGCATCAACTAATGCCTTTATCAGCATCAATCATCAATCAATCATCAATCTTACAAAACAGTGTATAAATATGAGATTTTTTTTCTCATTGCCCCGACTAGAAACATATATGTCACAGCTGCGTCCAGTTTATGCGCCATCAAAGCTACGCTGATAATGGAGGCCCCCGCAAGTGCGCACGTCGTAAAAAATATAACACTTTGAATTTCGGTTACAGACAGACGAGAATGCATACAGCTTTTATTATATACCGGAGGTAGACTGTAAAAAGTCGTCTCTAAGTACTCGCATTTTAGCCACTACGTGTATTCAAATTCAAATTCAAAAATCATTTATTCATGTCGGACCTTTTAGCCGCTTATGAACATTAAATTTTTCATATTATAATTTTTCTCTACCGTCCAGTTTAGTATATAGATCCGATTGAGAAGAACTGGCAAGAATCTCAATTAAATTACTTATTTTTATTAAAAGCCAGTTTATTTACAATGTATATTTATATAGGTGTCTATGTCTAACACTACCATTTATATTTCTTTCAGTATATAGATCCAATTGACAAGAACTGGCAAGATTTTTTTTTTAAAGCCAATATATTTATAATGTATATTTATATAGGTGTCTATGTCTAACACTACCGTACCATTTATACTTCTTTCAGTATATATATCCAATTGAGACGAACTGGCAAGAAACTCAATTGAATATTTTTTTAAGCCAGTTTATTTACAATGTATATTTATATAGGTGTCCATGTCTAACATTAAATGAAAATCCCGTGCATGAACAACTATTGCCATGCACGCTCGTCATTCAAGTAATCGTTTAGTGAGTATGTTATATTATTTATCCGTAGTAATCTATGTTTATAGTGAAACTTTCTTATTATCAGGACGTACTGTGTAATATTCGCATATAATAATAAATATAATAGCCTGAAATAAAATACATAAATAAAAAATAATAGCCTGAAATGAAAGACATAAATAAAAAATAACCTTTTTTTATAATCTTCATACATAAGATATTTTGATTTGATTTCAAAATATTACATCACTCAGTAATACAATTTTAATTAATTTATAAATTGTAAATATTGAGATAACAACTTTTCGGTTAATATGTATAAAGTTTCACAAAACTTGTTGTTTTTTATTTAATGCACAGTGCATTATTTTAAGTGAAATATGTATTCACTAGCTTTTGCCCGCGGCTTCGCTCGCGTTAATTTATCCCTTTAGGGGTGGAATTTATCAAAATCCTTTCTTAGAGGATGCCTACGTCATAGTAGCTTTATGCATGCAAAGTCTCAGCCCGATCGGTTTAAAATTGACAAAGTTTCATACAAACTTTCATCCCCTATTTTATGCCCTTGGGGGTAGAATTAATCAAAATCCTTTCTTAACGGATGCCTACGTCATAACATCTACCTGCATGCCAAATTTCAGGCCGATCCGTCCAGTGGTTTGGGCTGTGCGTTGATAGATCACTACGTCAGTCACCTTTGAGTTATATATATAAAGTACTTCATTCACTGCATTGTTGTGTATGTAATTTATGTATATATATATATATATATATATATATCATATTTTTATATATTATATATTGTATGTCTATCTGGAGTATTGTATCTAAGGAGCGTCTTAGCTTAGTGAAAAGTCGTAAATTTGAAATTACTTGATGCTACTAGTTCCCATTACTAAAAATTCCCTCTTCCCCAGTCGGCTAATGATTATTCACGGAAGTAGGAAGCTGAGTACGCCAAGGAAAGATGTCATTTGTCGGCAAATACGCCAACAGTTTTCTTTTATAAATATACAATGCAAGGCCAATTTTAACGTAAGCACTGAAATTTAATATATCTCATTTCCGAAAGAAACCGTCTTGTTACATTAAGAGTTATATTATATACTAGCGGTTCCGCGACTTCGTCCGCGTGGAATTTTACTTTATTTTTCAAAGATAAAAGTAGCCTAAGTTACACTTTATTGCATTAGCTACCTGCCAAAAAAAGTCCTGGCAAAATCGGTCCAGCCATTTCAGAGATTAGCCGGAACAAACAGACAGACAGACAAAAATTATAAAAAAAATGTTATTTTGGTATATGTACTCTGTTTATATTCATATGCATGTAGTAAAAAACGGTTATTTCAATATTACAAACAGACACTCCAATTTTATTTATATGTACAGACAAATTTATCTGACAAGGTTACTATTACTATATATAGCTGATTTAATTATGATAAAACTTATATACACACGTAAAATGAAGTAACTGGTTTCCTATCTGTATACAGATATATATACCTTAATAATAATAATCTTAGGGCAATTCACACAGCGCTATCTAGTCCTAAGTTAATCTAGCTAAAGCTTGTGTTATGGGTACTAGATAAGTAATACATATACATAGATATTTTATTTTGTAAATACATACATATTATACATAGAAAACACCCAGACCGATACAAACAATCATACTCATGAATACAAATGTTTGTGCCGTGCGAGGAATCGAACCCGCGACCATCGGTCGTAAAGCGGTGAGCTAGACCGCTAGACCACCGAGGTCGTCGAATTATATCAGTTATCTAGTTTTTTTTTCGGACTACTCTAATGCTGTTGGCCGCAGCTGGCCTTTACAGATTCACCGGACCATAGGTGGTGAGTGTAGATGGCGCTCCAATCCCGCGGAAGAACTTGTGGAGCGGCTGAAGGCCAACTCGCTCCTGACGGATATGACTTTAGTCTGAGGACACCACTAGGGGTTCGAACCCAGGCCGTCGTAATATCGATCCCCGTTTGAATTGGAAGGTGGATCGATCGAGGGGAGATCTAGTGCCCATAAACAAGATCTGCTTACCGTGGGACTACATGACGCTGTGTTCAGGTTCATTCAGGGTTATTTATTTATGATATCCATCACAAACGAGCTATCAGATTTTTTATGATAACATTTTGTACAAAATATAACATAAACAAAAATTGAGAAAGTTAAAACTCTCCTTTTTATGAAGTCGGTTGGAAATGCAAATAACTCACATGTTATTTTATGCTCCACATAATATAAAGAGGATACTAAAATATTTGTTCACAACAAGAAGAACAGAAAACAGGAAGCAGAAACAAAACCTACGCGGCCAAGTCATAAGCGATATGTTTATAAATACAACACTCTCACCTTCGCTTGTTGTCCAAAATTATCACGTCGCAGCCTGTGGTCTATGTCATAGGCGATAGCGGAAATTATTTGTAGGGTCAAGGTTATAATGTTTCTACTTATACTACTGAACTTCTGTCTTAATTCTGTTCGTAATTTAATAATTTGACTATTATATTATAATGTATTTTTTTTATAAGTTAGAATTAAAATCAACTAATACTAAGTAGCCTAATATATAATAGCGGATAAAACTGTGTAAGTGTCAATATGTTAAAATAAATTCTAATAGTTCTATAACAGATAAACGATGCCCCAAACTTAGTTTTCTTCTTATTCTTATTGAATAATAGCCGAATTCATATGGCAAAACAACGTTTGAAGGATTCGCTAGTATAACATATATGTATATAGTTATATAATATATTTCCATCTGACGACCTCGGTGGTCTAGCGGTCTAGCACACCGCTTTACGACCGATAGTCGCGGGTTCGATTCCTCGCGCGGCACAAACAATTTTATTCATGAGTATGATTGTTTGTATCGGTCTGGGTGTTTTCTATATATGTATGTATTTACAAAAAAACTATCTATGTATATGTATCAGTTATTTAGTACCTATAACACAAGCATTAGCTAGATTAACTTGGGTCTAGATGGCGCTGTGTGAATTGTCCTGAGATTATTATTATTGTAATATATTTCCATTGTACATATAACATTGTTAGATGTGTCCCTTGGTGTGAGTTACTGTTTTGAGCTATTTTTAATGCATATAAATATTCATATTTTGATCTTATAGAAATGAAATCAACTTTATTTGCGCATTATACACTTAAATATACGATAATATGTCCAGGTAATAATATTATTGGCAATTGTTTAATTGCCCCAATTTACGGGCCTGCAAATTTTGAGTATATTAATATTAAAAAAATCTATAATATTATAATTAATGTTTTACGCACTATTTTAATTATATATTAATATCCACAATTATACAATATAAAAAAAATTAACAGTCATCAGATAAATATTCTCTAATGTCATAAAAACACTATATACTAGTGTTTTTATGTCTCTTCTTAATTTCGAATAAAATAATGATATAAAATTTAACACGTATTTCATAATAAATTGGGGTTCTGTATATTATTTTTAAATACGCTATCGCTTATAGTTTGCGTCAAAACAAAAGTGCAACATACTGCTCGCCGTGGCCCTGACTGGGGTAAGGCCAATCCCCTGAGTTCGTATGTACTTCGGCCGCCACACACCGACTATTACTCATAATGCGACGTTTCTTATATCTCTATACAATACACTATAATACACTGAATATTCATCTATACATATAAATAAAATTGGAGTGTCTGTTTGTAATATTGAAATAACCGTTTTTTACGACGTGCATATGAGTATAAATACGGTACATACACCAAAATAACATTTTTTGCAAATTTTGTTTGTCTGTCGGTTTATTCCGGCTAATATCTGAAATGACTGAACCGATTTTCATGGGACTTTTTTTGGCAGCAGATGTAATAAGGAGTAACTTGGCTACTTTTAATTTAGAAAAATAATGTTAAATTCCACGCGGATGAAGTCGCGGATACAGCTAGTATGCTATGTAATGTCTTACGCAGTAAATTAGAAAGTAATGCAATTATCTGGAACCTACATGAGTCTAAATATATACTCATGATGGAGAAACTCCAAAAGAAGTTTATACGATACATATATCGAAGGCAGTATGGTTATGTCGTCACATATCTTAATATATATCCTAGTATGATTTTGTTGAGGATGGTGGGATATGGCACACTCGAAGTAAGACGGAAGATTGCATTGATGGAATATGTAATGAAAGTCAAGAAAGAGGTGAAAAATGTAACCAAGTAGTATTATAATAATAATAAATAAATCATAAATAACCCTGGACAATTACCACAGCACCATCTAGCCCCAAGCTAAGCAGAGCTTGTGTCATGGGTACCAGACAAGTGATATAAATACTTAGATACTTCTATTTTTGTAAATACATACATAATATACATAGAAAACATCCAAACCGATACAAACAATCATACTCATGAATCCTAATTTGTGCACCGTGCGAGGAATCGAACCCGCGATCATCGGAGATAAAGCAGTGTGCTAAACCGCTAGACCACCGAGGCCGTTGGTGGTCTAGCGGCATTAGTATCAGTATCCATAAAAGCGCCTAATAATTACGTGCAAGCACGAGGACTTGTTTGATATCCCCTGGAGAAGAACTGAGCTGGCCAAACAGGCTCTTATTTCTCTATCATTGAGTCTATTCAACGGAGTAGTCGATTCCATAAGAGCGCCCAATAATTACAAAAACGACACTTGTTTGATGTCCTATGGACAAGAACAGAGCTGGACAAACAGGCTGCTATTTCTTTATCATTGAGTCTACTCAAAGGTGTAGTCGATTCCATAAGAGCGCCCAATAATTACAAAAACGACACTTGTTTGATGTCCTATGGACAAGAATAGAGCTGGACAAACAGGCTGCTATTTCTTTATCATTGAGTCTACTCAAAGGTGTAGTCGATTCCATAAGAGCGCCCAATAATTACAAAAACGACACTTGTTTGATGTCCTATGGACAAGAACAGAGCTGGACAAACAGGCTGCTATTTCTTTATCATTGAGTCTACTCAACGGTGTAGTCGATTCCATAAGAGCGCCCAATATTTACAAAAACGACACTTGTTTGATGTCCTATGGACAAGAACAGAGCTGGACAAACAGGCTGCTATTTCTTTATCATTGAGTCTACTCAAAGGTGTAGTCGATTCCATAAGAGCGCCCAATAATTACGAAGACGACATTGTTTCATGTCCCATGGAGAAGAACAGAGCTGGACAAACAGGCTGCTATTTCTTTATCATTGAGTCTACTCAAAGGTGTAGTCGATTCCATAAGAGCGCCCAATAATTACAAAAACGACACTTGTTTGATGTCCCATGGAGAAGAACAGACCTGGACAAACAGGCTGCTATTTCTTTATCATTGAGTCTATTCAAGAGTGTAGTCGATTCCATAAGAGCGCCCAATAATTACGAAGAGGAAACTTGTTTGATGTCCCATGGAAAAGAACAGAGCTGGCCAAACAGGCTCCTATTTTTCTGGCATTGAGTCTACTCAACGATGTAGTTAGTCGATTTCCAGATCTAGACATACTTGTAATTTGTTGGAGCTTGCTAGGCGGGGCAGCGCCCCGAGACCCTCAAGCTCAAGGGTCTTCGAACCTTTACCAGAAAATCTCTATCGAACTGAACTTTTGAAAATTACTCCCATTTTCAAAATAATTGTGACAGGTTGCAACCTGACTTTAATCATGGCAACTCAATTGAGAGAAATTCGAAACTTATAAGTACCTTCGGAATTTCGCTAAATTGTTTCTGTGAGTTGGCAGTGTTGTCAATTTGACGGATAGCGATACGTGCATTTTAATAAAACTGTAGGGCACTGCAGAAGAGTGGGGCCCCATTTTTTATTTGCCCTAGGGCCCTTGGTTACCTAACTACACCACTGATCCCACTATAAATGCAATAAAGAATAAATAAACCCTTACTAATATTATAAATGCTAAAGTAACTCTGTCTGTCTGTCTCGCTTTCACAACACAATTACTGAATTAATTCAAATAAAATTTAGTATACAGATAGTCACTATGACTGATTTCCTCTTATTAATTGTTTAACCAGTTGGTTATGTATTCAATATTTTTTCTTTTTGAGTATTTAATTGAATTAGTGCTAATTGGTGGTTTGTATTCACACACTTAAACTTAAAAATGTAAAGTAATAATAAAATTATTTAAAAGGGCAACACGCAAGTTTCTTTCTCGTTCTTCTTGTGATGAGACAGCTTTCGGAACGAGCGGTAGATTAAAAAAAATGTAATGACTATTCAAAAGTGCTTCAATGTAAGTTTATTTGAATAAATTATTCTCTATTTCTATTTCTATTTCTATTTCTAGATCCTGAGAAAGGTCATAGGCTACTTTTTAAGTCAAAAAAAGGGTTGTAAGGGGTTGAAAGGGAAGATGCAAGGTACAACCCTGCCTCTTCCCTTTCAACCGTTGCTTTCAAACAATATTACTTTATTGGCGTTCTATCTATTTACTTATTAATATACATACTAACTCTACCAGCATAAAGTTTAGTAGTTTTTGAGATCATAATGAACATACAGACATAGACTATCTTATATAGATGCATACTTACGACGCTGCGTAAGTGAGCTGTCAAGGGCATACTTTGCACTTTAGCTGGTCCACGATAATGTATGCTAATTGGGTGATAGTGTAATACCCTCGATATTTCTTACATTCACTGATGTATGGTTTAATGTACCTGGTTAACATTTGTATGTATGAGAAACAATTTACATACATGACATCGGTCATACTCTGACAGGTGAATAATATTAATGATAAATCAGGACAATTGACACAGCGCCATCTAGTCCCACGGTAAGCTGAGCTTGTGTTATGGGTACCTACTCGACAAGTAATATAAATACATATATATATTTTTTTGTAAATACATATAAAACATACTATACATATTATACATAGAAGACACCCAGACAACTACAGGCTACAAACAATCATACTCATGTGCCGTGCAAGGAATCGAACCCGCGACCATCGGAAGTAAATCGGCATGCCAAACCGCTAAACCATCGAGGCCTTCAATCAAATAAAAATCAAAAATCATTTGTTCACGTAGGACATTTTAGATGCTTATGAAATGAAATGTATATTTTTTATATTAATATATTTTCCCTGCCGTCTACATAGTTTAGTAACCAGATTCAATTAAGAACTGCTAAGAAACTCGACTGAATTTCTTTTTTTTTTAATTCAATTTATTTATTTGTATAGGTGTCTATGTCTAACATTAAACGAAAATCCCGTGCATGAACAACTATTGCCATGCACGCTCGTCATTCAAGTAATCGTTTAGTGAGTAATTGGCTTTGTTCAGTAAATATGAACGTTGGATGGATGTTTGTTACTCTTTCACGCAAAAACTACTGCACGGATTTTGATTAAACTTTACAGTAATATAGCTTATATATCAGATATAAATTTTACCCGGGTTTAACTACGGGCAATGCTGGTTAAATATATATAAATACCGATTATTCCAATTGCAATTTCTGTCAGTATATTCCTCTAAATTGCACTAGATTAAAACTCTTTCATATGCCATTTCAGAACACCCATGAACGTAAATGTCCAATAAAGGCAGCCCATCATCGTTACCTGCACAGATTACCATAAAAAAATCCAATCTCCCCAAAGAGTTTGCGGCATTCAAAAACAGCATCCCAGCTAGGGAATAGTCAAGAAAAGCAATTCGTTGATACTGACTTAATTTCCTTCACATTAAGTTTAATTACCTGCAGCATCAGACTCTATTGTCCGACGGGTATGAAGGTATGAAAAAGTAGCCGCATCATTTGGACAGGAGCGGAAATAAGACTTCGACTGGCGAATAAGACCTTCGGCTCGGGATGGTCTTTTAATTAAATGGAAACATTCAATTTGGTACTAGTTTTTAATTTGCCCAGTTTATAGTTGGGAGTTTAAATGGATGTCACAATGGAATACGATAGTGACATTATCTTGACGGTCTCCATGGTTTAGTGATCGCGGGTTCGATTCCTCGCACGGTACCAACATTTGTATTCATGAATTCTTTTGTATTAGTCTGGATGTTCTTTATGTAAATTGTATATGTATTTACAAAAACTGTATCAGTTGTGTATTACCCATACCACAAGCTCTGCTTAGCTTGGCACTAGATGGCGCTGTCGTGAGTATTTACTTTGTTTTCTCTATATTGCTGCTTATCTATTTATAAACGAAGGTTTATGTATATATAAACATAATATATGTATATTGTCAAAATGTCAAATTAATTCGCTTGAAAATTACTGATCTAAATGAGTTATTAAATTAATTATTATTTGTTATTTTTAATTCTGTTATTATATACACTGTCATATATTCAATCTTTTACTCCTTCTGTATATATAACCACAAATACAAACAAAGTCGCTGTCGCATGTATAAAACTGTCCGTCCCTATGTATGCTTAAATCTAATATCTAATAGATAGAGTGATTAAAGAGGAAGGTTTATATATATCATACACCCGTGCGAAGTCAGGACGAGTAGCTTAGCTTTTAGTTAAGATAAAAATAAAGTTTGTGAGTACGGATAGATAGATGTATGGATGTTTATTACTCTTTCACGCAAAAACTACTAAACATATTTTGGTGATACTTTGCAACAATATACCTTAGACATCTGAATAACACATTTCATGTCTACTATAAAACCGCCTAATCTCGGCAATGGTTCAAGTAATTTAATATCACTATTACGAAACACGCTAAAGCTCTACCTAATAATATGCAGACCAAAAAAGCTGCAATTTAAAGCTCTGACACATAGTCGAGACCAGCGAACAGTAATTTCGTTCGTGAAGTGTGTCGCGTGACAGTCGGCCTTTAAATAATAAATTAGTTAGCACATAACGCTCGATAGCCCTCCGCTAACATAAATGCATAGAATTTAGAAAAATATACACTAAACTAACCGACCTGCCCGGCTTTACATGGAAAATAACTTAGCAAATTAAACAGAAATAATCTTTATTCAAATAAGCTCAATAGAAGCACTTTTGAATAGTCATATTTTTTATTCTACCACTCATTCGGAACGCAGATTCATCACAAGAAGAATGAGCAAGAAACTTGTGTTATTATATAATATAATATTTAAATAAATATGTAATTATGGATAAGCCCCTGACTAAGAATATAATAAAAATCAAAATATCTGTATTAATGTAGGTATGATACAGACTATTATGATATCAAATCTACCGTCAGTTCTGAGTGATTTCGAGCTAAGAGGAACTTACAAGGAACATATAATAATATCTCTGGACAATTCACGCAGCGCCATCTAGTCTAACTAAGCAAAGCTTGTATTACAGATACTAGACAACTAATATAAATACTCAGATACATTTTTGTAAATACATACATACAACAGAAATCATCCAAATAGTTACGAACAATCGTATTTGAATGCAAATGTTTGTAACGTGCGAGGAATCGAACCCGCGGCCATCGGAAGTAGGTGCTATACCACCAGACCATCGAGGCTGCAGTTCGCGGATTTTCATACTGTTGGCATCCCTAGAACTCCTGTTGTTTTACAAATACTACATTTTCACGGTTTATTATGTCAATGAGCCGTTGTGTGTTTATGTAAACGCGAATCGACACTCATTTTTTATAGGTATGCATATTTTTATATATTTTTGCAGCATGATTTTGGCGGTTTTTTTTAAGGCTGCATGGCCCTTACTGATATTTATACAAAACCTGCAACTATAGAATATACATTCTTTATTCAAATAAACTGACATTCAAGTACTCATTGTAGTATTTATATATATAATAATAATAATAATAATAAATTTCGGACGAAAACAGAATAATAATAAAATTTCTAGAAATAATAATAAAATGATATAACACCAGGCACACAATAAGTACACACACACTCACACATGCATACACGCGCACACACACATACACACACTCTGCACTTACTAGGTTTCGGCCCGTAAGTGTGGAGGAAACCAGCAATAGCTGAGAAAAAATAAAGAATAACAATAATAATAATAATATAGTACACACACAGCTGCACACACACATAAAATATAAATAAAGAATAATAATAATAATCTCAAGACAATTCACACAGCGCCATCTAGACCCAAGTTAAGCTAGCTAAACCTTGTGTTATGGGTTCTAGACAACTGATACAAATACATAGATAATTTTTTTTTCGTAAATACATACATATTATACATAGAAAATACCCAGACCGATACAAACAATTATAGTCATTAATACGTTTAATTAAAATGTTTGCGAGGAATCGAACCCGCGACCATCGGACGTAAAGCGGTGTGCTAGACCGCTAGACCACCGAGGTCGTCAAGGACATCATATATAAAGGACATAATACTACACTTTACAATTATAACATATGTATGAGTGGGAAATGTTGCGGGTGCTCATGGGCAGCGGTAATCACTTACCATCAGGTGAGCCGCATGCTCGTTTGTCCCCTGTGTTATAAAAAAAAAAACATTCTTGGGATGCAATGTCGTTCTTCAGTTGGTGTAGTTCAATCCGATTGGGTCCCGATCCTAACAAGTGATCCGCTATAGCTGATTTACGCGGATCGTAGTTTTTAACAGCTTTCATGTCTTTATTAATGCGACGGGCTATTTTTCTTTTTGTATCCTGTATACTTGATAGTATAGTCCCAGACAGCGCCATGGGATAAAGCTCTAGTAAATATATACTCATTAAATATATTTATTATACTTTAGTGATTTATAAAACTTAAAAAAATAACGTAATATGCGAGTTACTCGTATATTTTCCAATAGTATAATACGGTTAAATCTCCATTTCAGGCCCGTAATCCATATGAAATATGCAATTTATTACATATCAAAGGGACTTTCGGATTGTAAAATACCCACATATTTGCTTTTGGTTTAATGAAAATATTTCGAACGCTTTCAATATTCCATTCCGAGCTAATATGCTATAAACATCGTTATTAAATTTTAATGTACACCAACTATATTATGTTTGAATATGTTTCGTTACTGTGAAATAGTTAATAATCGGTGTATATTAAATTCATAGTTAATTATGCAGAGTTGCGTTATATACGTTGACGGCCTCTATGGTTTAGCGGTTTAGTACACCTTACCTTCAATGGTCGCAGGTTCGATTCATCGCACGGTGCACACATTTTTCATGAGTATGATTGTTTGTAACGGTCTGGGTTTATATATATTATGTTTTGTTCCGGCTAATCTCTGAAATGGCTGGACCGATTTTGACGTTACTTTTTTTGGCAGGTAGCTGATGTAATAAGGAGTAACTTAGGCTACTTTTATTTTAGAAAAATAAAGTTAAATTTTACGCGGACGAAGTCGCGGGAACTGTATATAGAATATTTATAAAAAGTTTTCAAATAAATCAAAAAACAAACCTATTACTTATCACGCCATAGAATCAAGCATAGTACACACAATGTTGGACAGACAAACAAGTGTGCGAGCAAAATTAGACCATACAGACCACAATACTCGTAGGCAAAATCAATCATATTGGCGTGAGTTTAATATATTACCACGTCTGAACGTTACATGTGGTTTTATGCATATTGGTCACACGATCAGTTCTGTTTACGAAACGCTCGGATAATGTGAATTAATAATATAATATATATCATTACATAGTATAAAATAAAGTCGATGTCACTGTCTGTCCCTATGTATGCTTAAATCTTTAAAACTACGCAACGGCTTTTGAAGCGGTTTATTTTTTATAGATAGAGTGATTCAAGAAGAAGGTTTATATATATAATCCATGTACACCAGTGCGTAGCCGGGGCGAGTAGCTAGTTCTTAATATTTTTTTATATATTTTTTTTTATATCGACCTCGGTGGACTGGTGGTATAACACGGCGTCTAACTTTCGATCGTCGCGGGTTCAATACAAACATTTGTATACTTGAGTAAGATTGTTTGTATTCGTCTGGGTGTTCATTATGTATCATCATCACCCCAGCCTGGAAGACGTCCACTGCTGGAGCAAGAGCCTCCCCCAATGATCTCCACTGAAGAATGAGGAGTAGATTAAAAAAAATGTGATGACTATTCAAAAGTGCTTCAATGTAAGTTTATTTAAATAAATGATTTTCTATTCTATTCTATTCCACGACGATCGGTCCTGCGCTTCTCGCATTCATCGCCTTCCAGCGATCTTGACCAGACCGTCGGTCCACTTTGCTGGAGATCTTCCCACACTGCGTCTTCCGGTCCGTGATCACCACTCGAGGACTTTATTGCCCCAACGGCCATCTGTCCTATGAGCTATGTGCCCTATCCAATATTGTGTATTTTATGTATTTATTTACAAAAAAATGTATCTATGTACTTTAACATTTGTCTAGTGACAGACATAATGGATGATAGTGGGTTTTATTCCATATTATAGTTTGTATGGGTCTAGGTGTTTTCTACGATACGTCACATACGTCTTCTACTACTACTACTATCATACTTATGAATATAAATGTTTGCACCGTGCTAGGAATAAAACCCACTATCATACATTATGTCTGTCTGTCTGTTCTTGACAATCTTTATAACGACTGGACAGGACTTTCACTCGCAGAAAGCTATTTCTGTAAATAGTAACTTAGGCTACTTTTAGCCGAGGTTCGAACTCCTAGCGGTGCCCTCAGACTAAAATCGTATCCATCAGGCAGGAGTTGGCCTTCAGCTGCTCCATAAGTCCTTCCGCGGGTTTGGAGTGCCATCTGCACTCGCCCCTAAAATCCGGTGAAGCTGTAAAGGCCATCTGCGGCGAACAGCATTAGAGTAGTCCGAAAGAAAAAAGGCTACTTTTATATTTTTTTATTATTTTAAGAAGAAAAAAACTTAAATCAATGCGAGTAAAGTCGCGGGTAACTACTAGTAAATGGATAAGGACGAACGATTACCTTATCAGCACTAGACACGCATCAATACATCGCAGAAAATGAATCAAAACAAAATAATAGTCGCTTAACAACAATTTCCTGTAGCAATAAACGGCTCATAAATTCAATTACTTAATGCAAAAATTGATTTACCGCCCAATGTGCGGTGGGGCGGGCGAAATAAAACTCTACACTACCACCAAAAATCGGCAAACTGCCAAAAATGTCGACTGTGTACAAAAAAATTTGGCCATTTGTAATTTTAATGGGCAAAAATAATAAGCCCCGTCCATATATCAGGGGAATACCGAGTCGCGTTTGATTTTTCATATGTTTTGGCTGGAAATCTGTACACTATTGCCAAAAGTCCTCATAAGATTTACTCACGCCGATCACCCGCTGAATTATAGCCCCTTATGATGTTTGTGTTAATGCCAATGATGAAAAAATTACAATTTATGATATCGATTAAAGATAAACTTTATTTGCATAATAATAAAAAGAAGAGAAAAGAAAAGAGACATAACGGCAGACAAACATTGCTGTCAAATGTGATAGATGCGATATGGTATTGAAAATTATAGTGTGGTGGTGACTGCCTCTGTGGTTGTCTAGTGGTTTAACACACCGCTTTACGACCGATGGTCGCGGGTTCGAATCCTCGCACAAATATTTATATTCATGACTATGATTATTTGTATCAGTTTGGGTATTTTCTATGTATAATATGCATGTATTTGCAAAAAAAAAATGTTTTTGTATTTGTATCAGTTATCTAAATTTATCTAGTACCCATAACACAAGCTTTATCTAGATTAATTTGGGTCTAGATAGTACCTCTTTTAAATTGTACTGTATATATATATTATTATTATTATATGTTAACTTAATTTCAAGTATTATCTCCAGAAGACGCCTGACTCTTCAAGAGTGGCAATGCATGAGGTGCAAGCATATGTTTTTTAACTAATCTATCACAGCTGGCCTTTACAGCTTCACCGAATGATAGAGAGTGAGTGCAGATGTCATTAAAAAACGCGGAAGGACTGGCTGCGGCTGAAGACCAAGTCCTTTTTTTATAATCAGTGGAAATAATAGCTTTTATGAGGGGGTCCATACTGTGGGATTCTCACCTACTAAAACCCTTTGTTTTCGCTGTGGTGTAGGCGCCGTCGTGCATGTGCGCTTAATCAATTGTCCGCACTCAGGCCGCGGGTCACCAGTTAAGAGGACGCCGAATTGTGAGTTTAGGGACCACTCCACGCTCAAACTTCACGGAACACTTGCTGCGAACTTCGGATGCCCCTACTTCCTCCGCTCCGAGTGTCCAGCCTGACAGATATAACTTTAGTCTTAGGTACCCTAAGACTAAAGTTGTATCCGGATCTGCTAGGAACTCAGAAGTTGCGAACTTCGGATGCCCCTACTTCCTCCGCTCCGAATGTCCAGCCTGACGGATACAATATAGTCTTAGGGTACCGCTAGGTTCGTACCTCAGCTAAGGCCGTCATAACTTCGATTCCCGTTTGAATTCCACGACGTGACATTCATAGTGCTGTTAATTTATATAAACGGTTCCGACTTTCCATCACATCATTTAGTTAAAAAGTAGTAATTGGAAAAAAGAACATAAAAACGCGCCACTCTCTGAACATATGGAGATAATATTCGAAACACGCTTTCATAACTTGCGAATGTAAAATGGTATTCAAAGGAATAATAAATCAGTTTATTTCAGTGCATAGGCCCCGAGTGTCGCTGGCAGTTCGTTCAACGTTGACGGGTCTTTGCCCTAATTTTTATGACAGACGCCCCCAGCTATGCAGGGCCGTGTAAGTGACGCAAGCTGAGAGTATTGTAAAACACGACAATCCCAGACTCGATGCCACTTTCGCTTGTGTGTGTACTTGAAGTATTTTTGAAATTAACTAGCTTTTCAGTCAGGTTTCGCGCGGGTATTAATGATCAAATATTGTAATCTTGGAATTGTTACAAACACTGTAACTATAATACAATAGAAGATATATCTATCTATATTTTTATTGTTTACCAAAACTTAAATTTCAGTAAGATTTTTTTCAGTATAGAATAAGTAATTCATATTATTGTTACAACGCGAAACTTTGTCTATATGTTTGTTACCTTTTTACGATTAAAAGACGCCCCCAGCTCTGCAGGGCCGTGTAAGTGACGCAAGTAGCGAGTATTGTAAAACACGACAATCCCAGACTCGAAGCCACTTTCGCTTGTGTGTGTACTTGAAGTATTTTTGAAATTAACCAGCTTTTCAGTCAGGTTTCGCGCGGGTATTAATGATCAAATATTGTAATCTTGGAATTGTTACAAACACTGTAACTATAATACAATAGATTATCTATCTATATTTTTTTTGTTTACCAAAACTTAAAATTCAGTAATATTTTTTTCAGTATAGAACAAGTAGTACATATTATTGTTACAACGCTAAACTTCGTCTATATGTTTGTTACCTTTACGATTAAAAGATGCCTTCAGCTATGCAGGGCCGTGTAAGTGACGCAAGCTGAGAGTATTGTAAAACACGACAATCCCAGACTCGAAGCCACTTTCGCTTGTGTGTGTACTTGAAGTATTTTTGAAATTAACTAGCCTTTCAGTCAGGTTTTGCGCGGGTCTTATCTAAAGTCCTCTTCTAATCTCGGAATTGTTACGAACACCGTAACTGTACTTCAATAGAATAGATTTTTTTTTGAACCTGAACTTATTTTCAGGAATTGAACGGAAAAACCACAGATACCATCAAAAAGTACATTTCGTTCCTTGATATTGTATTGCTTTTTAAAGAATATAATTACATTTATAGTAATATATATCATATATACTGAAAACCACATGAAAATCATTAAAACAGTTCAGTCGGGCGAGTAGCTTTTTATAAAAAAAGGGTTTTCAAAGGATTATCCTTTCATTTGAAATGTTTTCATAGAAATGAATCAATTTGTTTACGGAAACCTTTTACATATGTAAATACAATTTGTTCACACAAATCTAATGGTGTATCCACACTGGTGATATATTCGTTTCGATTTAAAAAAGTATAATTTACCAGTTATTTAGACGGCCTGGATAGTTTAGCAGTTTAACTTTAGTTAGTTAACGTTTAGTTTTGACGACCTCGGTGGTCTAGCGGTCTAGCACACCGCTTTACGACCGATGGTCGCGGGTTCGATTCCTCGCACGGCACAAACATTTGTATTCATGAGTATGATTGTTTGTATCGGTCTGGGTATTTTCTATGTATAATATGTATGTATTTACGAAAAAAAAATTATCTATGTATTTGTATCAGTTGTCTGGGACCCATAACACAAGCTTTAGCTAGCTTAACTTGGGTCTAGATGGCGCTGTGTGAATTGTCCTGAGATATATTATTATTATTCTTTATTTTTTCTCAAGCATTATTTTCATGGTTTTCTCCACACTTACGGGCCAAACATTTGTATTCATCACTATGAGTGTGTGTATGTGTGTGTGTGTTATTATATATTATTATTATTAATAATAATAAAATTATTTTCACGGTTGAAAAAAAACAAATACGCACGGTGCAAATATTTATATATCATATATTAATTCATATATATACAATGTTTTATACTATATTAATATCTCTGTATATTATATTATTGTATGTATTTATAATTTCTTTAATTTCGCATATTATATTTAATTTTTTTATGACGACCCTAATTTTACCATTTAATAACTGATTAGGTACACTAAATGAAAAATATCTTTTATTGATGAAATTAGAGACATTTGTGATCTTATAACGCAAATAAATTTTTTATCTATCTATCTATTCTGTTATTAGTCAAATCTACCTAAAAACAAAAAGTCGTATTAAAACTGTTGCCAATGTGAATGTTGCTTTAAAGATAATGTCATTAAATCAAATACACCTAAATGAAAAATATCTGTATTGATGTAGTTCTAATTAGAGGCACTTTTGATAAGTTAAATTTACCAATAAAATGAAAAGTCGTATTAAAAAATCTTTTGAATGTGAATAATTGTTTAGGGGAAATAGCATTAAATACAAAATAACTTCATTGATGTAAATGTAATTAGAGACACTAGTGATAAGTCAAATTTACCAACAAAACTAAAAGTCGTGTTAAAAATCGTTGCCAATGTGAACGTTTCTTTAGGGGCAATAGCATTAAATCAAATACACCTAAATAAAAAATATCTTTATTGATATAGGTGTATTTAGAGATACTTGTGATAAGTCAAATCTATCTATAAAACAAATAGAGGTATTAAAAATTGTTGCCAATGTGAACGTTTCTTTAGGGGCAATAGCATTAAATCAAATACACCTAAATGAAAAATATGTTTATTGATATATATGTATTTAGAGATACTTGTGATAAGTCAAATCTATCTATAAAACAAATAGAGGTATTAAAAATTGTTGCCAATGTGTACGTTTCTTTAGGGGCAATAGCATTAAATCAAATACACCTAAATGAAAAATATGTTTATTGATATATATGTATTTAGAGATACTTGTGATAAGTCAAATCTATCTATAAAACAAATAGAGGTATTAAAAATTGTTGCCAATGTGTACGTTTCTTTAGGGGCATTAGCATTAAATCAAATACACCTAAATGAAAAATATGTTTATTGATATATATGTATTTAGAGATACTTGTGAAAAATCTGATATTTTATATTAAGTCGGTATCGTTAAACTATCATATAAAACATATCTTCTCTGTATAAAAGGGAGGGTTTTTGTAATATTCGGTCTTTGAAAAATTTTAATTGCTAAAGTGAATTGTGTTAGAGACATAGTTAAATTAATGTTATATAGTTGTTATTTTATTATAATACATACTTTTACTAGTACATAGAGTTGATATATCTAACACTTGTGATAAGTCAAATCTATCTATAAAACAAATAGAGGTATTAAAAATTGTTGCCAATGTGTACGTTTCTTTAGGGGCAATAGCATTAAATCAAATACATTTCACGTTATTTTTCTGAAAGATTTTCATGTATAATTTTGTTCGCATCTTAATGATTCGACCCTTAATTAGCGTGAAACGTTGAAAGATAAAAATGATCGTCTGTCACTTGCGGCCTGAAGGCGTGTACTGAAATAAATTCTTTTTGATGTACATATAATTTCTTTATGTAAATCGTATGTAACACTCTTCATTTTATAATGCGGTTTTTAACAATCTTTTAAATTATTTATATCTTCACGACATCTACTGAAAATAGGGTAGACAGACTCGTTAATGTAGATGTTGAGATGAACACAACAATTGATTAAACATATATGACGGGCTTGATCTAGTGGTTTATCACATCGCCTTATTTCCGATGGTTGCGAGTTTAAATAAATTAATTATAATTTCAGGCCAACTCACAGAGCGCCATCTAAACTCCAATTAAGCTAGCTAGAGCTAGTATTATGGGTACTAGACAACTGATACAAATACATAGATAATTTTTTTTGTAAGTACACACATATTACCAAAACATCCAGACCGATACAAACAATCATACTTATGAATACAATATTTGTATTCATAAGTATGATTAATAATAAGTAATAAGTGTGTCGTGCGAGGAATCGAACCTGAGACCATTGGAAGTAAGGTGGCTAAACCGCTAGACCACCGAGGCCGTCTAATAAATAAAAAGTATGTTGAACGTCATTTCTGCTGTAGTTTCAAAGAGATGCATTTATATACAAACAAACAACGTATATCAGTTAACCATGTAAGACGGCATGTGTCACAAACCTGTGATATTTGAACGAGTCATAAATTAGTTTCGCCCCACTTATTATAATGCGAACAAAACATTGTTCTGCGACACGGATTCCCTTTGTTCGCATGCATTTTTCCGCGAATATAACGACAAAGTAAGATGAGGCAACTGGGCCTAATTAAGCAGTGGAATGTACGAGAGCCAATTTTGAGAATAACCGTCGAATTATGGCAGTTCAAAACGATCGAACGTTGTTGGCTGTTTAAACTGTTGAAACTGATAATAATCAGGTATTTATGTATTTAATATCATTGAATATTTAAAAGTGTAGTAATGGTCGTGTTTTAGTGCCCAAATTCGACCTCTAGGATCGTGAATCAAATCACATTAATATCAAAAGAACTAGCCTTTTCTGAAATATCAAAGAATGAACGGGTCCCAATTTTGTGGATGACCGTCGAATTTAGGTTGCTAAAACTTTGGTAATTTTCTATTATTAATGTATTTAATTTTATTATAGATTTAAAAGTATTGCAATGGCCGTGGTTTAGTACCAGAATGCGGGTCGCATTTAGGATCATAAATTCAAATGTACCTAAAATTATCGGAGAGATGGCGGTTGACTCGCCCATATTAAGTATTGAGACAGCAAGAGGTTTCATTCAACTTGTACAACAAGTTGAAATGACTGGTCCTATATCTTTTTATCCTTGCTAGTAAATACATTGTATAACCTGTTCTATATAAATTAATAGACCCGTTCAAATTTTATATCCGTATGTTTTCAGAGCCGAAGTGATACGATATTCAGGATATGACAATGCAGTTTCGAGAAACTTCCCAATGCAACTGGACTGTAAAGTCGATGGGTCGCTTTCAGATCATTAAATGTTTTATTGTTTTCTTCGTAAAATATGAATTTCGTGAGAGAATAATGAATGCATTGTATGTACACAAATGAGAAAATGCAAATTGCTACAATGAACGAAACAAAGCCGTACTATATATTTTGATTTAGGTACTTTATTATTACTTATGTAATTATTGGCCCATACTGTATATATCTTATAGACTAATATATATATAATATTTTATATATAAAATTCTCGTGTCATAGTTTTCGTTCCCATACTCCTCCGAAACGGCTTGACCGATTCTCATGAAATATTGTGAGCGTATTGAGTAGGTCTAAGAATCGGCCAACATCTATTATTCATCCCACTAAATGTTAGGGGTAGTCCACCCCTAATTTTATTTTATTTTAAGGCAAAACAACGTTTGCCGGTACAGCTAGTAATAATATATAAATCTATTTGAACAACATCAAATGAAAAATACCAAAATGTGCTTATATGTAAATTATTTTTAGACATATTATTACTATTTGTATTTAATTAATGTATTTTTTTATAATTATAACTTTGTAGTGTAGCCTTCACCATGTCGTCGTTACTTGACAATGCCTCTGTCTACCTTATCCATGATAACAAACATTTAGAAAGAGTTTTCTTATTTAAGTTATAATTAGAATGGTAAAATAATTATAATAAATAAAAAAATATAATAAAATCAGCAAAACAAGCTGCAGTAATAGCTGGGTGGAGGCCCATTGAGCTTATAACAACACAATATTGTTTTTTAAGTTACTTTTATCTGAATAAGTGGTTAATAATAATATTCTGGACAATTCACACAGCGCCATCTAGTCCCAAGTCAACCAGAGCTTGTGTTATGGGTACTAGAGAACTGATAGACGTACTTAGTTTTTTTTTTAAATAGATGTACATATACTATATATGTAAGTCTAGAAATAGAATTGAAATAGAAACAGTCATACTTTCATGAGTCTGACTCTTTCTAGTCGACTGATACAAATATTTATATTTATATATTTATATATAAATGTTTGTACCATGTGAGAATTCGAACCAACGACCATCAGAAGTAAACCGGTATGTTAAATTACTAGACCACCAGGTAGTTATTTTAAAATAATTATAATTAAAGAGAACAATTTTTTAAATCGGCGTTGCAGTAACACGCTGTATCAAAGTTATTTTATTTTTCCTTAATTTTTTTCTTCCCTGTTTTTTTTTAGTAATTATTACTAAAATCAACTGAAGTACTGAATACTAAATAACACTGAAGTGTCATCTACTGCGTAATAGGATATGTGGGTCAACTCATACTAACACCTTACTATTGTTCGATGAAGTATGCATAATTTCAATTGTGAGTTATAACTAATGGGGTCACATGTGAAATTATATGTTTAATATTAAAATTACGAAGCGATGCGCGCAAATTATTAAATAATTATATGCTATACAAGCTGTGCACCCGACTTCGTTCTCATTGATTAGTGACCTTGATCGAATGAACAAAAATATTCAATAAATACAAAATTACCGATAAAAACAGAAACGAAAATGTTTCATCGTCCGAACTTAAAAAGAAATTCATTATTTTGTTGTTACTATATTAGGTTGACCTCCATGTGGTTCTCCCTGGAAAGCATCGTAATTTTCATGGTGAATTTACCATGATGTGCTAACTGACCTGACCTCATGCTCATCCTATCATCCTCCACTGGTGCCAGCGTAAATCGTTAGCGCTGGCGGGTGCACTGTTCTATTATCATCCATATGAAAACTATATCAGATATAATAAACATATATAATAATAATCTCAGGACAATTCACACAGCGCTATCTAGACCCAAGTTAAGCTAGCTAAAGCGTGTTAGAACTAGACAACTGATACAAATATTTTTTCGTAAATACATACACATTATACATCGAAAACACCCAGTCCGACACAACCAATCGTACTCATGATTAATGATTGTGCCGTGCGAGGAATCGAACCCGCGACTACCGCACGTAAAGCGGTATGCTAAACCGCTAGACCACCGAGGTCGTCGAATAGAGTATATGAACTATTTACTACAGTTCTCGGAGGTCGTCGAATAGAGTACCTATATGAATTATTTACTACAGTTCTGGGATCGAACCTAAAGAAAGAAAATAAAGCACGTATGTAATCACTACGCCAAGGTCGTCCTATAAAATGAAATAGTATTTCAGATATCAAGAAACGAATACAAGTAAAATAGACTTCTTTCATCTTCTACCAATTCCAAAACGGCTTATCTTTCTTTGACAGGCAGTGATTCCAATTTCAGGTAATGTATTTTTCCACGATTATCATCATCATTATAAAACAAAGTCGCTGTCGCTGTCTGTCCCTATGTATGCTTAAATCTTTAAAACTGCGCAACGGATTTTGAAGCTGTTTCTTTTAATAGAGACTGATGGTAGATTTGACATATCATAAGAGCCTGTAATAGACCTACATGAATAAAGATATTTGGAATTTGAATTTCAAGAGTAAGGAAGGTTTATATATGTAATACACCCGTGCGAAGCCGGGCGAGTAGCTAGTTACATAATATAAAATAAAGTCGCTGTCGCTGTCTATCCCTATGTATGCTTAAATCTTTAAAACTATGACACGGATTATGAAGCGGATTTTTTTTATAGAGTGATTCTAGAGGAAACTTTATATATATAGTACACTAGCTTTACGCGGCTTCGCTCGCGTTAATTTATCCCCTTGGGAGTGGAATTTATCAAAATCCTTTCCTAGGGGATGCTTATGTCATAGTAAATTTATGCACGCAAAGTCTCAGCCCGATCGGTTTAAAATTGACAAAGTTACATACAAACTTTCATCCCCTATTTTATCCTCTTGGGGGTAAAATTAATCAAAATCCTTTCTTAGCGGATGCCTACGTCATAACATCTACCTGCATGCCAAATTTCAGCCCGATCCGTCCAGTGGTTTGGGCTGTGCGTTGATATATCACTATGTCAGTCAGTCACCTTTGAGTTATATATGTATATATATATAGATGTACAACCGAGCGAAGACAGGGCGAGTAGCTAGTTTGTAGGTAAAAAAAATACACGCACGATATTATTAAGGTTAGTAATACGAAAATTGGCAATATCTATACCCATGGATGGGTCGATAAACACTTACATCCCGAGGACCTTTGATCATTTCGCGGCATACCCGTGAATTATTCATCCCATATACTATGTCGCCATATTATGTTTTATTTATCTATTGGCCCTTTTTTGTTTGTCGGGTAAATATTTTGTGTTTACGCAATTTTGTTGGGGATACTCTTCTGGTGAGGTGCTTTGTAGCAAAAGTGTTTTTATTTGGTACATCTTAACAGTTCAGACATTGTTGACAATTCGCCGCTGGGTCTTAGTCATAAATATTTTAATGTCTATTCTCTAAGTTCATTTTATGTAATTTGATTGAATAAGTTTACGGCCTAACTAATCTATGAAATGTCTCTATTCATGTAGGTCTATTACAGACTCTTATGATATGTCAAATCTACCGTCAGTTCGGAATGATATCGAGATGAGAACTGACAAGAAACTCAGATCGTATTTTTTAAATAAGTGTTGTACATATTTACTATAATACATATTTGAATGAATAAAAGAAATTTTCTAAAATAAAAGTAGCCTAAATTACTCCTTATTACATCAGCCTACCAATAAAAGTCCAGTCAAATTTGGTGTAGGCGCTTCAGAGATTAGCCGGAACAAACAGACCGACAGACAGACAGACAAAAATTGTAAAAAGTGGTTTTTTGGTACGTGTGCCGTATTTATATTCATGTGTATGTAGTAACAAACGGTTATTTCAATATTACAAACAGACACTGCAGTTTTATTTATATGTATGGATGGATTGAAATATTATTCATGAAATTCAACAATGATAACATCATCTGTATATGATATTCAACACAATTATCCACATATCCAACACAGACCGCATTCTCTTATAATTGACTTACTCATAATAAAATTAAATTCTCATTTCACACGTCAGCTCACTCTGAGCGACCCTTCATATACCTGTTTACATCAACAACACATATTAAACGTTATCGCGACGGCATAAGATATATATTCGTGTAGATACACAAGTTGTAAAGTTAGGATTGTTACAAAGGGAAACAGATGGGAAACTGATTTGTAGGAATGGGTAATTTGGATGTATTGTACTTATTTATTGACATGCGTTACGACGGGAAATCAAAGCGGAAAGGCTTCGCAATGGACATTGAATTCGATCATTCATCATTCGATGATTTTATCGTCAATACTTTTATGCTTTAAGTTAGTTGTAAGGTTATAGAAGCATTTGACCTCACTGGGTTAGCTTCAGAGCAAGTTGAATTATTACACGGTACAAATATTTGTATTCAAGAGTATCATTAAACAATCGATGTTAAATATCCCGCGATTTATAAATTTATATTATCATCAGTATGACTGTATTAATATTTTCTAATATAGCTCTATAAGATGTTTTGTAGTATGCATAAGTCAATATTAAAAAGTAAAAATATTTTGGCGCCCAAAAAGTGACAACTAAATTTAAAAATAATAATATTATGTCCTCAATAAAAGTCAATATAGAGATTAAATATATAACTTAAGTTTAATTATACATATATAGATATTATATGTTTTTTTGTTTTGTTTCTATTGTAACTAAAAACTACTGACTAATTGTTTATTTTTTCTTTCCTACTTTCTTTTCTAATCAATGGCCGTAAGCCGAACAGACCGGTGTATATATTGTTTGCTATTTGCTATTGAATCATGTTAATATATGTAACTGTCGAACCAAGAAGAAACTCAGCTCTTATCCTTTTCAACCTTATGATATTTAAATCTAGCGTCAGTTCTGAGTCCTTCGAGCTAAGAACTGACAAGAAACTTATCTCTTATCCTTATCAAATTATGGTGTACATAGATTACAAAAATACAGATTGACTTTTAAATTCAAATTAAGGAGAATAGAGTGACCACCAGCATATGCTATTGGAAATTTGTCACAAGAAAACAGTCTAATCAGTGATCTAATCTCTAATCTAAGTGATCTAATCTAATTTAAGAACTGACAAGAAACTCTTATTCTTATTAAATTAGGGTGTAGATTACAAAAATACAGATTCACTTTTAAATTCAAAGAGTGAATGAGAGTGATCACCAGCATATGCTATTGGAAATTTGTCACAAGAAAACAGTCTAATCAGTGGCCGTAATCCGAACAGACAGTGTGGTGTGTATATAGTTTATTGTTTGCTATTGGTATGGTAGTACAAGTATCTCTCGTGTTTAGTTTCGCTTAAAATCAATATATCAATTTCGGGTACTATTTGCAGAGGCGATTCGCAACTGAACTTGTAGAGTTATACAAAAGTCATTAACAATAAGCAAGTCATACGCGGAAGGGATGTATTGTGTAAATAGTTGAACTATCGAAAAATGATGTCGATAGTTCAATATCGATAAATTAAAATATCGACATTAAAAATGATATAGGAATGTAGAATGCATAGGACTATTCTGATAATATTTACAAATGAATGCTTTAAGTTCGAAATATAATTTAAGTAGTTACATATTCTATGAAATGTTCAAGTATAATACCTGTTTTCAGAATGTTCATAAATGGATTAATTAATTATAATATAAATTAATTAATTATTAAATATATTTACTGAAATAAACTAAATTTTCGGTGTATTAAAACTGAATTAATGGTTATCAATATGTTAAATAATAAAGTTAAATCACTTAATACATGTAATTAGTAAAATATTTAATTACTAACAATGTATTTTTTTTATAACATAGGGGACAAACGAGCATGCGGCTCACCTGATGGTAAGTGATTACCGCCGCCCATGAGCACCCGCAACACCAGGGGAATTGCAAGTTCTTTGTCGGCCTTTTAAAAAGGAATAAGCTCTTTTCTCGAAGGTTTCAATATCGTATCGGTTCGGAAATACCATTGCTGGAAGGTGATTCCACAATGTGGTTGTGCGAAGCAAAAAGTTTCTAGAAAACCGCACTGTGGAAGACCGCCATTCATCCAGATGATCAGGATGGTATTATATCAGGATGAACTCTACGAGGTCTCTCCATAAAGTTACCGTGGTTAATTGCTGGCGAATTTATCAACCCTACCCTCCTAAAGTGATCTGCCTTAATGCCTGGTAAAGTCATCATGATGGGCTGATATAACTGACTTCATCTCCATTCTATCATCCTCCACTCGTGCCCATCTTGCGTACTCCGTTAGTGTATGTGATTGTGAACGAACAGCTCCAGTATTATTAATCTTTTATATACATATTATATATGTATATGTCGAAATAAAAACGATTTATATTATATATGTATCTATATATTTGAATCAGTTGTCTAGTACCCATATTACAAGCTTAGTTTGGGACTAGATGGCGCTGTGTAAATTGTCGTGAGATAATATATTATTTATAAAATTAAATTACGTTTCTTAGTTTTGCTAAAGCGTAGCCATTTTGGCTAATTTTGGTTTTTAAATATTTGTAGGTTTCAAAGCAAGGTTTAAGTACTGAGAAAATATGAAGTAATTACATGGAAAATAGTAAAAAGAACAATTTTATTTACCCATACAGTTTCGTAACTGTCAAACAGGGTGCGTTCAGGAATTAATTGCGTAACTAAACTTCAAAAAACGTTTGATATCTTAATAATATAATAAACGCAAAAGTTTGTGAGTATGGATGAAAGAAAGAAAGAAAGAATGGATGTTTGTTACTCTTTCACGCAAAAACTATTTAACGAATTTTGATGAAACTTTACTGTAATACAGCTTTTGCATCAGACCGCGAGTACAGCTATCATAATATAATTCAAGTCAAATCAAATAGTTAGTATTAAAAAAATATACCAATTTTATCGATATGTAATCACATCACTAGTAACGTAATCCAAGATGGCTACCTACGAGTGTCTCGAGCACAGGTCGAACGTGGGTGTGTTTGCGCATCGATAAATTTATTAACCGACTTCAAAAGGGGCGTTTTGTATTTATATTAATCTTTATGAAGTGGTTACGAGTGTACTTGTACGATTGACTAGCTGACGCGCGCAACTTCGTCTGCGTTTCAGTTCCCCACTGCTATATTTTTCATTGCTCCGCTCCTATTGGTCGTAGCGTAATGTTATATAGCTTAATGCCTTCCTCGACAAATGAACTATCCAATACAAAAATATTTTTTCAATTCGAACCAGTAGTTCCTGAGATTAGCGCGTTCTAACAAACAAACAAACAAACCGTTTAGCTTTATAATATTAGTATAGATTTATTCGGCTGTCTGTTGGGTTGGGTTGGGTTGTCGGTTGAGTTGCGTAAATTGAAAGTTGAAGAGAAAAACTTAGCGCAAAGTTTTTTATTGTGATGTTAATTTGGTTTGTATATTTTTTAACAATGTACTTAGCAGGTTATTGAATAACGTACATTTTATGTACCTTTAACTGCCATCCATTTTACAGATTAACCGGAACAAACAGATAGACAGACAGACAAAAATTGTAAAAAATATTATTATGGTATATGTATTCATATGTATGTAGTAAAAAACGATTACTTCAATATTACAAACAGACACTCCAATTGTATATTTATATGTATAGACTACCTGTTCCCGCGACTTCGTCGGCGTGGAATTTGACTTCATTTTTCTAAAAAAGTAACCTAAGTTACTCCTTATTACATCAGCTACCTGCCAAAAAAAGTCCCATCAAAATCGGTCCAGCCATTTCAGACATTAGCCGGAACAAACAGACAGACAGACAAAAATTGTAAAAAAAAATATTATGGTATATGTACCGTATTTATATTCATATGCATGTAGTAAAAAATGGTTAATTCAATATTACAAACAGACACTTCAATTTTATTTATATCTATAGATTAAAAAAAAAGTCATAAGTCTAGTCGTATGCCTAATATATATAATAATGTAATAAATTCGTCTAAACAAAAATTGCGGGTACATTATAATTAATTTATATTAGACACTCCAATTTTATTTACATGTATAGATATAGATGCGGAAATGAAACAGCAATTGGAGATGACTCGTCACAAGGTAATATTTGTATATCTGTATGTGCATCATACTAACGTCAGCACAACCTTGAATGCGCTTTAAATAGGGAACTCCGGCGCGTGTTTATTTCCCTCGTAAATTTAAATGTACACAGATGTGTCTTGCGTGGAAGTGGCAGATTTAGTAAAATAGATATAGATTTTTTTTATAGAAGTTAAATGACCATAACATGAGAAGTGGAAGTGGCAGATTGAATAAAATAGATATTTTTTTTTTTTTTATAGAAGTTAAATGACCATAACATGAGAAGTGGAAGTGGCAGATTGAATAAAATAGATATTTTTTTTTTTTTTATAGAAGTTAAATGACCATAACATGAGAAGTGGAAGTGGCAGATTGAATAAAATAGATATTTTTTTTTTTTTATAGAAGTTAAATGACCATAACATGAGAAGTGGAAGTGGCAGATTTAGTAAAATAGATATAGATTTTTTTATAGAAGTTAAATGACCATAACATGAGAAGTGGAAGTAGCAGATTTAATAAAATAGATATAGATTTTTTTTTATAGAAGTTAAATGACCATAACATGAGAAGTGGAAGTAGCAGATTTAATCAAATACATATAGTTTTTCTTATAGAAGTTAAATGACTCTAACATGAAAATCACAATTAGTGGAATAGAATAGAATAGAACATCCGTTATCATTACATAGTATAAAACAAAGTCGCTGTTGCTATCAGTCCGCACCTATGTATGCATATCTTTAAAACTCCGCAACGGATTTTGAAGCGATATTTTTAATAGATAAAGTGATTCAAGTGGAAGGTTTATATATATAATACATGTACACCCGTGCGAAGCCAGGCCGAGTAGCTAGTTCAAAATAAACCAAAATTTATGTACTTTTGAATATTGTATGTTTATATTTTGCACTAGCTGACCCATGCAACTTTGTTTGCCTCACATTTTCTTCTGTTTTTTCAACATTTTCTATTGCAGCTCTGCTCCCATTGACTTTCACTGCTAAAAGAATTTTCAAAATCGGTTCAGTAGATCCAGAGATCTACAACTTTACAAATACTAAAAAATTATGTTTTTTATAATATTAGCCTAGATAAAAAGTTATACGTGACAATATTTATGTTAACTTTCCAGTATTAGAAACACCGAAAACAACCAATAACCAATCTAAATAGAGAGATCCCAATTGGTTTGAAAGGCAGTCCTGCAGTGGGCTGATGATGATGATGATTAATTGGTTCGAATATACTTGGCAAAATTAGACAATGTTAAGTGTTATTCACCACAACGTAAGTAGATGATTAACAACTCTGATTATGCCATCTAGGATTAGAGTCGTAAAGGTATAATTGTAATAAACATTACTCGTAATACGCCCCTTATCCTTTAATTACACTGCATTACGCCAACTTTCAACAGAAAGACGTTTTATAAAACAAGACACTTGATCGCTGAAATAACCGAGTTTCAGGTAGTGATGGGGACGACTTTTTACTAAATCTCTAAAGTAAGTTACTATACTATACTATACTATAAGTTACTACTACTAAGTCTTTACGTAACCTAAGATCTGGACTAGTTATAATTATATATAGATTATTACTAGTAGAATCCGCAAACGTTGTTTTACCATATAAATGAAATCGCTATTAAAAAAGAGAGGTTGCTGATAGAAGGGTGAAACTTCAGTGTTGCATGTTCAATTCCGCAATATAAAAAAAAATTCTATAAATTAAAAAAAATTTGGGGTGTCCCTTATCACTTAGGGGCATGAAAAATAGACAGTAGCCGATTCTTAGACATACTGAATGTACATATACTCGGATAATTAAAAAAATGTTATTGATGCTTCAAAAATCTTTTTGTATTTTTAATTATGACCAAATTTGGACCATTAATTATCTATAGATATCTCTAGAATGTATACAGATCATACTCTTGAGACGTTATTGGTATCGAATGTCAGAACGTTGGAAACAACGAAACCAAGTTTCAAGGAGTTGGGAATTCATTTATCTGTCTGGCGTTTTCGTAGGTAAGGTGACTGGGACATACATACTAACGACATGTTAGAATGGCGAGCAAATCTTTTAAATTTAACATTTGTTTATTATTATATTTATTATAAAATTACATGCTCACTGTGAGTATTACAGTACAATGTCAATGCACTCACCAAGGGATAAATACATACACATATGCAATACGTACATTAATAATGATAATAATAATAATTGTAATAAGACAACAAAATAAAAAAAATTACAATTTATTTATTATCCAAAAAAAGAACACATTCGAAATTCAAATATCGTATAGTTTATTATACTAGTGTAAAAATCATTTATCAGTAATTGAATTGAGTCCAAGAAATTAATTAAAAAGAAAAAAACTGACGTTGAAGTTATGCAATTTGTGTACATGTACTGTAATATGTATTATACATATAAACCTTACTCTTGAATCACTCTATCTACTGCTAAACTGCATTAAAATCCGTTGCACAGTCTAAAAAATCTAAACAGATTTTAATAAACACGATTTATTTCTCTAATTCTGTGTAGTTCTAAATTTGAAACTGTTTACTGATAATAAAATTTCGTCAATAAATATCAAATTAAATTTAATACCGTGTTGCCTGTTCTTATTTTGAATTTCGAATTGTCCGGAATCGTAATATTCTAAAACCGAATATTACCATTGAAATCCGTTTATTTTGTAATAAGAAATTTATTACTTCTTTAAAGGATGCTTGAACGACTAAACGGAAAATAAATTTGTTCGATTTTCAAAAAATCTCAATACCTTATTTCGTAGTATATTACGATATAAGTGCGTTATGATGGTTATAACACTCAAGGCGGATTATCGAGCTTAAGGCGAGGGCGTAATAGAGCCGAGTGTGTTAAATACGCACGTTTATCGTACAACGTTTTTCAATACACTTGATTTGTAATATATATATATAATATATGTTAAACACGACCATAAATTTCTGATCCAAATTGTTGTTTTCCCGCCGTTTTTTTTTTTAAATCAGCGCGCTACCTACTGTTTGGTGGTCAGTTCGAAATTTGAAAAGAAAATTGCGGTTATGGAATATAACTTCACTATTTCAATTTATATATGCTTTATATATCGAAAACCGTTCAATTTAGATCCACTTTATGTGTATTAAAAATTAATTAACGATGGTATAACATAATGAAAAGCATAGTCAAATTAACGGAACTCTTTATTAGTATCTAAGCACAATATATATACATTTTCATCATTATAATCATAATATTTTCTTTACAAATTTAAAGGCAAAGGTACAAAACTACACAGCCTGCTCTGTTATAAAGATACTTCTTTCTCATTTTAGAAATTTATAAAATAATAAAAATATGAAACTTTTATGTAATGTTCGTCGTTCTGTATGTTTGTATGTCCATGAGACTGGTGTGAGTGACCCGACAGCCTATTCTACACTAGCCATTCACCCGGCGCGCGGCGAGACGACCTGTTACACAGCTCAGTTAGCATGGCTGTTTATACATAGTATCGTTGCCTTTGGGATGGGCTAGAACATAGGTTCTCAAACTTCTTTCACTCCACTGCTCTCTTTCAGAAGTTTAAAGTTGTCTAGGTCACTTTTATTGGATTTTTACCCGACTTCTAAAGAAAAGGGGTAAGTTTTTTCGAATGTGTAGTGATGGACTTTAATAAATTTATTATATTAAACTTGTCTTAATTATGTGACTATTATCAGCTATTATAAGAGTATAAAAGACGATAATGCGATCGTAAACTATATAAAAACATCTATAGTTTTAACAATGTAATTTAAACTACTGAGGCCATCAAGTATTTTTTTATAATGCCTTTTCCTGCGCTTGACTATACAGGGTCGCCGCTATAAGTATCATGATTTTCTTCATAACTAGTTGATTTCGCTATACTAAATTGTAAAGAGAGGGAAAGAGCGTAGAAGAAAGTGAAAATCTAAAAATAAATATTGAAAATTTCATATGATATTGATTCAATTGAATTCAAAATATCTTTATTCATCAGTTCATTACAGACTTTTGTGTTATTTGAAATCTATATCCACCCATACATACAAACTTTCGCATTTATAATATTAATAACATATGTTTCACAAGTAACTAGCTTATATACTTTACTAATGTATATGTATATATGTTTTATAGCAAAACAAAATATGATTCTATCCGTTTCTTCCCGGGATATGTTTCCCAAATATATTCCCAATAAGAATAATATTACAAACGTGTTGATCCAAACATTGGAGATGTTAAAACTCGATGAATATCTACAAGGGCAAATAGACAATGTATATTCAATTGTATCTTAGAACTATCTCCAGAATAAATCTTGTTTGCCAACGTCGTAATATAAAAAAAATACACGAAACACAATATTACGTCGCTGGTCTAGCGGTTTAGCATACCGCTTTACATTTGATAGTCACAGGTTCGGTTCCTCGCACGGTACGAAACATTTGTATTCATGAGCATGATTGTTTGTATCGGTCTGGGTGTTTTCTATATATATTACTAGTTACTCGCCCCAGCTTCGCCCGGGTGTACACGTATTATACATACAAAACTTCCTCTAGAATCACTCTATCTATTAAAGGAAACCGCCTCAAAATCCGTTGCGTAGTTTTAAAGATTTAAGCATACATAGGGACAGACAGCGACAGCGACTTTGTTTTATACTATGTAATGCAGTATGTATTTACAAAAAAAATGTATGTTATATATTTATATCAGTTGTCTAGTGACCATAACACAAGCTCTGCTTAGCTTGGGACTAGATGGCGCTGTGTTATTTGTCCAAAAAGAAAAAAATGTGTAGTAATGTGGACTAATAACCTCATTACTAGAAATGTACTGTATCAGGTTGGCCTCCACGCGGTTCCTCCTGGAAACCGTCGTGATAAATTTGTGGTGAATTTGCCAGGATGAGCTAACTGACCTGACCTCAAGCTCATCAGATCATCCTCCACTGGTGCCCCGCCAGCGTATACCATTAGCGCAGGCGGGTGCACCCTATTAACACCCAAAAAAAATATCGTTCCCCCATCCAATTCAAACGAAAATCAAAATTACGACGGCCGCGAGCCGAGGTTCGAATCCCTAGCGGTGCCTTCAGGCTAAAGTCGTATCCGTCAGGCGGGAGTTGGCCTTCAGCCGCTCCATAAGGCCTTCCACGGGTTTGGAATGCCATCTGCACTCACCCCCTATCGTTCGGTGAAGCTGTAAAGGCCAGCTGCAGCCAACAGCATTAGAGTAGTCCAAAAAAATAAACCATAAAAAAAATTCTACTACGGACCGCAGGTATGTTTTTATTATTACTAAATAATACAATGTCCAGTGATTTATATTGAAATGTCAGCGATTTTTTTTATTGATGATAATAATAATAATCTCAGGACAATTCACACAGCGCCATCTAGACCCAAGTTAAGCTAGCTGAAGCTTGTGTTATGGGTACTAGATAACTGATACAAATACATAGATATTTTTTTTTTCGTAAATTCATACATATTATACATAGAAAACACCCAGACCGATACAAACAATCATACTCATGAATACAAATGTTTGTGCCGTGCGAGGAATCGAACCCGCGACCATCGGATGTAAAGCGGTGTGCTAGACCGCTATACCACCGAGGTCGTCAATAATAATAATAATGGAATGGTACACCTGCCTGCGCTGACAGTTTACGCTGGCGGGGCACCAGTGGAGGATGACAAGATGAGCAGGAAGTCAGGTCAGTTAGCCCATCTTGACAAATTCATCAGAAATTTATCACGATGGTTTCCAGGGGGAACCGCGTGGAGGTCAACCTGATATGGTAAATTGCTAGTAAGGGGATTAGTCCATATTACGGAATCACTCAGGTTACCCTTTTATATAATACTACTAATAATACTAGCTGTCCCGGCAAACGTTGTTTTGCCATATAAATTAATAACGCTATAAAAAAATAGGGGTTGATGATAGAAGGGTGAAAATTTAGGATTGTATGTATTTTTGTATGTTATATTGTATGTATTTTTGTATAATAAAAAAATAGAAACTAAAAATTTTGTGTAAAAAATAAAAAAAATAATAAAATTTAAGGGTGGACTACCCCTAACATTTAGGGGGATGAAAAATAGATGTCCGATTCTCAGACCTACTCAATACGCTCACAAAATTTCATGAGAATCGGTCAAGCCGTTTCGGAGGAGTATGGGAACGAAAACTGTGACACGAGAATTTTATATATAAGATGAATAACAAAACATAATATGTAAATATTTGGGTCACACGAGGGACAAGTAAAATATTTACAAGGATAAGCCTCTAAGCCATAGATAATATTAAATGTTTTTATAATTAAAAAAATATACTTTTTTTTGTTTTTCGCGCTCGATTACGTATATCGGAATAAATCATTATGTTCGCGCGCTTAAGTTACGACAAAAATATATATATATAACACTTTCTTGCGCCATCTTCACTCGGCCATTTTACACAAGTGATTCTTGCTCTGTACAATATTTTTTATATTAAATGTCTAAATAAGTAAAACATCGAGTTTCACTAAAGAAATTCCAATCTTGTCCTAAGATATAAGGAACTCTATTAATATAATATTTTAAAAAATAAAATTTTCTTACAATTTTGTTTGTGCCGGCTAATCTCTAAAATGGCTGGACCAATTTTGACAGGACTTTTATTGGCAGGCAACTAATATAATTTTGGCTAATTTTATTTTAGAAAAAAAAAATTAAATTCCACGCAGACGAAGTCGCGGGTGTAGCTAGTCGCAAATAAGTGTCAAACCATCAAATGGTGTTAACCGTACCCTATCAAATGTGTATCTGTCTGGACACAATAACTCCGTAATTACATCGCTATAATTAACAAAGATGAGTCAGTCGGTACTTTCGAGTCTTTGTTACCCACGTGTTCTAATTTATGTTATAACAATGCAATACGCGGAAGGTAAATAACAAAGGGCCTCTTATTTTACTTGTTATTTCATATTATATTTCATATATTGTCTATATGTAAATATATGTATTGTTCTAATGCGTCTTTATAATATATGTAAATAATACTCTAAACAATAAACTTGATATTCATATCTAGGTTGCATTATAGTTTCCTTTTATCCTTACTAGTATTATAAATGCCCAATTAACTCTGTCTGTCTGTCTGTCGCGCTTTTACTCCACAACTACTGAGCCAAATTATATGAAATTTGGCTCACAGATAGTCTAAACCTTAAGAAGGTTGTAAAGGGTTGAAAGGGGAATGTAAGGTTATTTGAAAGTATCGTCATTTTTAAAGCTAGAAGCTTGAAACTTACTTTTTGGACTATTCATTAAACATAAATCGATATGATATTCAATGTTAGTGTATTTTTTTTTCTTAATGATGTAAAATGAAATAGGTGATGAAAGTTTGTATTATTAGTCATTTTGTAAGCTAGAATGATGACTCTGCTTTCTTTAAATTTTCTTTACTTATTACATAAATTCATCATCATCATCATCATCATTACTAGTTAGTTATTTATATAACACTAGCCACCCCGGCTTCGCACGGGTGTACATGTATTATACATATAAACCTTCCTCTTGAATCACTCTATCTATTAAAAAAAACGCTTCAAAATCCCTTGCGTAGTTTTAAAGATTTAAGCACACATAGGGACGGACAGCGCCAACGACTTTGTTTTATACTATGTAACGAAGATTGATATTAACTAGAATTTTATATATTAAATGAAATCTAATATATAAAATTCTAGTGTCACCGTTGTAGTTGCAATACTTCTCAAAACTCTTTAACTGATTTTGGTGAATTTTATATGTAGGTATATTTGGTAGGTCTGAGATTTTTTGTACCCCTAAGTGAAAACTGTTTTATCGATTTTATTGAATTTTATATGTATACTTGGTAGGTCTGAGATATTTTGTACCCCTAAGTGAAAACTGTTTAACCGATTTTGTTGAATTTTGTATGGATACTCGGTAGGTCTGAAATATTTTGTACCCTTAAGTGAAAACTGTTTAACCGATTTTCTTGAATTTTATATGTATACTTGTTAGGTCTGCGATATTTTGTACTCCTAAGTGAAAACTGTTTAACCGATTTTCTTGAATTTTGTATGGATACTTGCTAGGTCTGAGATATTTTGTACCCCTAAGTGAAAACTGTTTAACCGATTTTGTTGAATTTTGTATGGATACTCCGTAGGTCTGAGATATTTAGTACCCCTAAGTGAAAACTGTTTAACCGATTTTCTTGAATTTTGTATGGATGCTCGGTAGGTCTGAGATATTTTGTACCCCTAAGTGAAAACTGTTTAACCGATTTTATTGAATTTTATATGTATACTCGGTAGGTTTGAGATATTTTTCCGAAAGTAATACTAATTATATTAGAAATCTTATTCGAAAAGGTGTTCTACTATCCTATACCAATATTTCTATTTCTACTTCATCAGTTGACTCTTCACCTTTATTTCCATTCTGATCACCTGAAAAAAACAATAGTGTTTTGTATGAAAAATTATCTGCATATAAAATTACTGGAACATAACCTTAAAACATAAATAACCTTTGATGTTAAACAGTAATTTTCCTTCCCACTTTCGATGTGAGAACTGCGCAGAAGTGCAGTTGTTATTTTTCATACAATTGACAATTGCGACTTACATATAAATACTGAATCATACTTCGTTCTTGTCATGAACGTTCCCTTAAGATGTCGAATGACCTTAAATAAAAATAAATTCGAAAATATATTTATAAAATATAATTTTTGTTCTGAGAAAATACTTGTAACTTGTATATTTATATCGGTAAGTATACCTAATAAGTTATTCTGATTTATAAGCTATATTACTGTAAAGTTTCATCAAAATCCGTTCAGTAGTTTCCGCGTGAAAGATTTAATAACATCCATCCATACTCACAAACTTTCGCGATTATAATTTAATAGAACAGTGTGTGCATATCAATGAAAGAAATTTTAATGTCTTTAAAAAGTGACATCTGTATAATAATAATAATATTTCAGGACAATTCACACAGCGCCATCTAGTCCCAAGCTAAGCAGAGCTTGTGTTGTGGGTACTAGACAACTGACATAAATACATGGATCCATTTTTTTTGTAAATAAATACATATTATACATAGAAAACACCCAGACCGATACAAACAATCATACTCATGAATACAAATGTTTGTACCGTGCAAGGAATCGAACCCACGACCATCGGATAGTAAAGCGGTGTGCAAACCTCTAGACCACAGAGGCTGTTGAATAAAATCTCAAATCCGTATAAGTGTTCTATTGTTTAATATTAAATTTATAACAATATGTCAAATGGTTTATTTTTTACTGAATTTTGTAATATAAGTCTGCCACTAGACCCTGTATTAATAAAATAACCATTCCCCATCTTAACAGTGTCTACAACTTTACGTTTGCAGTTCGTAAAACATTTTTTTCGCCTCTTTCCTCAGTGATGAGGTTCTAACAATTATAACAACTCGTTGCAGTCACGTGTGTCTCCATAATGAACATAAATTTCCTTTGTCCGTGACCTGGGTGATATGGTTAATGTATTCCTGTTGACTCACTGCACTATTTATGTATAGAGGGGTGTACAGTATAGCATCCATAGTGTGAGTCACAGAAAAATGAGACACACATTATTTTTATATCAATTATTGTATTTTTTTTATTTATTAGTACACAAGCAAAGTTTATAACTACACAATCATTACAAAGTATGAAACAAAGTCGCTGTCTGTCTGTCCCTATGTATGCTTAAATCTTTAAAACTACGCAACGGATTTTGAGCGGTTTTTTTTAATAGATAGAGTGATTCAAGAGGAAGGTTTATATGTATACTACATGTATACCTGTGCGAAGCCGGGTGGGTAGCTAATTACATAGTATAAAATAAAGTCGCTGTCGCTGTCTGACCGTCCCTATGTATGCTTAAATCTTTAAAACTACGCAACGGATTTTGAAGCGGTTTTTTTATAGATAGAGTGATTCAAAAGGTAGGTTTATATATATAATAATACATGTACACCCGTGCGAAGGCGGGGTGAGTATCTAGTTTTATATATATATAATTTTCGTGTCACAATGTTAGTTACCATACTCATCCAACTTGAGCAATTTTTATGAAATTTTATATGCATATTCAATAGATCTGAGAACCGGCTACTATCTATTTTTCATACCCCTAAGTGATAAGAGTTGTTCACCCCAAAACTTTTTTTTTTAATTTTTTTACAAATTGAAAATACACACTGTCCAAATTTTCGGCTTTCGACCATCAACCCCTATTTTTTAACAGTGATTTTAACTTATATGGCAAAACAACGTTTGCGGGGTAGGTAAGCTTGCATTACAATATAAGTCTGTTACAGTATGATAATAACGTAAATGCATATCTGGAAGTGAAAAATGTCCGTCGTGGCATTTATGACTGTCTGTCTGTCTAGACGCAATGGTCTCATTAGTGAAGCCCATTAATTCATACACATAAAAATAAAGGGTGACATTGCCAGCCACATATTAACTAATAACATTTATTTGACAGACTTTTTTAGCTCTAATGGATTTATTTTATTAACTATTTCGAAAAATTATAGTATGTTAACCAACAGTTATATATCTTATCATTACGTAGTATAAAACAAAGTCGCTGTCGCTGTCTGTCCGTCCCTATGTGTGCTTAAATGTTTAAAACTACGCAACAGATTTTGAAGCAGTTTTTTTTAATAGTTAGAATGATTCGAGAGGAAGGTTTATATATATAATATATGTACACTCGTGCAAAGCCGGGGCGAGGATCTAGTTAACTAATAATAGTTATTCGATAGTTTTTTTTAGTTAGAATGGATTTATTTCATTAGATATTTCGAAAAATTATAATATGTTAACCACTAGTTATGTATCTTATATTATTAATATTATAAACGTAAAAGTTTGTATATATGGATGGATGTTTGTTACTCTTTCACGAAAAAACTACTGAACGGATTTTGATGAAACTTTACAATAATGTAACTTATACGTTAGAATAATATATAGACTATAAATTTCATGCGACTGAAACCGCGGGCACAGCTATATAATATGTATATATAAAGTATAGTGGTCGCCCAATATTCATAAACCTGACCATAATTAATTGAAATGATATATGTGTATGTGTCAAACACATCGTCCTTTTTATTAATTTAATGTATTTTTTATGCATAAATAAAAGAAAATATTGGCATTCTGCAAAACGAGCGCTATATAAACTATAAGTATGCGAATTTCATACTACTTTTTCCAATTGCAATTTTGTAAAATGGGGCACTGAGTTTTTCCTTCACGTAATGAATGTAAAACGTGTGATCTATTGGCTTATAACCCGACTACAACCACAAAGGTCGTGAGTTCAAACCTTATCTTATTTCCTATCAGGTACCTAGTTTAAAACTTATAAAAGTCTTCTGCGAGGATTTCAGTCTCGCCTAATTCAGCTGTCGATAGTCTTGTTTTCTAAAATTACCATATATACCATACACTAATAACAACATGTAATTTAAATTTTAAATTAATTAATAATCTCATAATAATTATAACAATTCACATAGTGCTATTTAGACCCAAGTTAAGCTTGTGTTATGGGTACTAGACAACTGATACAAATACATAGATATAACATTTTTCGTAAATACATACATAATATAGAAAACACCCAGACCGATACAAACAATCACACACATGATTACAAATGTATGCACCGTGTGATGAATCGAACCCGCGACCATCAGAAGTAAAGCTGTGTGTTAAACCTACTTTGTGACAGATGAACCAAAATTAAAACTGTTATTTCAATATTACAAACAGACACTCCAATTTTATTTAAATGTATAGATGTATAGATTACATTTATATATAACCTCTATAATATGTATATACAAAAAAAATTGTTCCCAAAACATCCTTTTCCTTAAGGCAAATATATATTTCCTTCGCTTCAAAGAGGAAGGATGTTGACAAGTTTTATGTTTTGTTTTTTTGTATTTCTTTTACTTTATATCACCTTTATTAGGGGTTTAATATCAAAAAATCTTCCCCAAGAATAAAAGGTTTATATATTCTTAAATTCTAAAGATCAAAGCCTTTTGATGATCATAAAAATATTTTTTTATATTACCCAGAGTACCTACTTATATATTTCCAGATATATATATAGTTTTATTTGAAAAATACATCAATTGTAGCTATTTTAGATTCCACCAATTACAGGTAAAGTAACCAAAGAATCACTGCATTATATATGTACTAGCTGTGCTCGCGGTTTCACTCGCGTAAAATTTCATATATGTTATTCTAACGGTATATTACTGTAAAGTTTCATCAAAATCCGTTCAGTAGTTTTTGCGTGAAAGAGTAACAAACATCCATTCATACTCACAAACTTTCGCGTTCATAATATTAATAACTAGCCACTCGCCCCGGCGTCGCTCGGGTGTACATGTATTATACATAAAAACCTTCCTGTACAATCACTCTATTAAAAAAAATCGCTCAAAATCCGTTGCGTAGTTTTAAAGATTTAAGCATACATAGGGACAGAGAACGACAGCGACTTTGTTTTATACTATGTATGTATGTATGTAATAATGATAATATATGTGACTTGTGATTTATACTTTTATTATATTAATTATTTTTTTATTCGGTTATATGGCCATGCGTGGCGAAGCACCAGTACCAGTAGCAGATAATAGGTCAGGTAAGTTTTTTTTTTTTATTCGGTTGTATGGCCATGCGTGGCGAAGCACCAGTACCAGTAGCAGATAATAGGTCAGGTAAGTTATTTTCTTTTATTCAGTTGTATGGCCATGCGTGGCGAAGCACCAGTACCAGTAGCAGATAATAGGTCAGGTAAGTTATTTTTTTATTCGGTTGTATGGCCATGCGTGGCGAAGCACCAGTACCAGTAGCAGATAATAGGTCAGGTAAGTTATTTTCTTTTATTCAGTTGTATGGCCATGCGTGGCGAAGCACCAGTACCAGTAGCAGATAATAGGTCAGGTAAGTTATTTTTTTATTCGGTTGTATGGCCATGCGTGGCGAAGCACCAGTACCAGTAGCAGATAATAGATCAGGTAAGTTTTTTTTTTTATTCGGTTGTATGGCCATGCGTGGCGAAGCACCAGTAGCAGTAGCAGATAATAGATCAGGTAAGTTTTTTTTTTATTCGGTTGTATGGCCATGCGTGGCGAAGCACCAGTACCAGTAGCAGATAATAGGTCAGGTAAGTTATTTTTTTATTCGGTTGTATGGCCATGCGTGGCGAAGCACCAGTACCAGTAGCAGATAATAGGTCAGGTAAGTTACTTTTTTTATTGGGTTGTATAGCTTATTGTCAGGTGCATGGACCTGCAGACCTGCGACCTGCATAGATCTATTGTGCTCGCCGTTTTCAAAGTTCGTTACCTAGATCCGTCAGGGACAAGATCCGGTAAGTTAGCCTGATGAATTCACCAGAACACCTAGGAAGAGGAACCGCAAGGAGTCAACCTGATATGGAGGGGGGAAGGGGATTGTTAATAATGTGGATTGATAACCCCATTGCTAGCAATGTACCACGTCAGGTCGACCTCCACGCGGTTCCCCCTGGAAACCATCGTGTTAAATTCCTGGTGAATTTATCACGATGGGCTAACTGACCTGACCTCATGCTCACCTTATCATCCTCCACTGGTGCCTCGCCAGCGTAAACCGTTAGCGCAGGCGGGTGCAACATTCCATTATCATCCACAAAAAAAGACCTGATATGGAGAGGGGAAGAGACTGTTAGTACTATGGACTGTTGACTCCATTGCTAGCAATGTACCATGTCAGGTCGACCTCCACGCGGTTCCCCCTGGAAACCATCGTGATAAAGTCCCGGTGAATTTGTCACGATGGACTAACTGACCTGACCTCATGCTCACCTTATCATCCTCCACTGGTGCCCCGCCAGCATAAACCGTTAGCGCAGGCGGGTGCACCATTCCATTATCATCTATAAAAATAAAACCTGATATGGAACATTGCTAACAATGTTCACAATTTTCATAACTTTCAGTATCTATGTAGTAATTTCATCTGTTATTACTTGTTATTTCACGCGGACAAACCCGCGTGAAGTAGGCCAGTGATATTCAAAAGCACATAACATAAAGGCAAAACACTCTATGTAAATATGGATACTATAAAAGTTGACTACGAACTTTTACCGTCTACACCAAACTGCGCGTAAAACGAAGTCATAAAAACCATTATAAAACATTCATTCTTCATACAAAACAATAGACCGTATAATTATCTCGCGTTATCCCACAAACCGCCACTGTCGCATTCACACTGACAGCAATGAGCGGTAAGCGACTAAACAATATTAAATCAAAACTCTGTATGTCTGTTTGTCATGCTTTCACACCAAAACTATTGAACCGAGTTTAATGCCACAGCAGAAAGTAAGAAAAATAATAAAAAACAATCCAAAACATAAAAATTGTAGTAATATGACGGGCATCATATGACTTCATTTGCTACGAGATAAACCGCCAGATTGTTTGCCATTCCGTTCTCAAAAAAAATGTACACTTTGCATTATAATCAAACAAATCAAAATATCCTTATTCATGTAGGTCCATTACAGACTCTTATGATATGTCAAAAACTACCGTCAGTTCTGAGAGTATTCGAACTAAGAACTGACGAGACACTTAGCTGTTACAGGTACGTGCTTGCTTGCTTGCAAATGTGCTTATACGTGTTTACAATAATACAGTTTAATTTTTAAATTCAACAAAGTGATATGCTGGTGGCATATGCTATTGCAATTTTATTATAAGCAAATAGTCTAATCAGTGGCTGTAACCAGATCAGCAATTTCGACGGCCCAGGTGGTCTAGCGGTTTCACTTCCGACGGTCGCAGGTTCTATTCCTCACACAGTGCAAATATTTGTATCCATGTGTACGATTGTTTGAATCGGTCTGGGTGTATTCTATGTATATTATATATTTACATAAAATATATATCTAAGTATTTATATCAGTTGTCTAGTACCCATAATACAAGATCTGCTTACGGTGGGACTATATGGCGCTGGGTTATTTATTTATTTATTATATTGTATCAACATTGCTATATTCTCAATAGTTGTTTAATATGGAACGGCCATAGGAAACCATCAAAAATTTTGCACCTACATAAACAGGGACCATGAAAAACTTCTCATATCCTTGAAACATAACCTTTCCGTGTCCACGGCCGTTTCAGAAGGTATTTGATGTGTGTCGTACAGTTGTAAAACACCAATGGATGCGGTGGTGACGTCATTAGTGATGTATGCATGCGCCTAAGGGAGCGGTTTTATTACGGCACCGTTTTATAGTTCCGGCCGTGGTCGCAGCTAGTTGCAAGTTTTAGGGAATTAGGTGAACGCCACAGAAAGAGCGGAAATATTCACAATCCATTTATGAAAATATTATGTATACACGGAAGAACTTAGAGAGTTTTAAAAAACTCAAAGACTGTACAAGTAGAAACTTACGCAATATAAATAAGCTTATTTTACCTAAATGCCGTCTGCACAAAATCAGTAATTCATTCTATGGTAATTGCATAAGATTTTATAATAAACTGCCAGAATCTGCATTAAATCTGACAGAGAGGCAATTCAAATCTTACATTCAACAATTTTTATGTAAGAAAGCCTATTACAGGATAGACGAATTCATAGACGACAACATATCAAGTGAATAATTAGTTTATTAGCATACAACGTTATAATTTATTTTCTCATTGCTTTCTTGATTTAATTGATTGATTTTAGAAATATGAAAGCGTAGCGGTTTTTGTATTAATTGCCGCATGCATTCTTATGTAAAATGTGAATACTATAACTATCAGATGGCAATTGTGAGTAGCTTTGACGTGGTCTAGTGTTTTGAGTAGTCATGCTCACTAAAATGTCCAGACTTGTGGCGGCGTGGTGGGCCGGGTCATTGGGCTCCCTAAAATATGGTCGAGCGCAGTGATGGCTGGCTCATCCGTCATACTCGTGAACGGGTGCTGCTTGTAGGGACTGGTCTGCTCTAATCACTATGACTGATTTCCTCTTATTAATTGTTTAACCAGTTGGTTATATATTCAATATTTTTTCTTTTTGAGTATTTAATTGAATTAGTGCTAATTGATGGTTTGTATTCACACACTTAAACTTAAAAATGTAAAGTAATAATAAAATGATTTAAAAGAGCAACACGCAAGTTTTTGCTCGTTCTTCTTGTGATGAGACAGCTTTCCGAACGAGCGGTAGATTAAAAAAAATGTAATGACTATTCAAAAGTGCTTCAATGTAAGTTTATTTGAATAAATGATTTTCTATTCTATTCTATTAGAGCGGATAATATTTTTTTCATTCTAGCAGCATATATCACGGGGAGTGTTCTGAGGAATTGTTCGGATTAATACCAGCTGCTGAGTTTCACCACCGTACCACCCGCCAGAAACTGAAATACCATCCTGATCATCTGAATGAATGGCGGTCTTCCACAGTGCGGTTTTCTAGAAACTTTTTGCCTCGCACAACCACATTGTGAAATCACCTTCCAGCAAAGGTATTTCCGAACCGATACGATATTGAAGCCTTCAAGAAAAGAGCGTATTCCTTTTTAAATGGAACGTACTTGCAATTCCCCTGGTGTTGCGGGTGCTCATGGGCGGCGGTAATCACTTACCATCAGTGAGACGCATGCTCGTTTGTCCCCTGTGTTATAAAAACAATCATTTATTATTATTTAAAAAATACGACAGTATGCGCAAAAGTCGTCGCATCGTACTGGGGGAGGTACATTTATTTGCCGTTGGAAAGAAAGAAGAAAAATTTATTTATTAACACTTTATTGCAATAAACATGTAAGACTAGAATTAAACTTAGCAAAGTAAGTAAGTAAGTATTTCTAATGTTTTAACATAATAGGTATTTTCGAATATTGTTTTCAAAAATTGGTTAAGTACTTTCATAGTTTCTTCACGGGTCAACACTGTAACTAGCTCGCTAATCGCTAAAAGTACCTTGGAGTACTCCTTGTAACATTAGGTATCCACAAGTAAAATCCCATCAAAATCGGCCCAGCCATTTCAGAGATTAGCACAAACACACAGACAGACCGTCAATTTTATTTCAGATTAGTTTTTATGTAAGTACCGTATATATACCGTAAATTAATGTGAAAAAGAAAAATAAACACCCTGTTTTAATTTTAATTTAAATCTTACTAAAAAAAATAAAAAATTGTGAATGTGGATGGATGTTTTGTTACTCTTTCACGCAAAAACTACAGCAAGAATTTCGATGAAACTATATATTTCATGAGACTAAAATCAAGGGCACATCTAGTATCTATAAATTAAAAATGTAAGAAAGAAATATAAAACTAGTTTTTATTTTACTTTTTTTTAGAATAATTTTTTTTTTTTGCTCTTAACGCTATAAATTTAAATTGCAAAAATTATAACTAAAAGACCCTGTTTTTATTTAACATTTTTATGTTACGGCCGCAAATTTAGTGGCCACAATATGAGCGAGAGTGTGTCCGCCCCCTAATCCGGCTGTTTTACGACCCTCCTTTTGTCGCTCACTGAATTCCTACCCATTTTCATTTATCGCCGCGTATTGTACCCATGTCCTTTATAGTGGCCGATTTGCTTTACTACGTCACGCATACGTATTTGATATTTTTTTATACCTTTTGTACGCAATCTATTGCGACAAATTCAATACAAATCGATCTATATACGCGTATAATAATAAATTCTTTATTGTACACTAAAAATTCAGAACCGAGCAGCCAGAATCATTGGTAATCAACGTCCATGTGACAGACTCGACACATTGGCTTTGCGGCGATATATTGCATCTCTGTGCATTTTCTACCGCATATATCACGGGGAGTGTTCTGAAGAATTGTTCGGATTAATACCAGCTGCTGAGTTTCACCACCGTACCATCCGCCAGAAACTGAAATACCATCCTGATCATCTGGATGAATGGCGGTCTTCCACAGTGCGGTTTTCGCACTGTTTGTCACGCTTTCACGCCAAAACTATTGAACCAAATTAAATGAAATGTGCCTATATACCTTTTAATGCGAGAAAAGGGTTGCTATTGCAATGTTATCATAAGGAAATAGTCTAATTAGTAGTCACCGAGGCTGTCAATAATGGGACATTTGTAACGAGTCAAAATTCTATATGAAATGATTGTAAAACTTCATGTCATTGTTGGTTGGGCCGACCACATTACGCTCTCCCTCTTTCACGCACTCGAGTTAACTCAAATTAAGCGTAATTCGAATTCTTATGTATGATAATGCAACGGAGCACCCGCCTGTGCTAACGGTTTTTTTTTATAACACAGGGGACAAACGAGCATGCGGCTCACCTGATGGTAAGTGATTACCGCGGCGGTAATCAATAGCCCGTCGCATTAATAAAGACATGAAAGCTGTTAAAAACTACGATCCGCGTAAATCAGCTATAGCGGATCACTTGTTAGGATCGGGACCCAATCGGATTGAACTACACCAACCGAAGGTATTGGTATCAGAACGACATTGCATCCCAAGAATGTTTTTTTTTATAACACAGGGGACAAACGAGCATGCGGCTCACCTGATGGTAAATGATTACCGCCGCCCATGAGCACCCGCAACACCAGGGGAATTGCAAGTACGTTGTCGGCCTTTTAAAAAGAAATAATCTCTTTTCTTGAAGGGGTCAATATCGTATCGGTTCGGAAATACCATTGCTGGAAGCAGACACCGTCTTTTATTTAACATTTACAAATGTAAGAATATTATTTGTGATAATAATAAACAAATAAATAAATAAAAAACGCAAACAAATAACAAAGAAAATTTTTGCTTTTTCATATATTTACTATTTTTTTTTATATGTAAAGATATTAGATAGGCAATGAAATAGACTGTAATGTATTCTGAGTGAATATTTCCGCCTTGTTTGACTGAGATACGTATCGCTCAGTGTTACATAAGGCAAGGTCGAGTGTATTACACCCCCCATATAACCCTATCTGGGGTGAATAATAATTTTCATGCAGCGCGTGACACTATGGCAAATAGTGAGCGCGTGTAACTGATACCTTAAGGCCTTGAAGAACAACGACTATAAAAGCATAAAGTACATACATTTTAACTTACATTGAATAAAGTTTTTCATTTTAATTACATTTCACAAACATTTGTATTCATGAGTATGATTGTTGGTATCGGTCTGGGTGTTTTCTATGTATTTATTTAAAAAAAAAAAATCTATGTATGTATATGTATCAGTTATCTAGTACCCATAACACAAGCTTTAGCTAGCTTATCTTGGGTCTATATGGTGCTGTGTGAATTGTCCTGAGATTATTATTATTACATTGAATAAAAGCAAATACTGTGTTCAAATATCTTCAATGCACATTTACTAGTGCCAGTAACATTGTCCACATGTTACAGTGACCTTGAGTAAATAAATACAAAAATATTAAATAACCTAACTCAAAAATACAAAGAATTAAGTATCAAAGTTCTAGCTTCAAAATTGACGATGGATGGTGTTTTTTTTTGGAAATAATAATAATATCAGGACAATTCACACAACGCCTAGGTCTAAAACCTAAGTTAACCTATCTAAAGCTTGTGTTATAGGTACTAGATAACTGATACAAATATATAAACATTTTTTTTTCGTAAATACATACATATTAAGATAGAACTTATGCGAGCAGCTAAGGAGTGGAACTGTCTCCCAGCGTCTGTTTGCTGCCTCTTACAACATTGGGTCTTTCAAGTCAAGAGTGAACGCACTATTTGAGCTTGCGTGTAATAGCTTAGACCACATCATCACTTAACTTCAGTTGAGATTGAGGTCAAACGCGCTCAAATTTAGAAATAAAAAAAAAATAGAAATATTCAGATAATACAAATGTTTGTACGAAGCGAGAAATTGAACCCGCGACTATAGCATGTAAGGCAGGTGCTAAACCGCTAGAACCCGTCATAATGTAATTGAAACCGTGGAATAGCAATTGTTAAGAAATACTATGGAAGTCACGTGATGGTATGAAATCCGTAGTGCTGTAGTGTACATGCCTATAGACGAGAGTTACTGTTGAGAGCGTGGACTGTGTGTGTGTTTATATTTATCCATGTTATTTTATTCTATTTTGTTCTTTTTAGTATAATAATAATAATAATAATAATAATAATCTCAGGACAATTCACACAGCACCATCTAGACCCAAGTTAAGCTAGCTAAAGCTTGTGTTATGGGTACTAGATAACTGATACAAATACATAGATATTTTTTTTTCGTAAATACATACTTAATATACATAGAAAAGACCCAGACCGACACAAACAATCATACTCATGAATACAAATGTTTGTGCCGTGCGAGGAATCGAACCCGCGACCATCGGACGTAAAGCGGTGTGTTAGACCGCTAGACCACCGAGGTCGTATATGTAATTGGTTTGTATTTATTAGTTGTAATTTTGTTTTATTTTTTTATTTATTATTATTTTTTATTTATTTTATTATCATTAATATTTTAAATAGTGCCCTCTCTCTCTCTCCCTTTTATATATATATATTTTCCTCGTTTTGGTGCCACTGAAAACCAGCTGCATGTTCACATAGGACATACATTAAAGCTCAGTGGAGCCATTTCAGTGCACATATGGATATAAAAAAAATATTATTTTATGTTTATTTTTAATTATCTACATGATAAATTAAGTTTAATTATATGTACATTTTATTTGATTTTTTTTCGTTTGTTTTTTATATTGTGTGATTGTATTGTATTTTTTTTATTGTTGAAAAGCACTGAATATTCTTTCTTTCTTTCTGTGGGTTGCTGATGATAAAAACACCTTTGCTGGACCAAACCAATTATATTTAAATCACACAAGAATTTAATTACACCGACCAATGTATGTTAGAAAAATCGTGGAAACCAGAGAGAAAAATAATTCAATGGTGCCACCCTCTGGCACATATGTATTGCTATTACCATAGACTCAAACATAAAACAATTATTTGTTGCTAGCAACAGTTACCACTGACTATAACATGCGCTATAAGTTCGTTATCCATTCCAGAATCCAAAGAGAAATCTCAACTATGAACTCACCTTATTTCATCCCCTTTCATCCCCTTTATTCCAGCCAGTGTATACTACGGGTTGAATCACTAGTCCATCATTATCAAGAAAGAAACCTCGTTTAAGCGTAGTACTGCGAACATTAAAGCATCCTCGGGATATTTATCTCTGCAGCAGTTAGCGCCGATTATCGGGACGGTTACGACAGATTTATCTTGACAATAAAAGTAAACACCGGGTTCTCTCAACCGCGCCCCATTAGTGAGAAGGATTCCTAGTGGCGCTTGGCGTAAGTGATAAGCGATTGAATAGAGTATATGAGGTCAAAGTTGTAATTAAATTGGTTTCAATAAATGAAGACTAAAATTGTTGTATGTGTGGTTTCTGGATTTACCAGTTTATATAAACTAGTTGTTGCCTAGTGGTTGAAATTTGTACGGCAAGTCTGATGGTAAATGGATACCATAGCCTATGGCTGATGGATGCTTGAGACACCAAGGGTCGAGTCAAAGTCATGTGAGAATTGCCGATCCTTAAGAAACCTTAAATTAATTTAACAATATTTATGTACTCTTAATTTGAACACAGACTTCAACAATAAACAAATTAAAGTATTGTACTTGCTTGTGTGTATGTCAAATAGATTGTAATGTTTTATTAATTTAATTTTTTTATGCACAATTAAAAAAAATGCATGCGCACTCCATTTCAGTATAAACTGTAAATATGCGAAATTTCATACTCCTCTATTCGCGCAATTTTTGTAAAAAAGGTTAGAAAATTTTTGGTGCACATATTATCATAGTGATATGTGACACATATTTAGGCGAAACAGAAGAATACGACGACTTTTTGTAAAGTCTGCCTCATTGTAGATAGATAACATCTCATAAATAATCCCGCTACCTCTTATAGCTTGCACGGATCACGTATTAGTTGATGGGAGGGTCAGAGGTTCGGGAAAATGTTTTCAACTTACGCCTTGAAAGCTCAAACGCTTTGATTGTCAGTGAAAATGGAAAAGAGCGGAAACTAGAAACAAAATAGGGATAGGGATGAGTTCTGCACTCGTTTATTATGTATTTCTTTTATTTTTTGAATTCTTTATTAATACTATGGAATGATACACCCGCCTGCTCTGTGCTTACATTTTGGCTGCCGATTCAGGTGAGAAGAACTGGCAAGAAACTCAACTGCTATTACCTATGTTAATGTGGGGGGAAAGGGGATTGTTAGTAATGTGGATTAATGGTCATATTGCTAGCAATATACCATGACAGGTTGACCTCCACGCGGATCCCCCTGGAAACCATCGTGATAAATTTCTGATGAATTTGTCAAGATGGGCTAACTGACCTGACTTCATGCTCATCTATCATCATCATCATCTTATCATCCTCTACTGGTACCCCGCCAGCGTAAACCGTTAGCGCAAGCGGGTGCAACATTCCATTATCATCCATAAAAAAAAATGTGAGGGAAAAGGGAATGTCGGTAAATTCTTACAAATTTGAATTTAAATGAATCTGTATTATTGAAAACATGTACAACATTTATTTGAAAAGAATACGAGTTTGGTTTCGTGTCAGTTCTTCTCATATCGAAGTCATTCCGAACTGACGGTAAATTTGACATATCATAAGAGTCAGTAATAGACCTACACGAATAAAAATATTTTGAATTTAGAATTTGAAGATTGTGGACTCGTGACCAGCTGTTCTCTCTGGAAACCATCGTGATAAATTGTTGGTGAATTTGTTACGATGAGCTAACTGACCTGACCACATCTTCATCTAATCATCCTCCACTTCTGCCCCGCCAGCATACACTGTTAGCGCAGGCGGGTGCACCATTCCATTACCATCCATTAAAAAATATATATTTGAATGTTTAACAATTTTTTTTAGATTATTATGTTTAATATTAAATTGAAAATCCTGTACATGAACATATAACCATTCACCCTTTACAATTATACATTTTTCTAAAGTTACAACAATTGTTTTAAACAGTAACACGGAAGTTTCGTGCTCGTATTTCTTGTGATGGGACACTTTTCCGAATCCTGAGCGGTAGATTAAAAAAACGACTATTCAATTAAATTAATGACTATTCAAAAGTGTTTAAATATAAATATATTTAAATAAATCAACATCTATTCTATTCTATAACATTGCCGTGTACATTTTCTATTAAGTGGTCGTTTTGTATGTTTGTATTGGCATGGGTGTTTTGTACACTCCACGGCCTCGGCTATTTAACGTTTTAGCACACCGCTTTACTTCCGATAGCCGCAAGTTCGATTCCTCTCTGGGTGAAAATATTTGTTTGTTGTATTCATGAGTTGGGTCAGTCTGATGTTTTGTACTTATGTGAAATATGTGTGTATTTACAAATGTATTTATATCAGTTGTCTTTAACACAAACTCTACTAAACTTGGAACTAGATGGCGCTGTGTGATTTATCCTGAGATTTATTAATTTGTATTACGCTTTCATACCCTGTAATTTCACTGCCATACCTTACCATTCAATCACATACAGATAAATATTACTCAAATTCCCGTTGGCATATTCTCCATGATATACAGTGACTTTTAATCTTATTAATAATAATGTTTGTACTCCATCACGCAAAAAACTACTAAACAGATTTTGACGAAACTTTACAGTAATATAGCTCATACATCAGAATAACACATAGGCTATATTTTATATTGAAATTTAACACGGCTGAAACCGCTGTCAAAGTGAATAGGTAATAAATAAAAAATGAATATATCAAAATTGATAAAACTCTCCTTTTCGCGTCGCGACACCTTGATTTATTGCTTGTAAATACGGATACATCTGAGCCTTCTATGAATCAGAGGTGAAAGTATTGATATTAATCAATTTGCAAAATCACGGAACCCCGATTGTGGGGTCCGTACAAAATTATTATGACAGTGCGCAGTCGTAATTTCGAATTACATCACTTGAGTTACAGCCTTGGTATTTTGGCGATCGTTGCAAATATTATATATCATATAGCGATTCACGTCTTATATCTTACTTATATTATAAACGCTGGAGTTTGTGAGCGAGGATGAATATTTGTTACTCTTTTACGCAAGAACTACTGAATGGATTTTAATGAAAATTTACAATAATATAGCATATGTAGCTTGTTTCTTATAATCTACTACTTTAATATTGAAAATGAATTCTCTTGAAGTATCTAGAAGTGGTATTACGTCTAGATACTTCAAGAAAAATGAAACTGCTAAATATTAATGCAATTTGGCTCATTGGCCCACCAGTTCAAATAACTGTTTATAGCTAACTATATATGTACTATATAAACATGTAGATATATATCTAGGTAGCAAACCTTGTAAAATGACAAGCACAATACATCAGAACCCCCAATAAAAATATACCTAGTTCTGAATAATAATTATTTAAAAGAGCAACACTTTCTTTTTTATAACACAGGGGACAAGCGAGCATGCGGTTCACCTGATGGTAAGTGATTACCGCCGCCCATGAGCACCCGCAACACCAGGGGAATTGAAAGTACGTTGTCGGCCTTTTAAAAAGGAATAAGCTCTTTTCTTGAAGGTTTCAATATCGTATCGGTTCGGAAATACCATTGCTGGAAAGTGATTCCACAATGTGGTTGTGCGAGGCAAAAAGTTTCTAGAAAACCGCACTGTGGAAGACCGCCATTCATCCAGATGATCAGGATGGTATTTCAGTTTCTGGCGGGTGGTACGGTGGTGAAACTCAGCAGCTGGTATTATTCCGAACAATTCCTCAGAACACTCCCCGTGATATATGCGGTAAAAAATGCACAGAGATGCAATATCACGCCGCAAAGCCAATGGGTCGAGTCTGTCACATAGACGTTGATTACCAATGATTCTGGCTGCTCGGTTCTGAATGTGGTCAAATGGAAGTAGCTGGTACTGTGCTCCCGCCCAGAGATGAGAACAGTATTCCATGTGCGGCCGGATCTGCGCCTTGTATAATTGCAAGCGATGGGCCGCCGTGAAATACCGTCCCACTCTACTGAGCACACCAAGCTTTTTTGAGGCTATTTTAGCCTTGTCCTCCAAATGACCGCAAAACTGAACGTCACTGGATATATCAAAAACTTTTAACGACTAAGGTTTCTAAAGGACTTTATAAATATTTTATATTTCATTTTTAGTTTGAAGAGAAACTACGGTCGCTGATGGTAAGACATATGTTTCAAATTTTATAATAAAAATGGAACAATAGAAAAATGGATTTTAAATAAATATAAAAAAAAAGGTCTAAGAGGTGCGTCGTGCAAATACCTTGCGTGTTGCTCTTGCTTATTCTTTTTATTACGAGTCTTCGTACCGAATAAGTGGTAGAATCAAAAAATATGTCTATACAGAAATGCTTATATTAAGTTCATTTCTATAAAAGTTATTTTCATTCCTATTTCTATTTAGCGGACGAACGGCCATAGGCATCTTTTTTCTTTTTCCTTATATTCCTATACTTTGTATGTGTATGCTTTAACGCAAATAAAATTATTCTATCTTTTTTAAATAAGCAGGTAAAGTCGCGGTTAACAGTAGTGTTATATAGTTAAGAAAGTACAATTTGACACGCATATATTTTAAGTTGTCATCTTGACCAACACTCAGTACATTACAACAGTTTATGAGTACTGTCACGGCGCTCTTCGATGTATATTGTATTATATTTAATACTTTTTAACATTTTTTTTTATACTACGATGTTGGCAATCAAGCATACGGCCCATCTGATGGTAAATGGTTACCGTAGCCTATGAACGCCTGAAACACCAGGGGAATAACTTTAATATAATATAATAATATAAGCTATAAATTATAGTATATTAGTTTTAGTATGTTTATTCATCGTCTATATATATATATATATATTGATACTGGACATTCAGAGTTAACGCTGTACCTATAAGGGTATGGTATGGTTGTAGGTCATAGGTACTAGAAAACATATATGTGAACATATATACTCAAATACATTTATTTTTATAAATATATTCTTCCTTATTCCGAACCTCCTTAGTCTAAGCATGTTGTATCACCGGCTTGCTTACTGTAGCAATGGGCGCTCGGTAATACTGGCCACGTATAAAAACATGTGGCCACTTAAATTTCGAATATAGAAGAAAAAAACAATTGAAAATAAGAACTTTAATAAAAAGGACGCTCCATATTTTTAACTACAGAAGCAAGAAAATTATTGATTTCATTATTACAATATAATTGTTTTTATGAATATATACACTCTATAGTGCGTGGCCACCAAACAGTACTACACGTCGGGACGTTCCTGAGCAAAGGTGAGTATGTTTGGTGTTACATTGCTTACTTTGGGGTGTTCGGAGTGTGGAAGACGTTCTTCCAGATCGAAATCGTATTTCTCCTTCCTTATCCAATTAATTATTTTCTTTCCAAAATAGTAACAGTCCACACTGTATTTTTATTTATTACTTTATAAGGAATCGTAATCCAACATACATAATATACACAGAAAAAACCCAGACTATTACAGACAATTGTACAGTCCAAGGATCGAACCGATGACCATCGGAAGTAAGGCCTTGTGCCGAACCGTTAGACCATCGAGGTCGTCAAATAAACATTTTCCATTTCCTTCTCTTTCTAAATTTAACCATCAATCTCAAAAAGTACAAGATAATACCGCGTATCTACATATCATTACCCGAGGCACCAATTTTACGGCGCAAGTCGTTATAGCCAACCCTAACCGGCTTGATGGTTAAAATTTAACTATCCAAGTTCTAGTTTACTGTCCGTCCCGCAATTTAGGTGTATGGCAGCCAAGTCGTAAACTATATCACAGTTTTACGCCAAAGTTAACTGTTATAGTTAACGTTTTAATATGTGGTCAGATGCACACGATTATAGGGTAGAACGGGGTGAATGGGAGTTTCTCAGCAGGAAAGTACAACCCCAATTAGGAACATAGACTTAGATTATACTGAAACTAGACCCCGCAAATGTTGTTTTGCCATATAATTTTAAAACGTTAGTGAAAATAGCGGTTCATTCAAGAGTGAAAAATTAGGGTTGTATGTATTTTTAATGCCATATCATAAAAAAAAAGTGTCCAAAAAATTTAAGAATCCTAAAACGTTAGGGATGGACAACCCTTGTTACTTAAGGGTATAAAAATAGTAACCTTAGAAATTCTCAGTCCTACTGAATATGCATATAAAATTTCATAATAATTTGATAAAGCCGCTTCAGAGGTGTTATGTAACTAACAGTGACATGAAAATTTTATATATAAAATATCTAAATAACCGTTTGAGATATGTTTATGAAATTTGGAACACATATTTATCTCGCAAGTCTTAATATATGAAACAAATTTGACAGGTTTGTGTGAAAGAGTTTTTGAGTTATGAGGGGGTCAAAAGTGGCTCCAAATGGTTCGTGTAAATATACACACTGTGCTGCTTGCCAGTTTATTTGAAACTCGGCTTGACACGCTACCGCGTGTCTAGATGATGATAAGGGAGAAAATAAGATCAAATAGTATAAAACAATTTAACATACAATTTAAGGTTATAGTACAACTAGAAAGACCAAATTCTTAGCATTCCGTGGATTCACCGAGCGGGTGTCGGGTCCATCGTGTGGCAGAGAGGGAAACTCCGAGCAGTTCCCGGGACTTGTGACCCGGGTATAGGTTTCAGGGGCCCCTTGCTTATGTCAACACTCACCATCACCGCTCGTGTTTCTCTCCCTGCCCAGCAAATCTGGTAGCAGTCTGCTAGTGCAGTTATACGTTCCAATATAGTACTTATTATTATAATAATAGAATTGAAAATCATATAAAAAAACTTAATTTAAGCACTTTTGAATAGTCATAACAATTTTTTTTTATCTACCGGCGGCCGTTCGGAAAGCTGTCTCATCACAAGAAGAAGCAAGAAACTTGTGTGTTGCTCTTTAAAATAGTCCTTGTAAGTTTACATTTACAAGTCGAAACGTGTGAATACATACTGCCAACCAGCACTAATTTTATATAGGTCAAATAGGAATATACAATAAGATTAAATCAGTCGTAGTGATAAGAGCAGACCAGTCCCTACAAGCGATAATAAAGATATTTAGAATTAGTTTAACTATAATATTTCTTTATATTATGTCTTATTACAGTGTGCCTTTTGAGGTCTCCAGCGATTTTCATTGATTTCTGTCCTGTGCAACTCTTGATTTTGTGCCCACCGTTGACTTCAACTCATTTTTCCATTTCATCATCTGCCTTCCCCTCTTTCTCTTTCCGTCTCTACGATACCACTCTGTTATTTTTCTACTCCACTTTTCCCTTGTGTCATGCATCATGTGGCCAGCCCATCGCCAGTTTTGCTGGTCTATTTTTGACAATATGACAGTCAAGTTCATCATCGAGTATAGTACTCAGCTGCTTTTAGTTCCACTTAAAAAAAACATATAGTGTTATCTGTAGTTTTAAAAGAAATAAAAAAAAACTGTTATTTAAATATAGAAATGGATTCGCTCCTTTACCCACAAAGTTACAAAGTAAGCCATTAATTCCACGTGAACAAATTCACAGTTGAAGCTAGTTTTAAATAAACATCGAAATTGTACTGTTTTGTTAGGGCTTAGGGTTGCCACTTGTAATATATTTTTCTTTAAGCGATAAGGCCGCCGTTTTTTTAACACATTTATATTAATTTGTAAATATTTTCTATATACAGTAAAGAGTTATATTATTATTATATTTAAAACAAACAAATAATAATAATGATAATTCAGGACATCTCACTGAGCGTCATCTAGTTTCAAGTTGAGCAGAGCTTGTGTACTTGTTGTACCCATAAGGGTAATAGAAATACTTAAATATATATATATTTAAAATACATAGATAATATATGTAGAAAACACCCAGACTAAAAGAAACCACCTTTTGTACCGGTTTCTTTCTTTAATCTTTTGGATTATGTTTTATTGTATCTAATTTTAAAAAGCATTATGAATAAAAATAAAAAAAATAACTCAGTAAGAAGTGTATATACTATATATTATTATTGCTAATTCAATTGCCACGTTTTTTTATACTGATGTGTGTATTATATTCCATCATTCTCCTTAATTGTTGCTACGACACGACTCTAACTTTTCTCTTAAATATATTTCTCTAAAATATTATTAAAAAGGACTACATTTTATAATCGAAAAAAAAAATACAGATTTAACATTTTAGAATTATTTATTTGCCATGTAAAACAGGTTACAATTAACTTGTCAGTTTCCCCGGCTTCGCCCGGGTGTACATGTATTATACATATAAAACTTACTCTTTAGGGGATAGAATTAATCAAAATCCTTTCTTAGCGGACATCTACCTACATGCCAAATTTCAGCCCGATCCGTCCAGTGGTTGAGCTGTGCGTTGATAGATCACCATGTCTGCCACCTTTGAGTTACATATATTTAGATAGTAAACATTAATATTAAGATAAATCTAAAATAATAATGTTATCAAATGAATTATTTAAAAAAAATATTTTTTATAATATATTACTTTTTAAAAAAGGTGGCAACCCTATTAGGGCTGTACGAATACGAGAAGCCACGTGGTGTCCCCATAAAGTTAGTGACTGGTACAAACTTTCCCCTGCCAAAGGTCACTAGTGGTCATTGTAAATACAACTTATGAAGGTAGTTAAGTATTATGACCTGAGCAAACAACATTATTGTTAACGGAAATGTTGCCATATTTAAAATTTAAGATGTTATTAAAAAATAGTATGTACTAATATTAAACGGGAAAGTATTTCTGTCTGTTTGGCTGGGGCAGTACAGCAAACCCAATATATATATATATATATATATATATATATATATATATATATAATGACGGTCTCGGTGGTCTAACGGTTTAGCACATCGACATAGATCCTATGGTCGCGGGTACGATTCCGCGCACAGCACAAACATTTGTATTCATGAGTATGACTGTCTGGGTGTTTTCTATATATAATATGTATGTATTTATGAAAACAAAATCTATGTATTCATATCAGTTATCTAGTACCCATAACACAATCTTTAGCTAGCTTAACTTGGGTTTAGATGGTGCTGTGTGAATTGTCCTGTTATTACAGTATTATTAAAAATAGTATTACTAATATTAAACGTGACAGTATTTCTGTCTGTTTGGCTGAATGACTTAATGAAGTAAAGATAGATTTTATATGTAATTAATTTAATATTTTTATCTCAGATAAGGTAGGCAGGGTCATTATAAAAGTGATTGCAAAACTTGACTTTCCAGTTACAGTAAAACAAAATCATCTATTGTAGATTAGGTATCAGATTTTGTTCATTGAGCCAGTTTATCTTCCGATGATCATGGGTTCGATCCTCGAAATACAGTATTCGGTATTCCAGTCATATGAAATAATGTAAAGTTTTACACGACTCCAGTGATACCTTATCATTTAATGTGATAATTAAGGCCATAAAGACACCAATAAATAATTAATACATTTTTTTCATATTTATTTATAGTCTACCTCAGTAATAAAGTAAATTATTTACATGCATAAATTGTATATTATTACTAGCTGACCTCGCAAACGTTGTTTTGCTGTATAAATTAAAATCGCTATTAAAAAATAGAAGTTGGGGATAGAAGGGTGAAAAAATAAGGTTGTATGTATTTTTAATTCAACATTATAAAAAATAAAAATAAATAAATTGTCCAAAAATAAAAAAAAATTAGGGGTGGACAGCCCTCATCATTTAGGTGTATGAAAAATAGAAATTTCATCAAAATCGGTCAAGCCGTTTCGGAGATATTTACTATACATCTCCGAAAAGGCTTGACCGATTTTGTGACACAAGATTTTTACGAGTATCTATATAAGATAATTAGAAGTTATATATTGATATTACAATTTATCAAGCACAAATTTATTAAAATTACTCCAGTTCGACAAATTAAAATTATATAGAAAATATTCTAATTGAAAATGCTCGCGACGTAATTAAATGTAATTTTATATCTTGAAAATTTTCTCTCATCTCGAGAGGCGTCAAAATTATATTCACATTCCTAATTTGTCGACAAATTGAATCATTTAATAAAAAAATATAATAAATTGGCGCCAACTATTTTTGACTTATTACAATTTATATTTGGAATCAACACTTTTTAAATTTCGAATGTTAGTTTTGGCGTGAAGTCTGACGGCGCTTCACTTATTAAAAAACAAGACATAAACCTTCCTTTTTAATCACTCTATCTACTACACAACACAAGATTATTAAAATTACTCAAGTCCTATAAATTAAAATTATATAGAAAATATTCTAATTGAAAATGCTCGCGACGTAATTAAATGTAATTTTATATCTTGAAAATTTTCTCTCATCTCGATAGGCGTCAAAATTATATTCACATTCCTAATTTGTCGACAAATTGAATCACTTAATAAAAAAATATAATAAATCGGCGCCAACTATTTTTGACTTATTACAATTTATATTTGGAATCAACACTTTTTAAATTTCGAATGCTAGTTTTGGCGCAATGTCTGATGGCGGTTCACTTATTAAAAAACAAGACATAAATCACTCTATAGTATATGTAGTAGACACAACACAAGATTATTAAAATTACACAAGTCCTATAAATTAAAATTATATAGAAAATATTCTAATTGAAAATGCTCGCGACGTAATTATATGTAATTTTATATCCCGATTTTATATCTTAAATTTCTAAAATAAAATTACTATTGCTTATTAAGCATTCATGGGTATTCTGTGAATTATTATGTTTTGTTACCAAGACCTCTACACATAAAAATTAGGTTGAAAGACATTCAACAAGCCATTTTTTTAATAATGTTGTAAAGACGCTGAATTTGATATTTTTTTAAAAATCACAAAATTCAGAATAACTTGAAAACTATTAACTTTCGGCTATATATACATAGGGTCAAAATTATTGCATTTGAGCTCCTCTATCTCGTCCTGATGGGAATACGTCGAGTTACCAGTAACTCTGTATAGTTAGATACATCAGAATGACAGGCTACAAATTTCACACAAGTGGAACCGCGCGCACAGTTATTACTAGAAGTTATTATAAATAAAAATGTCTGTTTCATGTTTATACGAAAATATCACCAGTAATATTGATTCTGTCAATGCTATAAACGTTTTTCAAAATAAATTCCTTGTAAGATCTCCAAATTGATATTTAGCTGGAGATCAAATAACTTTCGCCCACTCGCTACAAGAAAATGACACGCAAAGTAAGTACGAATTTCGGCGTCTATTTTATTTTTTTCTCCCTCTTTCACTGGCCTGGCAACGTCCTTTCAGCCCCGACTAAATTATTTCGTGTTTGAAAATTATTTTTATTGTTGCAAAATTTCTTGGAGTTTGATAAGGTAATAATATTTTAAACTAGCGATCAGCCCTGGTTTCAATCGGGTAGTGTTGATAGAATTACTGTAGAGATCTATTTGATTTTTTCTCCCTTATTTTACTGGCCTGGCAACAACGGTCTTTCTGCCGCCACTAAATTTATTATTTCTTGATTAAAAATTATTTTTATTGTTGTAAAATCTGTTGGAGTTTGACAAGGTAATAATATTTGAAACTAGCGAATCCTCCTAGTTTCAAGCGGGTCAGTATTAGAATTATAAGTAGAGATATATTTTATTTTTTTCTTCATATTTTTACTGCCCTGGCAACAACGTCATTTCAGCCGCGACTAAATTAATTATTACTTGTTGTTTAATAATTATTTTTAAAGTATTAATAGGCATATAAAGATTTCCGGAGTTTTCACGCAAATACAATTTAAAACCAGGGAAAAGGCCAGGTTTCAAGTTGGTAGCAGTAGTAGAATTACTGTAGAGATTTTAGCATGAAAGTGTGGATAGACAAACAATATATATTCCTATCAAAAAACAAACCAAAATAATTGAGTCTCCTAATAATATTATAAACTCTAAAGTTTGTGAGTATGGATGGATGTTTCTTACTATTGAACCAATATTGATGAAACTATACAGTAATATAGTTTATACTTCAGAATAACCTTATATACTGCCTATAGTGTGAAGTTCGCTATATGTACATTTATTTTTGTATTTGTGCACTAAAGTATAAATAAGTAAATAAAACACAACTCAGGGTATAAATAAAAATTATATAATATTACGTAAATTTGGCGAAATACCTGTATACTGGTCTGGATGATAGGGAAATATTTTCTAAAAAAAAACATCGATAAGCGGAAAAATATCCTAAACGAGGAAATAATTTCTGAATTTCATAAATGTCAAATAAGTGTGATGCAGACGAGGTTGCGCGGGTCATCTTTTTTTTCTTTTTTTTTTTTGTACTATGATGGTGGCAATCAAGCATACGGCCCATCTGATGGTAAATGGTTACCGTTAGTTATAGCTAATCTATGAACGCCTGAAACACCAGGGGTATCACGTGCGCATTGCCGACTCTTAAGAAACCTTAATATACCCTTCTTGAAAAACACCATGCTGTAGTCTCGTGGGAAAACCTCGGCAGGAAGTTCATTCCATAATCTAAGTGTACGCGGGAGGAAACTCCTCTGAAACCGCACTGTTCGGGAACATTTAGGTTCCAACGTGTGGGTATGAATTCCCTGTCGATGGCGAGCGGTGCGGTGGTAAAAGATGGCTGTCGGCATCCTGTCGAACAATTCCTCAAAACACAGTCCGTTGTATAATCGGTAGAACACACAAAGCGAAGCGAAGTCTCGCCTCAAGCTAAATGGCTCGATACCGCCAGAGAGATTGGGATCATCGACAATTCATAGCACGTCTCTGAACCGAGTCAAAAGGACCGAGCTGGTATCCAAGTGCTCCCGCCCAAAGATGAGAGCAGTACTCCATGTGCGGCCGAACCTGTGACTTATATAAGAGAAGTCTCTGATCCGCAGTGAAGTACCGCCTCGCTCTATTGAGCACACCGAGCTTCTTGGACGCCAGATTTACCTTTTCTTCCAGGTGACTGCGGAACTCAACAGTACTAGAGATGTCGACACCGAGAATCCCAATACTCTTAGAGATGGTAACGGACGTGTTCTGGAATTGAGGAGCCACAGCAAAAGAGGTTTTCTTAGCGGTGAACGCGCAAATCTAGTATAGATTAAGAAGTAGATAAAACATCAACCTTTTTACAACATCAATTTCTGTACATTCGTAAGACTATGAATCTTTTTATTCTGTAACGGATTACAATGGCAACATAGACAGACAAAGACTAGATTAGACGAGATTCCAAGCGGAGCGGAATTAGCTCAGACAAACAGATTAATTAAATACTTAAGGCTTACTGAGAGCTGTGAAACATGGAACGTACAGTTTTATAAACTGAGTCTTCCTTTTACTGTAAGACATATATTTCCTTACTTCAACCTATACATATAAATAAAATTGGAGTGTGTGTTTTTAATATTGAAATAACCGTTTTTTACTACATGCATATGATTATAAATACGATACATACACCAAAATAACATTTTTACAATTTTTTTCTGTCTGTCTGTTTGTTTGTTGCGGCTAATATCTGAAATGGCTGGACCAATTTTGACGGGACCTTTTTTGGCAGGTAGCTGATGTAATAAGAAGTAACTTAGGCTACTTTTTTTTAGAAAAATTACGTTAAATTCCACGCGGACGGAGTTGCGGGTGCAGCTAGTGTAATATATATTTATATAAATGATAATAATGTTTTTGTAGAAAAAACTGAAAATTTATATTGCTTATATGAATGAGTGCGCAGCGGTTTCTATGTTGATTATCGCATGCCTCTTACTTGTTATTGTGTAATTATTTATTTAAAATAATCTATTCAAAAGATCAACACAAAAGTTTCATGCTCTTTCTTCCTGCGATGAGTCTGCATTCCGAATGAGTGGTAGAATATAAAAAATATGACAATTCAAAAGGTTGTGGTTAAAATCAAATCACAATCAATAAATAAATTAACAAAATAATTCTTCGACAACATTAGGCAAGTGGCGTTGCCTTGAAAGACCATTAAGAGCAACTGAAGCCGAATATAATTTGAAATAGTTACAAACTTTATTACATTTGCGTACCACCCCATAAGACCCCATATATACATTATTTGTAATCCCCAAAACTAACATGCCATTGAAACAAATTAAGCAAACCGATCAAATTAAATTGAACATTGAACTTTACTGGAGTCATGGAGAATGGGTGGCTTCTGACTTTGAATATATATATTAGTTCGACAAATTGCTCGCCTGTAAGCCTGTTATTAAGAGGTGCTGATGTAGAATCGATATCGAATTCAATATAATTATATTATTTTTATGTAATAATAGTAATGGTAAGTGGTAATTGTCTCTTTAATCATTACATAGTATAAAACACAAACAAAGTCGCTGTCGCTGTCGGGAAGGACAGACAGCGACAGCCACTTTCACAGAGGAAGGTAGGCTCCCTGCCTATCTTACCTGAGATAACAATATTGAAGATGTATTATTTATAAGCAATTTTAAGACAGTTTCTTTGGAATAAACTATAAAATCTGTCGTTACTTCATTAACAGTCATTCAGCCAAACAGACAGAAAAACTTTCGCTCGTTTAATATTAGTAAATGCTATTTTTTAATAATCATTACATAGTATAAAACAAATTCGCTGTCGCAGTCTGTCCGTCTCTATGTATGCTTAAATCTTTAAAACTACGCAACGGATTTTGAAGCAGTTCTTTTTAATAGATAGAGTGATTCAAGAGGAAGTTTTATATATATAATACATGTACACCCATGCGAAGCCGGGGTGAGTAGTTAGTATTATTATATAATAACGACAATAATAGCTTTGCACAATTCACACAGCGCCAACTAGTCCCATGCTAGAGCTTGTAGTTATAACAACTGATATAAATACGTAGATATATATTTTTTCGTAAAAACATACATATATAGAAACACCCAGACCGATACAAACAATCATACCCATAAATATAAATGTTCGTACCATGAACCTGCGACCATCGTAAACCGGTTCGTTAAACCGCTAAATCGGAGGGGAACTTTGTCAACTTAACAGAACCGGGTACAGTTTTCACTGATGTACTATGGTGAGCTTAACTTAAAATTTTGTTTTTTTTATATTTCAGCTTTTTATAAGCTACTCTATCGACATATAATATATTTAATTAAAAAAAGAAATCTAAAAGCCACCGAATTTATATCTGGCAACATACAAAATACTGATTTCAAAAATTCTAAGCTTGTTTAAATATTTATGTTATGTATACAAAAATGTACTCGACTGAAGGACTTGTGTGGTCATGAATAAAGAATTATTAAGAAATAAAAATTCCGAAATCATTTTTTTTTTCCCATATTCGTCCATTTCCTTTTCAGTGATGGAACAGGCAAAGATCCTTATTAGACCGTACAGCCTAGTCTACTTTTAAACTTCTTCATATTTGAACAAGTGATGAGGCCAAAGGCCAATTCTTATGTATGTTTATTTTTTATTATCCCGAAACTATAACATCGAATAATAAATCATCTCGTTGTAAACGTCGGTCAACATAATCATCCCATTTGCGTATTGAGGTCCCAACAGTGGGCCGACTCAAAGTAACTGTATTTGATAACGCCATTGATGTTAAAAGCTTGAAATCCCTTTCAGTTAACCTTTGAGAATATTCTACGGAAACGAGTGTCGAACAATATTGAAATGTAGAATATATTAAAGAAGAAAGAAAGAAAGAAAGAAAGAAAGAAAAATATTTTATTCAGTGCAATGTAAAAAATACAATATAAACAGACAAACGAAAAAAAAGAGCAAATAAAATGTACATATAATTTAACTTAATTTACCATAATTAAAAATAAACATAAACTAATCATTTTTTACATCAAAAAATGCACTGAAATGGCTCCACTCAGCTTTAATATATGTCCTAGATGAACATACAGCTGGTTTTTAGTGACACCAAAAATATATATATAAAAGGGGGGGAGAGAGAGGGCACTATTTAAAATATTAATGATAATAATTAAAACAAAATTACAACTAATAAACACAAACCTAATTGGTTTGGGTTTATTAGTTGTAATTTTGAATATATATACTAGAAAGAACAAAATAGAATAAACTAACTATTCTATATTCAAATAAACTTATATTTAAGCACTTTTAATTAACTAGTTTACATCTAATAAAATTATTTAAAAGAGCAACACGCAAGTTTCTTGCTCGTTCTACTTGTGATGAGACAGCTTTCCGAACGAGCGGTAGATTAAAAAAAAATGTAATGACTATTCAAAAGTGCTTCAATGTAAGTTTATTTGAATAAATGATTTTCTATTCTATTCTATTCTAAACATAAATAATTACATGGTAAATTCATAACATACAATAAAAAAATACATAAAAGTAAAATGCTAAGACTGTCCCGTATCGTACTTGGCTTAAAGGTTCCCATAACGCTCGCAGCATTTCCACGTAGGAGAGTCTCCACTAGGGAAATTCTTTGCGCCAGATACAATCCGGAACGTCGATCAATCGAACGTCGATCGTCGATCGATTTAAGCACTTTTGAATAGTCATATATTCTTTATTTAAGATCTACCACTTTTCGGAAAACTGTCTCATGAGAAGATAAAATATTTCAACAGATTTAAATGAAATTTGTTTGTTTTAATGAGAAAAACTACAACCTCTAAGTTGAGTTGAAAGAGAAGATGTAAGGTTATAAGGAGAAGATGTAAGAAGTATGGTTATTTTTAAAGCTAGAAGTTTGAAGCTCAGTTTTTAGGTTGTAGTATAAATAAATATGACGGCCTTTGTGGTCTAGCGGTTTAGCACTTACTTCCGGTGGTCGCGAGTTCGATTCCTAACACGGCACGAACATTTGTATTCATGAGTATGATTGTTTGTATCGACCTTCTATGTATTTATGAACACACAGCGCCGTCTAGACCGAAGTTAAGCTTGCTAAAGCTTATGTTATGGGCAGTAAGTAACTGATACATATACATAGATATTTTTTTGGTTTTTTTTTTTGTTGGTCTGGGTGTTTTCTATGTATGATATATATGTATATATCATGCATAGAAAACACCCAGACCGATACAAACAATCATACTCATGGATACTAATGTGCCATGCGAGGAATCGAACCCGCGACCATCGGTCGTAAAGCGGTGCACTAGACCGCTGAACCACAGAGGTCGTCAGTGGACTGTGCAATCCCATCATATTTAATTTAATTATATTTTTTAACATTTAATTTGCTAATTAAATAAAAAAACTATTAAACTCTTGAACACTACAATAAAGAAGTAGAATAGAGATGAAATGTTTTCATTCCCAATCCCATGGGATTACATAGTACTGGAAACGCACGTAATGTAGGTTAAGGGATGACCCCCAAGCGACGGCGGGCTCGCAAAATTTGCGGTTGACGGATTCATTGCATAGATTATACACCCTTACTCGCAACCCTAGTTTTAGTTTCCGCCTGTTTTTCATCGACTAGTAACGAAAGTACTAATCTTATTAATATTACTAGCTGTTCCCGCGACTTCGTCCGCTAGGAATATAACTATAGTTTTCTAAAAGAAGAGAATTTTACTAAAACAAAATAGCCTTAGTTACTCCTAATTAAATCAGCTACCTGCTTAAAAGAGTCCCGTCAAAATCGGTCCAGCCATTTCAAAGATTAGCCGGAATAAGCAGACAGACAGACAAAATTGTAAAAAATATTATTTTAGTGATATTCATATGCATGTAATAGAAAACGGCTATTTCAATATCACAAACAGACACTCCAATTTTATTTATATGCATAGATAAACACGTAAGTTTGTAAATATGGATTTGTTAATCTTTCACGCAAAAACTACTGAACGGATTCTGATGAAACTTTACAGTATTATAGCTTCTACATCAGAATAACATATAGGCTATAAATTTCATGCGTATAAAACCGCGGGCACAGCTAGTATATGAATAAATAATCCTGGACAACTCACACAGCGCCATCTAATCACAATTTCTAAAAAACTAATAGATAAATACAAACAAACAAATATGTTATTTGGAAATAAATGTATAATAATAATACCTCATAACAATTCACACAGCGCCATCTAGTCTCAAGTTAAGCATAGCTTGTACTAGACAACTGATGTAAATACATGGATACATTTTTTTTGTAAATACGTACATAGTAACACAAACCACTACAATTAATCTTACTCATGAATAAAAATGTTTGTACCATGCTAGGAATCGAACCTGGAACCATCGGAAGTAAGACGGTATGTTAAACCGCTAGACATCCGAGGTCGTCAGGATCAGGCTATAAAATATATCATTATCAGATCAGAATATAAAATGAATGAAATTTCTTTCTGGATATTTATGATAATAATAATAAATCATTCCAATCGTTATGTCGGTGAACGGTCTTATCCCAACTAGTCTGGAACAACATCTTAGACGGTTGGGATTCCGGGGCGGCTCACTCCCGGGAAAGATGCAGAAAGCGGTGCTCTTAGATTCTGCCCGCATTGTACGCCGGTTTCTCTCCCTGAGGCCCTGAACCCCGGCCGACTGTGCTTCTGCCAGGGGTATGTTGCCATCTCCTCTCCTTAAGAGGGAAGATGAGAATTTTTGGAAAAAAATAATAATAATAACCCTGAATAATAGAGACAACGTCATCTAGCCCCAAATTAAGCAGAGCTTGTGTTATGGGTCATGGACAACTAATAGAAATAGATATTTTTTGTAAATACATATATATACATAGAAAATACACATAACTATATAAACAATCTTACTTATGAATACAAACGTTTGTACCGTGCGGGGAATCGAACCCCCTGAGAGTTAACTTACCGCTAGAATGCCAAGGCTGTCAAAACACCAACAATAAAAAAAGCACCTCATATAACATGTAATTATTTCTAACACTATCTCTAATCGCCATACTCGGGTACAGTCAGCCGCAAAATAAAGTCGCCGCTCATATACTAATCTCTAGCTATTTGAATAACACGCTGACACGGCATGACGCGTTGAAACGTGGCACGCCACAGACGTAAAAAAAATGTAGATTAAAAATAACTAGAAGTGATCCCAATAATATTATTATTTAGCGACTAGACTTAGTTGAATTTCTTACTCTCTAGTTCCAACTTAATAAGCAGAGCTTGTAGTATATATACTAGATAACTGACATACGTATCTAGATTTTTATACATAGAAAACACTCAGCGAGCGACCGACAGTGATACTCATGAATCATAAACCGTTCGAGGAATCGAACCCGCGAACATCGGAAGTAAAGCGGTGTCCTAAACCGCTATAGCACCGAGGCAGTCGATAATAATAAAATCCCGGAACGGTAAGTCTCGGTTTTGCCTTGAAAAGATTTTTAAGCGACTTTTTAAACAGTTTAATCTTACAGGTTTTTCGCCTTATGTTCAGAAGTTGCTTTCCCCCTCATTTAGAATCCCCTATGAAGTAATTTAACACCATTCCGCTTATACCTAACTTAATATCATTAGGCTCCATCATACTCGTGGACGAGTGCTGCTTATAGGGACTGACATGCTCAAATCACTATGACTTTGTGATTTACTCTTATTTAGTTCTCAACCAGTTGGTTGTATATTTAATATTCTCTTTATTTGAGTATTTAATTGAATTAGTGCTAGTTCGTAGTTTGTATTCACACACTTAAAAATGTAAAGTAACAACAAAATTATTTAAAAGAGCAACACGCAAGTTTTCTGCTCATTCTTACTGTGATGAGACAACTTTCCAAATGAGCGGTAGATTAAAAAATAATATAAGAATATAAAAATATTTGTATAAATAATTTTCTATTCTATTCTATCTAAATATATATAACTCAAAGGTGACTGACTGACATAGTGATCTATCAACGCACAGCCTAAACCACTGGACGGATCGGGCTAAAATTTGGCAAGCAGGTAGATGTTATGACGTAGGCATCCGCTAAGAAAGGATTTTGATTATTTGTACCCCCAAGGGGATAAAATTGGGGATGAAAGTTTGTATGAAACTTTGTCAATTTTAAACCGATCGGGCTCAGATCCCCCAAGAAAGTATCCCCTAAGAAAGTATTTTGATAAATTCCACCCCTAAGGGGATAAATCAACGCGAGCGAAGCCGCGGGAAAAAGCTAGTTTTATTATAAAATATGAGATCGACTTCGTATTTTAAATATAATACATATGATTTTCACTTCCAGTAAATTTAATTCGTTGTCCAGATCTATAGGCCATCGTGCTCGCTTGTCGCTTGACGCTTTTCACTGCGGGGAGGTAATATCACAGTCGCGTTGCCTTGAAAGCTCCCTGAATTTTGATACCAACTGAGCCTGATTGAGAATCGGCTTGCATTTTCTTCTATACATCACATATTTAATATTTTCCGGGTTTTATCATCGTATACGGCAAAATGAGTCTTCAAACTTCAATTTCGCGCTTGACTAGTTTTTGACGTGATGAATTTTGTAATTGATTAAAAATAATTAAATAGAAATGAACTTTATTCAAATGAACATAATGTAAGCAGTTTAAAATTTAGTTCTACCGCTCTTTAAGCAGAGCAGAGTCACAAGAAGAACAAAAATGAAACTTGTGTGTAGCTCCTTTAAATTAATTTGCATATTGCTCGTTTAAAGAAGCGTTGTTCAGAATTGTTTTTTTTTAAGAATTTTATGTGAATAGAAACTTACATGTAGAAAGAATATATACTATATAGTTACTATAATTTAACTAAAACTAGTGGTCATCCAAATGTCGAAATTTGACCATAATCAATTTAAATTATGAGCTTGAAGACTATTAAGGATCTATTGTCAAAGACTATATCGTCGGTTAAATAGAATAATGGCACTATTCAAAATGTATTTTTTTTTACTTTTAATTTTTTTTAATTTATTGAAGTTATTTTTTTTCCTTTAAAGTTTTAACAAAAATTTACACAGACGTATATATATATCACTTTAAAAGTATTTAGATAATGATTAAGACGGCGTGGTTAATTTAATTGACTTATATAATAGGGGGCAATTCTAGCTTATAATTTTGAAAAATGACATTTTTCTATTTAATCGACGATAGGTAATTCTATAAGTGCGTGTGCCAAATACATGGTTTCTCTGACGGTATAGAGCCACTTAGTTTGAGGCGAGACTTCGCTTCGCTTTATGTGTTCTACCGATTATACAACGGACTGTGTTCTGAGGAATTGTTCGACATGATGCCTATGGCCACCTTTCACCATCGCACCACTCGTCATCGACAGGGAATTCATTCCCACATGCTGGAACCTAATTATTGATCTCGAACAGTGCGGTTTCAGAGGAGCTTCCTCCCGCGTACACTTAGATTGTGGAATGAACTTCCTGCCGAGGTTTTCTCACGAGACTACAGCATGGGGTTTTTCAAGAAGGGTATATTAAGGTTTCTTAATGGTCGGCAACGCGCACGTGGCACCCCTGGTGCTTCAGGCGTCCATAGGCTAAGGTAACCATTTACCATCAGATGGGCCGTATACTTGTTTGCCACCATAGTAGTATAAAAAAAATGGTACATAACTATTTTTTTTACGCCACGTAAGTAGCAAATCATACGGCCCATCTGATGGTAAACGGTTACCGTAGCCTATGAACGCCTGAAACACCAGGGCTGTCACATGCGCGTTGTCGACCTTTAAGAAACTTTTATATATCCTTCTTGAAAAACCCCATCCTGTAGTCTCTCGAGAGAACCTCGGCAGGTAGTTAATTCCACAATCTAAGTGTACGCGGGAGAAAAGTTGATTTGTTTGACATGGGTAATGTTTTTTTATAGTTTTAATGTATTTTATATGTTTATTTAAAAAAACAATACTATGATTCCGTACTTATTCTCTCTCTAAGCTATAAGTTTGCGAAATTTCAAACTTCTCTGTTCGCACAATTTTCGTAAATAGTAAAATAATGATTACTCACCCTTCATTGGGTCGTTGGGCGCCCTAAAAAATGGTCGACTGCAGTGATGGCTGGCTCATCCGTCATACTCGTGAACGAGTGCTGCTTATAGGGACTGGTCTGCTCTTATCACAACGACTGATTGAATCTTATTGTGTTTTTATATTTAAGCCTAAATAAATTAGTGCTGGTTGGTAGTTTGTATTCACACGTTTCGACTTGTAAAATGTAAACTTACAAGGATTGTTTAAAAGAGCAACACACAAGTTTCTTGCTCATTCTTCTTGTGATGAGACAGCTTTCCGAATAAGCGGTAGATTTAAAAAATTTGTTGACTATTCAAAAGTGCTTAAATTATGTTTATTTAAATAAATGATTTTCTATTCTATTTTATTCTTCACCTAAAATACATTTTATGAAACTGTTTGGTTCCTTAAATAGATTATATAGAGATGCCTACGACTATCTACAAAGTTACCTTTAGTAAAGACATCTAATATATAAAATTGTCATGTCATAGATTTCGTGTTTATACTCCTCCGGCTTGACCGATTTTGATGAAATTCAGTAGATCGGAAAATACGTTTATAACTAATTTTATACCACTAGAGTTAAGGGTGTCTCACTCCATAAAATTTTATTCATTTTTTGAATAATTTTGTTTATAATATGTGGCATTAAAAAATACTTAGGTATTTTTTAATGCCACATATTAAAAACACATATTCCTTAAATTCTCACCTTTCCACCACCAACCCCTATTATTGAATAGCGATTTTAATTTATATGGCAAAACAACGTTTGTCGTGACAGCTAGTCATACTATAAAAAGCAATTTATAATGGTGTATAAAAACCCCATATAAAAGCGCTCTTCTGCATATCACACCGTAATACACGCTGCACGTGGGGTGAAACATCCAAAGACATGCCCACGACGAGTCATTTGTTATATTCGTAAGAAGTGTGATAAAAAAAATTTAGAACACATAAATACAAAACGCCCATATATTCCAACTATAGGTAAAAATGTTATATCTTTTAAGAAATAAAGTATTATTGAAACATAAATCGCTGCTTATTAGCGCAGCGTGAGTGCAAACGATTACCGGCCTTATTCAGCAAGCAGAAGGTCTTTTGTAAATAAACTATAAGGCACTTGTCTCACTGACGGACTTAAGGCGAAGAGAAGGCGTTAATCCGTGCTGTTTTTCTGAAAAATATGACTCTTAGTTCTTGAGAATTGAGAGCATTATGGTTGTGTTAATTTTTATTTAGAAAGTAAGCAATTGTTTTCTTTTTCTTCTTTTGTTCATATTTCTTGTGTTAAAGATTCTTCTAATGAGCGGTATATTAAAAGAAAAGACAAGTCCAAAGTGTTTTAGTTAATTTTATTTGAATAATGATTTTTCTATTCTATTCTATTCTCGTCTCAATAATATGTTTTTCTCAGAACAATTCACACAGCGCCATCTAGACCCAAGTTAAGCCAGCTAAAGCTTGTGTTATGGGTACTAGATATCAGTCTGTCATAAACAATAATACTCTTGAATACATATGTTTGTGCCGTGCGAAGAATCGAACCCGCGTCTATTAGAAATAAGGTAGTGTGCTAAACCGCTACACCACCTAGGCATCAATCAATTAACCTGAAACTTTTCATAAAACTAGCATTGAAATAAAGTACATATTATAATTTTTATTAGTATATATATTATTATTATATTATTAACAGAATTACCTATGTACGCAATTTGTTTATAATATGTACTACTAATATATATACATATATTAGTAGTATATATTATAAACAAATTGCGGACCGAATCTAGTTATTTGTGTAAAAAATCGCAAATGATTCCAATAAATGTTAATAAAACATTGCTTTGATTTGGAATCCTTATCGAAATCAATTTGATAAGTTTTGCTTGCCGCCTCCACCGGCATTTTAGTCACAATTAAATTAATTCATCCCTTTCAATTACCCTTGAAGCCTATAAAGTGTGGGTTTGAAATAGCTTACAAGTTGTATAACAGAAATTGGTAATAACTAAGAATTTACTTTGCAAAACAATAAAATCTAATCTATGTTAATATTATAAAGAAGGAACTTCCAATTTAGGAATCTTAATAAAATGATAAACGCGAAAGTGTGAGTATGGACGGATGGATGTTTGTTACTCTTGCACACAAAACTACTAAATGGATTTTTATGAAAATACGACATAGCCCGAAGAATTGCGACACTGAAGTGGCAATGGGCAGGGCACATAGCTCGTAGGACAGATGGCCGTTGGGGCAATAAAGTCCTCGAGTGGCGACCACGGACCAGAAGACGCAGCGTGGGAAGGCCTCCAGCAAGGTGGACCGACGATCTGGTCAAGATCGCTGTAAAGCATTGGATGCGAGCAGCACAGGACCGATCGTCGTGGAGATCTTTGGGGTAGGCCTATGTCCAGCAGTGGACGTCTTCCGGGCTGCGATAAGGATGATAATAATCAGAATAATACATAAGCTATAATTTAAAAAGATATTATTTAATTTGTGCGAAATCTAATTATAAATATCACGTAAGTATAATGTAGACAAAGTTGCGGGATCAGCTAGTACTTTTATACAAAAGTGAGGGTATTCCCTCGGAGTGTCGTTGTATATTCGCTGTTACTTCAAAAATACATAGAAATAAAAATACTATTTGATAGAAAACTGTAATGGAATCATAATTACTACAAATATTTTATTAATATTTATACATATAATAAAAAGCCATTTTTTTTAACTATTCTAATGCTGTTGGCCGTAGCTGGCCTTTACAGCTTCACCAATGATGAATAATTGAGGGCGGGTGCAGATGGCACTCCAAAATCGCGGAGGGATTTATGAAGCTGAAGGCCAACTCCTGCCTGACGAATACGGCATTAGTCTGAGGACACTGCTAGTGGTTCGAACCTTGGCTCAGGCCGTCGTAATTTCGATCCCCTTTTAAATTCGAAGGTGAATCAATAGGAATGAAGTAATTAACCGATTGCTACACCTTATATGTAACTCGAAAACGAAAATATAGCGCGTTGTAATATATTAACAACGCCATCTAGTGACGGAAATAAAAACTCTAAATTTAAATAAGGAAGCTTGAGCCGTCGGTGAGACAGGCGCTCGTATCGTGATATTTTTGTGAAAGTCACTCCCCTTGCACATTTCGTCGCCAAACTTTGTTTTATGGCGGTAATGAGAATGTATGGCGGTGATGACAAGCTAAACTGTTCATTGTTTAGGCTCATGTGTTCCGTTTTGCGAGCTACATGAACTCCTCCGAGTATATTTTACAGTTTTGCTCTGTTTAATGCGCTAATGAGCTTACGAAGTGGAAATATATTGCGCGACTGCGGCAAAAAGGGGTGTTATGTTTTTGTGATATAAGTTTGAATTAATATCATTATAATAATATAATGTAATTGGAGGAGGCCGTTACCCAAAGTGGGGTTCTTGATAACTAAATATATGTAAATATACAAATACATATTACTAACAAATAGATTAATAATAATAATTACATATAGTAAATAATAATAATAATAATAATAATTAACTTTAAGTACGAGCCCCAGCCGGTCCTCGAAAGCGACAGCGTCAAGCTCTACTGGAACCGATCCATCATCACGGACAGGACCGATCTTGCGAACAAACCTGATATCGTGGTGATGGATCGGGCACTTTCGAGGGTGTTTTTGGTGGACATCACCATACCGCATGACGAGAATCTCGTGAAAGCCGAAACTGAGAAAAAGAGAAAATATCTCGACCTGGCTCACGAGGTGACCGAAATGTGGGGGATGATGTCCACCGAAATCATTCCAATCGTTATGTCGGTGAACGGTCTTATCCCAACCAGTCTGGAACAACATCTCAACACTCCCGGGAAAGATGCAGAAAGCGGTGCTCTTAGATTCTGCCCGCATTGTACGCCGGTTTCTCTCCCTGGGGCCCTGAACCCCGGCTGACTGTGCTTCTGACGGGGGTATGTTGCCATATCTTCTCCTTAAGAAATAATAATAAAAATACTTGAATAATTATAAATTAACAAATAGTGATAAATATATATTTCTAAGTTACTAACACCATAATTTTGTAATAAGCAAGCTTTTTTATTTTTATATATTTATAATAATGCTTGGACAATTCATACAGTGTTATCTAGACCCAAGCAGGCAGAGGTTGTGTTATGAGTAGACAACTAATATAAATACTTACATACATTTATTTTTAAACACACACCTGATACCAAAAATCATACTCTAGTATACAAATGTTTACCCCGTGCGAATCGAACCCGGGACACCGCTGGACCACGGAGGCCGTCTAACTAAAATAAAAATCATTTTAAGTCTGCCATCGTCCCTTGGATTAATCTCGTTTGTTATCGACTTTCCATCACCGCAGAGTTAGTCTAAAATTTAAGAACAGAATAGAATAGAAAATCATTTATTCAAATAAACTTACATTGAAACACTTTTGAATAGTCATTACATTTTTTTTTAATCTACCGCTCGTTCGTAAAGCTGTCTCATCACAAGAAGAACGAGCAAGAAACTTGCGTGTTGCTCTTTTAAATAATTTTATTATTACTTTACATTTTTAAGTTTAAGTTTGTGAATACAAACCACCAATTAGCACTAATTCAATTAAATACTCAAAAAGAAAAAAATATTGAATACATAACCAACTGGTTAAACAATTAATAAGAGGAAATCAGTCATAGTGATTAGAGCAGACCAGTCCCTACAAGCAGCACCCGTTCACGAGTATGACGGATGAGCCAGCCATCACTGCGCTCGACCATATTTTAGGGAGCCCAGTGACCCGGCCCACCACGCCGCCACAAGTCTGGACATTTTAGTGAGCATGACTACTCAAAACACTAGACCACGTCAAAGCTACTTACAATTGCCATTTAAATAGACATAATTCTGTGCAGATTAGAACTCTGTGGCCTTTAATATCACATCAACTCCTGATTTCTTTCAGATGTCAATAACTACGGTTTACTACCTGAAGGATTAATTAAAAAAATGTACCAGCTCAGTTCCTTACGAGTTCTTTTCTTTTTAACAAACTGACATATTTGAATAAATGATTTTGAATTTTAAATTATACTTTTAATAAAGTCTTTTTAGAATCTATCCTACTAATTATTACAATTACTGTACACAATACTATACTCATTCATTACATACATAAAGTGCATTTTAAAGCGCAGCAGATGATTCTATCACATCATCTTAACAACTAGACGAGATACGTCGCGACCGTAACAACGCAATGTTAGAGGGGATTCTAGCTAAAAAATTAAACTTTAAACTCTAGTCTAGACGAATAAAAACTACACACTTCACTAGATCTAGCCAAAACAACGGATATAGAACAAGAACCTTATTTAAGCAGAATTAGTCACAAAACGTAATTCTAGCAGGCCCAAAACTAATGATATGGTATTCCAAGTATAGAAATTGAATAAATCTTATTAATATTATAAATGCGTAAGTTTGTAAGTATGGATGTTTTTTCCTCTTTCACGCATAAACTACTGAACGAATTTTCATGAAACTTTACACTAATATAGGTTATGCATTAGAATAACACATAGGCTAGCTGTGAAAATGTACTAATATTAATAAAAGGACGTGCGTCTGTGATCAAGACAATATAATAATAATAATAATAATAACAATAATTCATTCGGGTAAACCTCGCGCACAGCTTACTAGCTGTCTATATTTAAAACTACCTGTACCCGCGTCTTCGTCCGCGTGGACTTCAACTTTATTTTTATAAAATACAAGAATTTTTCTAAAATAAAAGTAGCCTTAATTACTCTTTATTACATCAGCTACCTGCCAAAAAAAGTCCCGTCAAAATAGGTCCAGCCATTTCAGAGATTAGCTGGAACAAACAGACTGACAAAAATCGTAGGAAATGTTATTTTGGTGTATGTACCGTATTTATATTCATATGCATGTGGTAAAAAACGGTTATTTCAATATTACAAACAGACACGCCAATTTTATTATATGTAATAGACAACAAAAACAAACAATTAACAAAATCTAATTGTCAAAAGGAAAACTGAATTAATGTCCTGAGCCTTTACAAAAAAATCTTATATTTCCGCTCCATTAGACGGCTATTATTTTTAAAGTTCCAAAGTAAAATATGCGAAAGAGGAAACACAAGTAATGAAGTATATCAAATTAGCCTCTAGGCTGAAGGAGGCTGGGGAGGCAAAGTTTATTTGCTCATAATGCCTTCTAAAGGGTTCTGTGGGTAAATGACAAAAACGGGAACTTTTTAACCTTGTTATCTGAACCTACTTCAGTAAAAGTACACATATTTAGTTATTATATCTTTAGGTATAGGCTACATATCTAAACTACGGATATAAATCTATATATCCTTTAATATAATATTTTATTTATAATATATGTGTAATTATGAAAATATGTATAATATAATATAATATATATATACAGTGAAAACTTCTATTAAAAACTTCCTCTGTTTCAAATCGCAGTGGGAGCTTAAGAATTTATAAATCTAAATATGTACATATAAAAAAAATAAACTGTGAAACAAATAAAAGGAAGAAAAGTATGTATCTCTATTTTTATTTTCAGAGTTAAAAATTATAATAACAAAACTGGTCAATTCACACAACGCCATCTAGTTCCACGCTAAGCAGAGCTTGTGTTATGGATACTAGACTGATGTAAATACATAGATACATTTCATTTGTAAATACATACATAATATACATAAAAAATATCCAACCGATACAAAGAATCATAGTTATTAATACAAAATACTTGCACCTTACTCGAACTCACTAGTTTGTAAGGTATCAATCAGAAAGACAGATAGGCGTGCTCTCAGATTTATAATATTAGGTTGATTGGTGTTGAGTGGTCTAGTACAGAGCCCAGGATACTAGCTGTACTTACGAGTTGATTGGGTTAGAAGACGCTGTGTGAGTTGTCCTGGGTACTGGGTGGTCTCTGATACTAATGATCGCCTAGTGTGGAGTCACCACCATGGTCAAGATTCGACCATAATTAATGTAACATTAATTAAGACTATAGATATTCAACATGAATCTATTCTCATTTTGACTACAGACTTTAACAATAAACAAAAGAGTATATATGTAGATACATGTGTCTTTAATACAGAGTAGTGTGTATATGTTATTGTTGATATAATGTATTTTTATGCACAATTAAAAAAATTTGCATTCTTCTCTATATAAACTATAAGTGTGCGAATTATGGAACATCCATTACTAGCTGTACCCGCGACTTCGTCCGCATAAAATAGTGACCTTGACCAAATAATGAAAAAAATATTTAATGACCTAACCAAACGAAAGAGCTAAATAAAAGCCAAATGAAAAAGTTTCATCGTTTCATCTTAAAAAATGACGACACTTCCATACAATCTTTCATCCCAAATTTCAACCCCTTACAACCCATTTTTCGTATTAAAAAGCCTATGTCCTTTCTCAGGGTCTAGAGTATCTGTGTACCAAATTTCATTTAAATTGATTCAGTTGTTTTTGCGTGAAAGCGAGACAGGCAGACAGACAGACAGACAGAGTCACTTTCGCATTTATAATATTAGTAAGAATTATAATGATTACTCACCATTCACCCAAAACACATTTTACAAAGCTACTTGGTGCCATAAAAAGGTTTTACAGAGATGCCTACATAGACTTTCTACAAAGTTAACTTTGGTACAGAAAGAGAATCCTTACTAATATATACGAATTTACTCTATCTGTCTATCAATCGCGCTTTCACGTCAAAACTAATGAACCGATTTAAATTAAATTTGGTATACAGATAGTCTAGACCCTGAGAAAGGATATAGGTCATTTTGATGCGAAAAAAGGGTTGAAACGGGTCGAACGGGGAGATGAAAGGTTGTATAGAAGTATCGTCACTATTAAAGCTAGAAGATTTAACTTAAGTTTTATGCTTTTGATTAAATATAAATAAATATGACGTTCAAAGTTTTCAAAAATATTACCCTTAACAAAAATAAAATAGGGGGTTAAAATTTGTATGGAAATTCGTCATTTTTTAAACTAGAATGATTATACTTTTTTTTTAATTTTTGAATAAATAATTAAAAATGCTGTACTAGGTCACTAGTACACGCGGAAAAAATCGTAGATACAGCTAGTATTAATATTAATATAAATAGTATTCGTAAAAGTGGGTACAAAGTTATGAAGTATTAAAATATATATATTGACGACCTCGGTGGTCTAGCGGTCTATCACACCGCTTTACGACCGATGGTCACAGGTACGATTCCTTGCACGGCACAAACAAATGTATTCAAGAGCATTATTGTTTGTATCGGTCTGGGTGTTTTCTATGTATAATATATATGTATTTACAAAACAAATATATCTATGTATATGTATCAGTTATCTAGTACACATAACACAAGCTTTAGCTAGCTTAACTTGGGTCTAGATGACGCTGTGTGAATTGTCCTATGATTATTATATATTGATGAATTTCGTTCGTATTCACCTTTGAAAGTACATGTGAGTAATAATTTACCTTACAATTTCTAAGACACAATTATCGGCTAAGAGCAGTCTGGACACGCCACGAGAGTGTAATGTAGGTGTAAACATGAATTATCCAATCAAGTGTTGCCGTTACCCGCCGCCAGGTGGCGCCAGCAGCCATTAGCTGCGCGGGCGCACCGACTTTCGCCGCGCCGGACCGGCAACATAACGGATATTCCTCACGTATTGTGTACATTGACGTTTTCAATCTGTAGTATTACTTGCCTTTCACCCGCGTTAAATTTAAATAAAAATATAGCCTGCATAAACTATATTACTGTAAAGTTTCATCAAAATCCGTTCAGTAGTTTTTGCGTGAAAGAGTAACAAACATCCACACTTTTGACGACCTCGGTGGTCTAGCGGTATAGTACACCGCTTTTCAATACATACATAATATACATAAAATAACATCCATCCTGATAATAACAATCATACCCATGAATACGAATATTTATGCCGTGCGTAGAATCGAACCCGCGACCATCTGAAGTAAAGCGGTGTGCTTAACCGCGAGACCACCGAGGCCATCCAAATAAAGCATCAATGTATATCGTACATAGCGCAAAGATCACTCTTAAAGGATGATTGCATGATATCCCTATACCGCCGTTAAGTTGTCACCGTCGTTTCAAGATCATATAGGTCACACATATGTCATCCTAATTCTCGAATATTCTGACTGTAAAGAAATGTATGGAATTGTATGACTACACTGACCATACATCAAACGTTCTATTAGTTATTTATTCTCTGTTGTATTGACGGTCTCGATGGTCTAGCGGTTTAGCCGCCTTGCTTCCAATGGTCGCGGGTTCGATTCCTCGCATGGTAAAAGCTTTTGTATTCATGAGTATGATTGTTTGTACCGGTCTGGGTGTTTTCTATGTATATTATGTATGTATTTATAAAAAATGTATTATTATATCAGTTATACCCATAACACTAGCTCTGCTTGGCTTGAGGCTATATGTATTGTGTTGAGATATTATTATTACAATGGATAACTAGAACATTTTAATGGTAAATATATAAATTAGATAAACAAAGTCGGTGGTTCGATTCCTCGCAATACACTATGCAAACTTTTATATTCATAAGTATGACTGTTTATATTTGTCTGTGTGTTTACTATATGTATTTCGTATATTATTTATAAAAATAAGTAATAACAAAAATATTTCAGTATTTCAATCACTCTAGTACCAATAATACTAGCTATTCTTAGCTTGGGACTAGATGGCGCTGTGTGATTAATGCATCCATCCTCGATAAATAAGCTATTACGTTCAGATATAAGAAGTAATAGTGTAATTATTACCTTATATATATACACTGTAAATTAATTAGAATTAGACTTGTCATAAGTGTCTGTAATGAACCTGCGTAAAATATATTTTGAATTGAATTGAATTGTTATTAGAGATGCTTTCGAATTCTCCCCTCCGATCGATCCCCCGTCCAATTCAAACGGGGATCCAAATTACGACGGCCTGAGCTGAGGTTCGAACTCCTAGCGTGCCCTCAGACTAAAGTCGTATCCGTCAGGCGGGAGTTGGCCTTCAGCCGCTCCATAAGTCCTTCCGCGGGTTTGGAGTGCCATCTGCACTCGCCCCCTATCGTTCGGTGAAGCTGTAAAGGCCAACTGCGGCCAACAGCATTTGACTAGTCCGAACAAAATCTTTTGAATTCACAATATTAGCGTGGATTTATCCAATTCTTAATTGCTTCAAATTTGATTGCGTATATAATGGTCTGCATTTAGGTGGCCTAATTTTCCATTCAAAAATTGTATGAAAAACAGGTGTAAGTTAAAAACAATTTGGTTACAAATGATTGAATGCGACAACCTGTTACGTCGGTGACAAATCTTTGGAGTCAGCTGATTTCAGGCGGAGAAATCAAAGAGTAACAATGGCCGTCCATACACCACGGACGTTAACTATCTAGAGCGGATAAAGTAATAATTTAATTAATTTATAACGTGACGGTGCCCGGTACGATGTTATTACGCCATCTATAATTTCATTAACAAACTAATTATTAATAGTAGATGATTTATTCAAAATCAATAAGAAAGAAATAGCAATTTACCCGTTTAGAGGTTGAGTTGAACCACATTTAATAATTTTTTTTTTAAATTCCATCCTCCTAATTGATAAACGGAGAATTTTGGCTTTGTCGCAATTTTACAACATTATAATCATCATAGTCATCATTAACATTAGCCCACTGCTGGACATAGCCTTCTCCCAAAATACGCTACTGAGCTCGTCACTGGCACAATTTTATAATCGGTAAAGACAGTGAAAGATAATAAAGATTAACTAATGGTTTTGTGAGATCGTCTAGTTTACCGCTAAACCGTGAGTTCTAGTTGACGACACCAGAAATGCTAAAATAGAATAGAATAGAAAATCATTTATTCAAATAAACTTACATTGAAGCACTTTTGCATAGTCATTCTATGTATATTATGTATGTATTTATAAAAAATGTATTATTATATCAGTTATACCCATAACACTAGCTCTGCTTGGCTTGAGGCTATATGTATTGTGTTGAGATATTATTATTACAATGGATAACTAGAACATTTTAATGGTAAATATATAAATTAGATGAACAAAGTCGGTGGTTCGATTCCTCGCAATACACTATGCAATCTTTTATATTCATAAGTATGACTGTTTATATTTGTCTGTGTGTTTACTATACGTATTTCGTATATTATTTATAAAAATAAGTAATAACAAAAATATTTCAGTATTTCAATCACTCTAGTACCAATAATACTAGCTATTCTTAGCTTGGGACTAGATGGCGCTGTGTGATTAATGCATCCATCCTCGATAAATAAGCTATTACGTTCAGATATAAGAAGTAATAGTGTAATTATTACCTTATATATATACACTGTAAATTAATTAGAATTAGACTTGTCATAAGTGTCTGTAATGAACCTGCGTAAAATATATTTTGAATTGAATTGAATTGTTATTAGAGATGCTTTCGAATTCTCCCCTCCGATCGATCCCCCGTCCAATTCAAACGGGGATCCAAATTACGACGGCCTGAGCTGAGGTTCGAACTCCTAGCGTGCCCTCAGACTAAAGTCGTATCCGTCAGGCGGGAGTTGGCCTTCAGCCGCTCCATAAGTCCTTCCTTGGTTTGGAGTGCCATCTGCACTCGCCCCCTATCGTTCGGTGAAGCTGTAAAGGCCAGCTGCGGCCAACAGCATTTGACTAGTCCGAACAAAATCTTTTGAATTCACAATATTAGCGTGGATTTATCCAATTCTTAATTGCTTCAAATTTGATTGCGTATATAATGGTCTGCATTTAGGTGGCCTAATTTTCCATTCAAAAATTGTATGAAAAACAGGTGTAAGTTAAAAACAATTTGGTTACAAATGATTGAATGCGACAACCTGTTACGTCGGTGACAAATCTTTGGAGTCAGCTGATTTCAGGCGGAGAAATCAAAGAGTAACAATGGCCGTCCATACACCACGGATGTTAACTATCTAGAGCGGACAAAGTAATAATTTAATTAATTTATAACGTGACGGTGCCCGGTACGATGTTGTTACGCCATCTATAATTTCATTAATAAACTAATTATTAATAGCAGATGACTTATTCAAAATCAATAAGAAAGAAATAGCAATTTACCCGTTTAGAGGTTGAGTTGAACCACATTTAATAATTTTTTTTTTAAATTCCATCCTCCTAATTGATAAACGGAGAATTTTGGCTTTGTCGCAATTTTACAACATTATAATCATCATAGTCATCATTAACATTAGCCCACTGCTGGACATAGCCTTCTCCCAAAATACGCTACTGAGCTCGTCACTGGCACAATTTTATAATCGGTAAAGACAGTGAAAGATAATAAAGATTAACTAATGGTTTTGTGAGATCGTCTAGTTTACCGCTAAACCGTGAGTTCTAGTTGACGACACCAGAAATGCTAAAATAGAATAGAATAGAAAATCATTTATTCAAATAAACTTACATTGAAGCACTTTTGCATAGTCATTACATTTTTTAATCTACCGCTCGTTCGGAAAGCTGTCTCATCACAAGAAGAACGAGCAAGAAACGTGCGTGTTGCTCTTTTAAATAATTTTATTATTACTTTACATTTTTAAGTTTATGTGTGTGAGTGCTAGAAAGTCGTTAACCTGTTTATTCCCAGAAGTCCCTCTTTCATCTCCTTGAGTGCCTTTAGATTGCCAGATCTCCGGATTAACTCTGCGATGGCCTCTATGTACTAATACACTGTGAAACGAACCCTATCCATTGCCTCACTCGCCGCAGTATTGCCATCCTCTTGAGGTGGTTCTGGTGGTACATCACAATAGCCCACATGAGAAGCTGATTGTGGAAGTGGAAAATGGAGTCCAACTTACATACAACCTTACCAACTAAACCTTAAAATAATGATAAGGGAGTAACCGGGTCCCTGTACCTTAAACAAACACTTGTACACAATAGGTGCTACAGACAGTCTTTGTCGGGGCTGCTTTGAAGCCGAAGAAACTGCCGCTCACGTTATCCTGGAGTGCTTGCAGTCGCCACACAATGAACACAAATCCTCGGAACCGTGAGGTCGCTCCGTGAAGCCTGTGAAGACACCAGAAGACTGCTGCGCTTTTGGGAGGAGCTTGGCTGGCTACTCTAGTAGTCTCGGTTCTACACGCACAACGGTTCAGATGAGAGACTGATTGCGGAGAATGGAATCCAACTTACATTACAACACCCAGACAATACAAACAATCATACTCATGAATACACAATGTTTGTACTCTGGAAATCTAATCCGCGGCGTGTTGTACTGTTGGACGACCGAGGCAGACTTTCATCCCTTATTTCACCCCTTCGAGATTATTTTATCAGGTAAAAGATAGCCAATCACACCATCATGAGGAAATATATCTTCATATCTGACGTTAAAATATGTATCGTGTGGCAGAGAAGAAAACTCCGAATAGTTCCCTGGACTTATGACCTGGGTGTAAGTTTAAGAGTCTCTTGTCAACGTACCTCAACACTCGCCCTCCACCGTTCTGTTCTTTTCTTGCACATTCTTGCAAATCTTATAAACGATTGTAAAAAAATATCGCTGGTATACCTCTCCCTCTCTTCGACCACATTATTAAAACACATAGCTATTTTTAGTTAATTCAATTGTTAGTTCGTAAGCAGTTTTAATAAATACCCTAAAAAAATCATACTATACAGCATACTCTCTACATGTGCCACCTTTAGTCATTGCAACTTCCTAGAACTCTTATCGCACGGCACGTGTAACATTTGCAACGCAACTACACGTAGTTGCGTGGTCACGACCTTCAAACCGTTGCTACCTGCAGCAGTGCGTGTACACGTGTAACTTCGTATATAAGGCCGAAACATTTTAAAAATATAAACTCCCTTCGATCGATCCCGATTAAAGTCATATCCGTCAGGCGGGAGTTGGCCTTCAGCCGCTCCATAAGTCGTTCCGCGGGTTTGGAGTCCCATCTACACTCGCCCCCTATCGTCCGATGAAGCTGTAAAGGCCAGCTGCGGCTATCAGCATTAGAGTAGTCCGAAAAAAAAAATATAAACACTTCTATTCTGTCTCTCGGCTGTATCATTACAAGCTCCCAGCTTCTCGACGAAGTAGGTCCTAGACCTAAATCCTGAAGGGACATACACACCCCTTAAATATTAATGAACAATAATAATAATAGAATAGTTCAACAGGCTGCGTCAATGGTATACACTGGCGAGGTACCAGGGAATAATGATAGGATGTGCAAGGACTCAAGGCAGGCGGGCTACCTGGCGATCGTGGCAAATTCTTCAGAATTTAACCAAAATGATATTTAGGTACATGGAAATCGACCTGACATTAGCAATTCCATTTACTAACAATTCGGATCATAGCTGATAGTCATATTCTATAGGGTGAACCATCCGATTGTTTGTCATTCCGGTCATCAAAGCAAAAAGTTGTTTAAAAAACTCTACATGACCAATACGCCTCTTGCATTTTGTGTGCGGCATTTCTATTTCGTTATATTTCCACGTTGAATATTGCCAACAGAGCGTTGGTATGTCAATGAAAAAATGTTACCATTGAATCCTACATGCCCATTGTATGCTTCGAATTGGTCAGATAGTCCGTTTGAAACATAAAACTGCATTCGATTTACTTTTAATGAAAATAATGCTCGCCCATGCATATATAGGAATTTAAGGATAAATATTTCATTCAATTTGCTCATTTGTTGAATTAAAATTGATGCACTGTTTAAGGGTAAATATAATAATTATGTATAGGAATTAAGCACTGTACCAAGTTATGTGCTCTCCTAATTTTGCGGCGCCAAGATAATCTGTCCTGGGTTGTTGGGTCAGGTAATTTTGCCGCTGCGATAAGCTTACTCATGCTGGTCCACCAGGTGGCTGGAGGACGACCTCTACCTCTTTTACGTTCGGGTAGTCTTAAGGCTTTTTTGACCACATAATCCTCGTCACTTCGCATTACTTGGCCATACTAATAGTTATACTTTGTAGGAATAATAATAATAATGTTGTTTGTAAAAAATTTTGGGTATATTACAAAATTGTAATGACAATATGGCTCTTAAAAAATCTGCTTATATAAGCGTACGTATCAAAGTTATCTGCGTACTTCTGTTTGATCCATTTTAGCCAGCTACAATTACAATCTTAAAATGTAAACTACGCCTAGTATTATTAAAAACCCGTCAAGCATACTGACGTGATCTGCCGCCTATTTTAAATGCTAAAATTAAGGAAGCGGGTCGAGAGATTTGTTAGTTTGTTCGTTATAATTGTTTACATACACCCCCATCTACTATCAATTCCACTACCACTCTACTACCACTCTACTCTACTAGGTTTTACAACAGCATCGAAATAGGAAGCTCTTAAATAATATTATCGTGGTAAAAATCCTATTTATACAATTATGACGGCCTCGGTGGTCTAGCTGTTTAGCACACCGCCTTGGTCGCGGGTTCGATTCCTCACACGATATAAACATTCGTATCAGAATAATTTTTTTTGACCTAATTTTTTTATTAAATATATTTGCACCGCCTACAGTTTTTCTCTGCACAACCTATGGTTGACTGGTAGAAAATGCCATAAGACGTTAAGCCCGCCATATGTACTTTTACCTTGGTATTTTGTGCATTGAAGTTATATAAATAAATAAATAAATATATTTGTTTATTTTGGTCTAGGTGCTGTCTATGTATATCTTTTTATATAAAAATATTTAAGTATATCAATCAGTTGTCTAGTACCCATAACACAAGCTCTGCATAGCTTGGTACTAGATGGCACTACGTAAATTGACCAGGGTTATTATTAATTATATTATATTTTACAGTTAATCATATATAACCACATAGAAACGAATCATTTCTCTTTGTGATATTATTATGGATAAACAAAAAGTAAATCCTACTTGTATTTGTATAGATATGACGAACTCTACAAACGTAACAATCATGTCAGTGAGTCAGATGCTTTATGCCTTACAGTCACGCAGCACCAAGGCCTTCCGTATACATTTCTTTAATAATGATTACTCATAGCACACCGTTTATCACACACTAATTAACATTTTTTTCTAACTATTCCAATACTAGAATAGCATCTACAACATCAAACTTAGAGACAAAATCAAGCTCCCTAATATAAGAGAAAAACCCAAATTACCAGATGCAGTCAAAATAATTAAGAAACTTAAATGGAAGTGGACAGGACATGCAATAAGAAGTAAGAAAGAGAAATGGACCAAGGAAATCTTAGATTGGTATGAGACCAAAAAAGAAAACGAGGGCGACAGAAAAAGAGGTGGAAGGATGACATAAGGGCAGTGGCGGGACCAAAATAGAGAAGGAAAGCATTGGACAGAGGAACTTGGAGTCCTTTGGAGGAGGCCTATGTCTTAAGACAAGCTGATGAATCTGGACAACGAAATAATAAATGAACAAAATACTTGTCCGCAGCTGGCCTCGATCTTACGGTGAAGCTGTACTTCACCGAAAGATCGAGTCGAGTGTAGGTGGAATTGGAGTACCATATGTATCATCTGCACTAGCCTCTATCTTCAGTGAAGCGACCCGCGGAAGGACTTATGGAGCGGCTGAAGGCCGACTCCTGCCTGATGGATACGACATTTCTCTGAGGGCACCACGATGGGTCGAATTTTGTCTCACTTTCGACTGTCATTGCACTTTATACAAATTATTACGTAATACCTGACATATATGTATATTATGTATGTTTATGTATGTACAAAATATAATTGTGAATGTTCGCTGAGTGAATTCTTCTGACATATTATTTCAAAAAATATATTTTTTTATTTATATTCAGATTAAAATCTAGTTATATTGAAATTAAATTTACAATGGATATTAATTTAAACATACTTCTAATAACTAATCGGAATATAAAGTCATGCAAATTTTTTTTTAAATTCGTTCTTTTGAAACATTTATTTTTTCAGAAGAACGACTTGTAATATAAATCACTAGTATATATCGCGATAATTGCCGCGGGATAAACCTAGTTTATAAACTTGTAACAACACGTTCTATAGGAGGTAATATTGATGGCATACGTGCTATAGCTCCCTAATCGAATGACTCATAAGTGAGCTCGCGGTGTGACTAACTCGGCTAAATTATCCTGTCTATTTTAAACTTAAACGGAGTTTCGTCGCACGTGCGTTAAGGCAACTGCACACAGTCTAAAACTGTACCATTATGGTTGTCAACGATATAATAATGTCATATTATCGCTATAATATCATAAAGTAGTGATGAAAGCAAGATTGGAGGACGTGTGGTTAGGGCGTGTTGATCTGAACATCGAATAACACCGTAAACATCCCGACTCGACCCATTGGCTCTGCGGCGACATATTGCATCTCTGTGCATTTTCTACCGCATATATCACGGGAAGTGTTCTGAGGAATTGTTCAGATTAATATCAGCTGCTGAGTTTTACCACCGTACCACCCGCCAGAAACTAAAATACCGTCCTGATCTTCTCGATGAACGGCGGTCCTCCACAGTGCGGTTTTCTAGAAACTTTTTGCCACGCACAACCACATTGCTTTACAATACCATTGCTGGAAGATGATTCCCATCTTCCAGCAATGGTATTTCACAACCGATACGATATTGAAACCTTCAAGAAAAGAGCTTATTCCTTTTTAAAAGGCCGGCAACGTACTTGCAATTCCCCTGGTGTTGCGGGTTCTCATGGACGGCGATAATCACTTACCATCAGGTGAGGCGTATGCTAATTTGTCTCCTGTGTTATATAAAAAAAAAACATATAAAGCAAATTAAATCTTTGTAAGATTGATTTTTTATTTCACGGCCTCGGTGGTGTAACGGTTTAGCATAACCGCTTTACATCCGATGGTCGCGGGTACGATCCTCGCACGGTGCAAATATTTGTATTCATGAGTATAATTGTTTATATCTTTCTGGGTGTATTCTATGTATATTATTCATGAATTTTCCGTGGGACTGGATGGCGCTGTGTTAATTGTCCAGGGTTATATATTATTTAAAGATTTATTTATTTATCTCCTCTTATACAATTATTTTAACAGGTCAAAATCTAAGTCACCAAACAGTCAACACTAGGCTTCCAAGCTATGTCCGAGCTCTATTTCATGCCTCATTATTTGCTTTTTTTTTCGTATGTTGTATATATTGTATTTTTTACATTGCACTGAATAAAATATTCTTTTCTTTCTTTCTTTCTTTCTTTCTTTCTTTCTTTCTTTCTTTCTTTCTTTCTTTCTTTCTTTCTTTCATTCAGAGGCGAAACTCGTGACGCAATATGGGTACACTCAAAATTGTTTTAAATTTGGTCAATAATAAGAAAGATCGTAACGCTTCCAGTGGATAAATAAGATCACGGTGGTCAGGTTTTCAAACTGAATATTTGCGATCTCACACATGCTAATTGTAGCGGAATTAAACAAAATAATATAAATCCATTAAGTATGAAATGAAATGTTCCTCTAAAATAAAATAAAATACACAATAACAACATATAAAAATATAAAAACCCTATAATTAATATTTCAACAATAAAATTACATATTGATTTGTTTCATATAAAAAACACTAGTGAACTACAAATTTTGGTGAAGTTTTATATAAGGAATTAATGAATTTTTAAGATGAAATAAATAATTATAACGAATATATTATTATAGAGCACTATACTATAGTACTTCACCGAAGTTAGACTGTAAAAAGTATTACAGAATGGTAATACTTGAAACTGTTGAAATATCATGTGCTTGGTGATCACTCTATTCTCTCAAATCTGAATTTAATTGACTATGTGTTGTTAACTTATACAAACTTTTTTTAAAAGAATATGAGTTGAGTTTCTTGTCAGTTCTTCTCATCTCGAAATCATTCAGAACTGTAGATTTGACATATCATAAGAGTCTGTAATAGACCTACATGAATAAATATATTTTGAATTTTGAATAGGTATATATAGTTACCAATAAAACAATTGCACTTTATTCTCAAGTAATTTTTTGTATTTTTTAAAGCATTAACTATATTATATGTAACATTTCCTTTTGCTAATTTTAATTTCTCTCCACCGTGTTAATGTTTATTTATATACTTAAAACAACATTTATTTAAAAGGACAACACGAAAATTTCTTGTTCATTCTTCTTGTGATGAGTCTGCATTCCGAATGAGTGGAATAAAAAAGTATGTCTACACAAAAGTGCTCATACTAAGTTTATTTGAATAAAGATTATTTCTATTTCTATTAAAATCCAATAATACGCGTATGTTTATTCTATACACTAACAAACGAAATAAAACAGATAGAAACATCCAATTATTACAATGTAGTCTAACGATATTCTTATATTTTCAGCAGAATATTACCTGTCCAATAATAAAAATCATATTCATATTTATCGACAGTTTAATCTGAAAATAAAGGCGTAACGCCGTTCAATTCTCTGATGTTGGTACATCGTTTATTTTCAATATTTTTATGAGGAAAAGTATTATTACATATATTATAGAATATTCGAGATGAAGATTCTTGAAACTTGTTAGCTTAGTTATTTGTATAACTTGTTGGAGCGTATTTCCTGAGGGTAAGTAATTAGCAATACATCCTATAATTAGCTATTTTTAATAGATGGTATGGTAACACTGAGCTAGTATGGGCATGTTATGCCCAAGAAGAGGATCATGTCTTAAAGAAAGTGTATTATATGAACGTGGATGGATGGAAAGGGGGATCCCTTCGATCGATCCCTTTGATCCGTCCAATTGAAACGAGGATCGAAATTATGACGGCCTGATCCGAGGTTCGAACCCCTAGCGGCGCCCTCAGACTAAAGTCGTATCCGTCAGGCGGGAGTTGGCCTTCAGCCGCTCCATAAGTCCTTCCGCGGGTTTGGAGCGCCATCTGCACTCGCCCTCTCACGTCTGGTGAAGCTGTAAAGGCCAGCCAGCAAAATCCTTTCTTAGGGGATGCCTATGTCATAACATCTACCTGCACCAAATTTCAGCCCGATCCGTCCAGTGGTTTGGGCTGCGCGTTGATAGATCACTATGTCAGTCACCTTTGAGTTCTATATATATATAGATGATTGTAGGTTTTTTATCCATTTATCTATCTTAATGATAATGTACACTGGGCTTTATAATGGTGAGCATGTGTTTAGAACTGTAAAATATACAATATCAGGCCATCTCGTCCTTGATTGTCTATGTTTTTAGAATGAGTCAATAGGCAGTTTTTTTTCTAATATTAATTTAAATTCTGTTGGCGTAGTCTCATATCACATTAGCTTTAACCCGCGACTTTACATGCGTGGTGTTGTAAAGTTGAATGTTCAATAATCCTTTCTTAGAGAATAATTATCAACAAGTGACACTTTTTTTTATAGTATATATGATAGTTTGCTTTTAATAAGTAACTTTTGTTTAGTTATATTTGGTTATTAATGTTCTAAATTTCTCCTTTTTTAATAATAATAACCCTGGACAATTAACACAGCGTTATCTAGTCATACGGTAAGCAGAGCTTGTGTTATAGGTACTACACAACTGATATAAATTCATACATATTTTTTTTGTAAATACATACATAATATGCATAGAAAACACAGACCAATCCAAACAATTATACTCATGACAGCTCATACAAATGTTTGCACCGTACGAGGATTCGAACCGTGTGCTTAACCGCTAGATCACCGAGGCCAAAATTATTTTTTAAAAAAACATATATGGTGATGGACATGGAAGAGCGAAATGTACCTAATACAGGTATAGCTACACTTACTAAGTCATCCCCAACACTGTATTATTGTAATGAAATTGTTATTTAAGAAAAATTGAGTTTTTTCATTTTCATTATTTATGTTTTACGTTTATACTGTTATAGCATTCTGTATTATAATACAATTATAACGTACATACAATCTAGTTTATATTTTATATGTAATTCGAATGGCCAGCCAGCCAACTAACAGCCCATCTGATGGTAAGTGGCAACGGTCACCTACGTACACGACCAGCATAATAGATAGACGACTTTTAAAAAAGTATTGAAAAGACAATAATTAATAATCAACGAACAATTTCAAAATTACAACATTTAAACAAAAAACCTACTGGCATAGCTGTGAAAAGAAAATTGGAAATTATTAGCGTATATTTTCTAAAGGAATTAATTGAACAAAAATGCGCTCAAATAAAGTTCGCGAACTTCGTGAAAATGACCGAGATTTTTTCACCGGGAATTTTCACCGTTCGTAGTCTAAACGCTATTCCAAAATGGCGACGCGGGAGAATATCTATACATATAAATAAAATTGGAGTGTCTGTTTGTAATATTGAAATAATCGTTTTTTACTACGTGCATATGAATATAAATACGGTACATACACCAAAATAACATTTTTTACAATTTTCTATCTGTCTGTTTGTTCCGGCTAATCTCTGAAATGGCTGGACCGATTTTGACGGTACTTTTATTGGCAGATAGCTGATGTAATAAGAAGTAACTTAGGCTACATTCTTTTTAGAAAAATTCTCTAATTAACTTTTTTGTTAAGTTCCACGCGGACGAAGTCGCGGGTACAGCTAGTTTTAAATAAACTCGGAGAGACAGTGTCTTGGCTTATAACTTAGTTCATGATTTAGAAACGTTGGATGAGAATATATTTCTATCTAAAGCCGGCTTCATTTTGCTGGATATTGAAATATCGACTTTAACGGTGTGCCGAAGAGATTATTTTACCATTAAGGTTTTTTATGTGTTTCGCAGCGTAGTTTTTTTTTTTTAAGTGATGATAATGGAATGGTTGGCACCCGTTTACGCTGAACATAAGGTCCGATCAGTCAGCCCATCCTTGCAAAATTACAAGAAATTTATCATGATGATTTCCAGAGAGAACTGCGTGGGGTTTCACCTGACAAGGCACAATGCTAGCAATGGAATTATCATACACAATATAATAAATAATAAAACTAGATAATTAACAAAGCGCCATCTAGTCCCACGGTAAAAGCAAACATAGCTTATCTTATTCTAGACGACTGATATAAAATACATAGATTTTTTTCTAATTACGTACACATAAAAACACCCAGACCGATACAAACACTCGTATACATATTTGTACCTTGTGAGGAATCGAACCTGGTTACCATTGGACGTTAGCCCTAAATATATATCATATATATATTTGTAAATACATAATATAAAATAAATGATCCTGGACAATTGACACAGCGCCATCTAGTACCAAGCTAAACATAGAATATGTTATGAGTACTAGATAACTGATATAAATACATTTTTATTTTGCAACTATATACTTAATGTACACAGAAAACTCGCAAACCGATACAAACAACCATACTTAAGTATACAAATATTTGGCGAGGAATCGAACCTGCGACCATCGGAAGTAAGTCTCTATACTAAACCGCTAGTACAAAGATAACTAAGTGTGAGAGCATGACAACTATGTCCTTAGAAATCCACCTCATTAAAAAAACCGCTTCCTTTTTCTGAAGTCGGTTAATAAAAATTTACCGCCACATAAAAATGGCGTGTTTTTGCACCTTATTCAGTGCAATCAACTGCATAAAGTAGGTAATATTTGAGTCATCAATTTGTGCAAACAGTAGTTTATTCACCTCGCGACGGAGTGTAATAAACCGCAAACTTATTAAATACACTTGCAGTTTTCAAATACTATACACTGCCGTGCATACAAATGTGACACTATTATTTTTTGCACTTCTTCTTCTCCATTCTATTCTCTTTCGATTCGTTCTTGACAGAACGGTCTTGGTCATTATATATATATCATATACATATGTATATGATACTGATGTTATCCGCCATATAACTGGTCCTATTTGCCAGCCTCGGTGGTCTAGCGGTTTAGGACATCGCTTTACATCCGATGGTCACTGGTTCGATTCCTCGCACGGTGCAAACATTTGTATTCATGAGTGTGATTGTTTGTATCGGTCTTTTCTTTATATATTATGTATGTACATATTTAAAAAAAAAGTATTTATATCAGTTGTCAGTAACAATAATACAAGCTCTACTTACCGTAGGACTAGATGTCGCTATGTTAATTGGCCAGGGTTTTTTTTTTTGTGGATGATAATGAAATGGTGCACCCGCCTGCGCTAACGGTTTACGCTGGCGGGGCACCAGTGGAGGATGACAAGATGAGCATGAGGTCAGGTCAGTTAGTCGTGACAAATTCACCAGGAATTTAACACGATGGTTTCCAGAGGCAACCACGTGGAGGTCGACCTGACATGGTACATTGCTAGCAATGGGGTTATCAATCCACATTACTAACAATCCCCTTCCCCCCAATTGTCCAGGGTTGTTTATTTCGGGATGGAATGCAGATACAAAATCCCCAGCTCGAGCATAGGCGCTTGCAGGTACGTCGTTTATTTTTCGTGGGTGGAAATCCCTCACATCACCCCGCCATACCTCCGTAGTGACGGTCTTCTACCGATTTTACACACTTTAAAAAAAGATTACTTATTTAAAAATTAAAAAAAAATCTAAAAAAACTATGTATGTATCAGTTATCTATGTAAAGGGAGGGGACGCCCTAAGAAAAGATGGATGGATTGTGTGAAAGATGATATGAATAAAAGAAGAGTATGCTCAGACCCCTTAAAGGAAGGAAAAGGAATTCCCAAAAGGAATTGCCATCGACACAATTTTAAAATACAATTATTTAATTTATTAGTTGACAAATGTTATTACACAGTTAATGATTATATAAACGATGTTAACTAATTATTAGAAAACATAACATATTGACAATTCGAACTTGACTTTAACATTCCTAATGAATATATAACAGTTTTATAAAAAATATTTTATTACTTTCATAATAATAATAAATGTATAAGATGTAATAATAATAATAAATGTATAATTGAATTGTGTAAAGAATAATAATAGATTAATTCAAATATGTATTTGCATGTCTGTAAAGACTAAAAGTGAGATCTATATAACATAAATAACCATACCATCTATTATGTACTACTTTTATAACAAATAAATAAATTTCATTTCATTTCATTTCAGATATGACGACCGATAGAGAGCAGTGGAAGAGAATGACATACTGCGCCGACCACAAATAATGGGATAAAGGCAAGGCAATGATGAATGATGATGTATGTATCAGTTATCTAGTAATCAGAACACAAGCTTTAACTAAATTAACTTAGGTCGAGAGGACGTTGTGTGAATTATTATTATTATTATTATTTCATTTATTTCAGATATTGATCCATCCATATTATGTTAGTAAACAACTTATTAACTATGTTAGTAATTTACAATTTCATACATTTAATTCATATATTTATGTCTCTGTCCACGTCCAGAGGCCCTGGGTCCGCAGCAATGCAGCGATATCCAGTGCCCCTGAAGTGGACAGTCCGACATATTGGATATGGTGTTTAGGAGGCTGTTTGAATTGTCCTGAGATTATTATTATATCAGCTGTACCCGCAGTTCACCCGCTTGAAAATTGAAAATAAAATTTATAGTCCATATGTTATTAATATATAAGCTAAGCTATATTACTGTAGAGTTTCATAAAAATTCGTTCAGTAGTTTTTGCGTACTATACTCACAAACTTTCGCTTTTATAATAATAATAAGATTATTCTTATCTATTTATTTATTGTCTCTACTGGCTGCCATTCTGGTATACACATGGAGTGGACCACCTACCGCTGCTTTGCCTTGATCAGTCCTCACATGGGTGATCGATTTTTTTATATAGACAAACTGAAAAAAGTTATCTGTATGTGTATCTTAGTCAATCTTATTTCAGTTGGAGGGAACGGGGTTGTTAGTAATGACTCATGAACTCATTACTAGTAATGTACCATGTCAGCTTGACCTCTACGCGGTTCTCCCTGGAAACCATCATCATAAATTCCTGGTGCATTTGTCACGATGGGCTAACTGACCTGACCTCATGCTCATCTTATCATCCTCCACTGGTGCTCTGCCAGCATAAACCGTTAGCGCAGGCGGGTCTATCATCCCAGTATCATCCATAAAAAAATCCTATTTCAGTGGAAGATCAGTTTGGTTTGTAAAAAATTAAAAAAGTTTCTATTACAGGCAATGAAATTACAGCGAGTAATAAAATGTAACTAAACATATAAGTTTTAATATTACCTTAATAACTCGAGTAAAATGTAGGTTAAAATCTAAACAATATTATTGTAAAAAATCATCAAAATCAGTCCAACATTGGTCAACACATTATTTTTTGACCGATCTAAAACCGTCTTATTTACGTAGAAAACGAATTCATACGAAATTCATTTATTGTCGTGTGGAATTCAAGATTTATACTGCGACACATAATTTCTTATAAATGTTTTATTTAATGTCACAGAACACTGTCAAACTGTCAACAAATCTATTTATTTATTTACTGTAGTAATATATTGCGCATTCATTGTTCTGGTCAGCATTACAGTGCATCCGCTAAACAACTGTGCCAATATTGACATACAACAAATCGCTTTGTTCATTAAGTACATTGCACCATATTTTAGTCGAATTGTTTGCCTAGGGCATTTTGATAACGGAGCACTTTCTGACTCACTGTTTTGCATATTACAATTCATAAGATATAAGCGTTTTAAAATACTTTGGAAAAACCCTAGCAATCTTGTTAACGTGATTTTCAGTAATAATAATAATACCACTAGAAAATTAATATAACGTCATTAAGTATTTTATTGAGTGTTTAATTGAATTAGTGCTAATTGGTGGTTTGTATTCACACACTTAAACTTAAAAATGTAAAGTGAGAATAAAATTATTTAAAAGAGCAACACGCAAGTTTCTTGCTCGTTCTTTTTGTGATGAGACAGCTTTCCGAACGAGCGGTAGATTAAAAAATGTAATGACTATTCAAAAGTGCTTCAATGTAAGTTTATTTGAATAAATTATTTTCTATTCTATTCTATTCTAAGTCTCAAGGTAAGCAGAGCTTCTACTTTGAGTACTAGCCAACTGATATAAATACTTATTTTTTTTTATTATATCTAAAAATATATCTCAGAATTATATAAATAGTATTAGTATATATCATATTATATATATCCATATTTTTCGTTCATCCTCTGCCCTTATAACCATCCATATCCATATGAATATGGATGGTTATAAGGGCAGAGGATGAACGAAAAATATGGATGGACTGTGTGAATGATGATATGGTAAGAAAGGGAGTAAAAAACGAGATGACTGCGAACAGAAACGAATGGAAGAGAAAAACATATTACGACGACCACAAATAAATGTGATAAGGAAGAAGCAGATGATGATGATACCAGTGTAGTGTTATACTATAGTACAAACTATATTTTATATGTATGTCAACGTAATTATTATGGTATATTATATTATGGGTCAAAAGTACACAGAATTAAGTAAATAAATACAAATTTGTGAAGCAAAACGAAGTCAGACCCATGAATATGTGTTTGATGAGCAGGGATCGAAATCAGTTACTAAGTCTTAGTCAACTATCCTGTACAGACATGCCTATATACGTAGTTACTTAAAAACTAACTTCAGCAAAGTTAGTTTTTGAGTGACCAGATTGTTTTATAATATTAATTAACTAAATAATAATAATAATCTCAGGACAATTCACACAGTGCCACCTAGACCCAAGTTAAGCTAGCTAAAGCTTGTGTTATGAGTACTAGATAGCTGATACATATACATAGATATTTTTTTTATAAATACTTACATATTATACATAGAAGTTACCCAGACCGATACAAACAATCATACTCATGAATACAAATGTTTGTGCCGTGCGAGGAATCGATCCCGCGACTATCGGTCGTAAAGTGGTGTGCTAGACCGTTTGACCACCGAGGTCGTCAAACAATATATCAAGCAATATCTATTCCTTTTTAAAAACACAAATATCCGTAAAGTTTGTTATGATATAATATTTATAAACTACCAAAATTTAGATATACTGTTATAAGTATAACAAACTGTGAAAAAAGTTCAAAACAGAGTTCAATTCATCGGTTCTATTCTATGATTTTCCTGATGTCACACCTCATGGAATTTAGTAACGGTTGCTTATTATATATGTAGAATAGAATCTAAAAAATAGAATAAAATCTCTATCCGCTACCGCCTGTTACTTGATCTATATATCCGCAATTAGTTAAAAGTTGTGTGTTCAGCAGAATAAATTATGTAGTTATTAATGAATGCAGATTATTAAATGTAATATATACAGAAACACTCAAATACAGTTTTTTTAGTAATATAGAGGTTAACTTTGTAAAAAGTCATCTACGTGGCTACAGCAGGCCGTGGTTTTAAGGTGTGTTTTGGAATGGCAACGCCGGAAACATATCACGAGTTGACATTCCAAAATACACCTGGGACACGTGATAACGTGATAACCTATATAGGTTATCACTTATTCTTCAATGGCCTCAGTGGTGGGTTAGCACACCGCCTTACTTCCGATGGTCCCAGGTTCGAGTCCCGGTCTGGGTGTTTAATATGTATATTATGTATGTATTTACGAAAAAATATATATATATATATGTATTCGTAACAGCTTTAGCTAGCTTAACTTGGGACTAGATGGCGCTGTGTGAATTGTCCTAAGATTATTATTATTATTATTACTTACCATCAAATGAGTCTGCGTGTAAAAATTTCAACTGCACATAATAAAATTTAAATACTTTATCTAAATCTAAGACGATGATTTTGCTATCACTACTTACATGTGGACAGCTCACCATGTAGGATGATTGATGATGAGCAAAACCAGATGCCTTAATATGTGATTCATCACTGCATGTGCAAAGAAGACTAATTACACTCAAACAAAATGCATTAGAGCTATATATGAACTGCACTATAGGTACTCATGCAAATCACAATTTTTTTTATGATGATAATGGAATGTTGCACCCGCCTGCGCTAACGGTTCACGCTGGCGGGCATCAGTGGATGATGATAAGATGAACATGAAATCAGGTCAGTTAGCCCATCGTGATAAATTCACCAGAAATTTATCACAATGGTTTCCAGGGGGAACCGCGTGGAGGTCAACCTGACATGGTACATTGTTAGCAATAAGATCATCAGTCCACATTACTAACAATCCCCTTTCGCCCCCGCGCCAACCACTATTTCAAAAACATATTTTTTTTCTTCATATCGTGCAATCAGCCTTCCAGAATGTAATGGATTTTTTTTTATACTAATATGGTGGCAAACAAGCATACGGCCCATCTGATGGTAAAAGGTTACCGTGGCCTATGAACACCTAAGACCAACCAAGTAATCTATACATATGTATATTCATATAAATAAAATTGGACTGTCTGTTTGTAATGTTGAAATAATAGTTTTTTACTATATGCATATGTATATAAATCGTATTTATATACATATGCATGTAGCAAAAAGTACCGTAGTACATACACCAAAATAACATTTTTTACCATTTGTCTGTCTGTCTGTTTGTACCGGCTAATCTCTGAAATGGCTGGACCGATTTTGACGAGATTTTTTTTAGCAGGTAGCTGATGTAATAAGGTGTAAGTTAGGCTACTTTTATTTTAGAAAAATAAAGTAATATTGTAAAATTCCTTACGGACGATGTCACGCATACAGCTAGTATCAGAATAAAAGTCATATGCACAGAGTTACAGTAAAAGATTCTATAAAGCCTGACACATAAATACATGAGCATCTATAAATAAAAAAAAAACAATAACAGGTAAATTGTGAAGTATAAGCAAAAATCGTTTCTTAGAAAATTAGTGTTTAATTTCACGGCTCGTTGAACCTTATAAGCATTTATAAGGTGTCTTAAAGTTTCTCGCAACTGGATACATAATTGATATTATTTCGAATCCAATCCATTTGAGGCATATAATATACATATACCTATATTATATGCCTTAAATGAATTAGATAGTAGGTACATATACCTAATAGCTACTCGCAAGGTGATTTTTAGGAATATGGACTGATGATCTTATTGCAAGCAATGTACTATGTCAGTTTGACCTCCACGCGGTTCCCCCTAGAAACCATTGTGATAAATTTCTGGTGAGTTTGTCACGATGGGCTATTTGATCTGACCTCATGTTCATCTTATCATCCACCACTGGTGCCCCGCCAGCGTAAACCGTTAGCGCAGGCGGGTGCACCATACCATTATCATCAATCAATCAATAAACAAAACTAGCTACTCGCCCCGGCTGGGGTGAAGGGCATTGTTAGTAATGTGGACTAATGACCCCATTGCTAGCAATGTTGTACATTAGGGAGAGGGTTGCCATAAATGGGCAGCTGTGACAATCTGTGTGGCTTTTACCCTCCTTGTGACCTCATTCCTCGCGATTTTTATCATGAAATTAGCGTGACGTAACTGATGCCCCTAATCACACTGGCAAGAGAAAGGGATTGTTAGTACTGGGGTAGCTAGCAATGGGGTTACCATTACTAGCAATTACACCATGTCAGGTTCACATCCACGCGGTTCCCCCTGGACACCATCGTGATAAATTCTTGGTTAATTTACCACGATGTGCTAACTGACCTGACCTCATGCTCATCTTATCATCCTCCACTGGTGCCCCGCCAGCGTATACCGTTAGCGTAGGCGGGTGCAACATTTCATTACCATCCATTAAAAAAACTGGCTTCGCACGGGTGTATAGCGTTACATAGTATAAAACAATGTCGCTGTCGCTGTCTGTATGTCCCTATGTATTCTTAAATCTTTAAAACTGCGCATCGGACTTTTTGCGGATTTTTTTTAAATAGATACTCGCCCCGACTTCGCACGGGTGTACATGTATTATATATATAAACCTTCCTCTTGAATCACTCTATCTATTTAAAAACCGCATCAAAATCCATTGCGTAGTTAGATTTATTGCATTCATAGGGACGGACATTTAAGCATACATAGCGACTTTGTTTTATACTATGTAATGAAGTGGTGGTGGCTTGCCCCAAAAAAGTTTTTACATTTTTTCGACAATTATTTTTATTTTTTATTATGTGGCACTAAAAATACATACAACCCTAAATTTTCACCCTTCTGTCACCAACCCCTATTTTTTAATAATAATACTAATTTATATGGCAAAACAAAGTTTGCCGGGTCAGTTAGTAAGATACACATGATCTAGAGGTTTGATTGATTTAATAACTAGTAATTTTTAAGCGGGGTGCTAAACTAGCATGAGCACCGAGGCCGTTTGAGGTCCATTAAATTAATAATTTACATTGATATAGAAATAAATAGTTTAAGAATATAAAAATTTTCTCATTAATTTCCTGCACCTTACATCTAACCCAGCAATTAGCAGCACCTTCCAAGCACCGAGGCAATCAAAGAAAATTGCAAAAGTAATTCTTACGTCTCGGAAATCGGTATCTATAATTCTTACGTCTCTTGCCTCGTATACCTTCATAATTTATTTCATGCATTTCAAATTCTTCTTCTTAATATTTATAGCTACATTAGATGAAAACCAATTTATACGCCATGAAAATATCAATACCTACATTGAAACCCTCAAGAAAAGAGCATATTTCTTCATAAAAGGCCGGCAACGCACTTGGTGTTGCGGGTGCTCATGGGCGGCGGTAATCACTTACCATCGAGCGAACGGCAAACTCGTTTATACCCTGGGCTATAAAAAAAACTTGAAGATCTAATTTTTTTAATGTAAATATTTATTTTATATGTTTAGATTTATTTGCTGTATTTATTATCTTTGCAGATTTATTATCAGGTTATTTGCTGCATAATTAAGTTATGTATATATATTAATTTTATAAGTCATAATATAATATAATATGTCTTCGATGCTAATATATGCATACATATATTAGCATCGAAGACATATTTATATAAACCCATACCCATAGGTAGATTCCACATTTATTAAGTCATTATTTAAATTATTTTTAGAGGCATAAAATAAATGAATGTAACTATTGAGTTTTAATTTACAATTTTAATGTAAATATTTATTTTATTAAGTTTTAATGTAGAAATATAAAAATAGAGATGCACATCGTAGGCCTAACATTTTAAGGCATTTTCTCCCAGTCAACCATAGTGCAAACAGATAATATATAGGTTGCGCATTTAAGTAAACCAGTGGTCGCCCAGTGGTCGAAAGTGGACCATAATTAATTTACCATTCAGTGAGACTATAGACTAATAACAATAGTGACATAAAATATTAGTCTATTCTCAATTGGACCACAGACTATAAAAATAAATTGTGTTGGAAACATCAACAAGAACGCTGTAATTACGAATGTATGATTGACTTTTGTTTATTCTTTTCAATTATTGGCACACCGCTGATTGTATTATTATGCATAATTATATGTAATATAATGCATAATTATTATTTATTTTTTAATGGTTTTTAAGTATCACATACATTGACCTCGTTGAAATCACATGCAGGTTTTAATAGCCTAACTATAATATCTTTTCAATATATATAACTCAAAGGTGACTGACTGACATAGTGATCTATCAACGCACAGCCCAAACCACTGGACGGATCGGGCTGAAATTTGACATGCAGGTAGATGTTATGACGCAGGCATCCGCTAAGAAAGGATTTTGATTAATTCTACCCCCAAGGGGGATCAAAGTTTGTATGAAACTTTGTCAATTAAAACCGATCGGGCTGAGACTCTCCATGCATAAAGCTACTATGACGTAGGCATCTCCTAACAAAGGATTTTGATAAATTCCACCCCTAAGGGGATAAAATAGGGGATGAAAGTGTGTATAAATCTTCTTAGAATTTCGAGTGATTGAATTGAAATTAAAGATTGGAGCTACTATGATGAAGACGTTCGCTTAAATAGGATTTTGATAAATTCAACCCCCATGGGGATAAAATAATGGATGATGCAGGATGTAAAAATGTATTAGTTTGAACCTATATGTACCTAATGGGACGAATAAATTAAGAAGAACAAAATAATTTTTAGTTCTTTAGGCTATTTCTATTTTAGAAAAATAAAGTTAAATTCCACGCGGACGAAGTCGCGGGAACAGCAAGTACATATATATGTATATAGCATTGTGACAAAATATTAGCTGTCTCCACTCCTATCCTTCTTTATGTGATATTTCTCTCTATATTTCTCTCTTCTCTATCCTCCACAGGAGTGGTGGATCTGATATGTGCAAAATTTCATACTCCTCCATCATCATTATTATCCTCTCCAATCGATCCCCCGTCCAATTCAAACGGGGATCGAAATTACGACGGCCTGAGCCGAGGTTCGAACCCCTAGCGGTGCCATCAGACTAAAGTCGTATCCGTCAGGCAGGAGTTGGCCTTCAGCCGCTCCATAAGTTCTTCCGCGGGTTTGGAGTGCCATCTACACTCGCCCCCTAACGTCCGGTGAAGCTGTAAAGGCCAGCTACGGCCAACAGCATTAGAGTAGTCCGAAAAAAAAACGTATTACCATTTCATTTACCACCTACCCGCCACTCTTCAGTCTACCCGTGATCAAGGCGGTAGAAACACTGTCGAAATATCGGGAACTCAATAAAGATTAATAAAACATGGTAAGATCCCGTGATTGTTCCGCACAGTTTTCGTAAAAAGGGGTACAAAGTTTTTGCTTCGCGTATTAATGCCTTATAAAAAACTTACAGCAGAGATCAGAGTTCTAATCCTTAATAACATTATAAATGTAAAAGTAACTCTCTCTGTCTGTCTGTCTTGCTTTCACGCCAAAACTACTTATTAACCGATTTAAATGCAAGTAGGCATACAGATAGTCTAGACCCCGAGAAAGTACATACCTTTTCATGGGTAAAAAGGGTTGAAAAGGGATGAAAGGTGAGATGAAATATTATATGGAAGTATCGTCATTATAAACTGGTAGGTTGAAACTTATTTTTTTTTAATTTATTTATTTCCTATGTTTAGGTAATACCTTTTAGACTGTTGATTGAATATAAATAAATATGACATTAGAAGTTTTTGAAATTTTAAGGGTGTAAAATAAATTGGGGGTTGAAAGTATATATGGAAATTTGTCATGTTTGAATCTAAAACGATGAAACTTTTTCTTTACGTTAGATAACTGATTTTTTTTTTGTTTATTTGGTCAAGATCACTATAATACGCGGACAAAGTCGCAGGCACAGCTAGTAGCATATAATTTCATATAATTAGTGGATACCAGAATACAGAGAACCTAATTATGAATTTGACCACATAAATGATTTAGCACTTCGTGGAACCCACTACATAAACTTGCCATTCGAAATAATGATCTCATTGTAAAAAAAACTTCACGCATTGTGAACAGAGTACGTTTTTGCAATAAAATTAACGTATATTAAGATATAAGATTGTGTTTCACAATTGGTCCGACATTGTGTTGAAATTAGTGTGAGATGTTTATCATGACGGTTGCGAAAAGAATCATCAAAATCCGTTCATTATTAGCAATTATGTATAGACACTGATGAACGTACTTCATTACATTTTTGTGTATATATCGTACCTGAAACGAATCGCAACTTACATTGAAATAGGCACACAATGTTCCATCCAAATCGGTCCAGCCATTTAGGACAATTAATTGACAGACAGGCAGTTTAGCACACCGCTTTACGTCCGATGATCGCTGGTTCGATTCCTCGCACGGTACAAACGTTAGAGTATAATTGTTTGTATCGGTGTGGGTATTTTTTATAAGTATTAAATATGTATTAAAAAAAAAAGTATATGTTGTGTTCTGGTTATTAACACAAGCTCTGCTTAGCTTGAAACTAGATACCACCGTGTGAATCATCCTGAAAAAATGTTATATATAAAATTCTCATGTCACAATGTTAGTTACCATACTCCTCTGAAATGGCTTGACCGTTTTTTATGAAATTTTATATCCATATTCAGTAGGTCTGAGAATCGGTTACTATCTATTTTTCATACCCCTAAGTGATAAGGGTTGTCCACCCCTAACATTATTTTTTTATTTTTTGGGCAAAATTTTTTATTTATATTTTTTTATTATGTGTCATTAAAAAATACATACAACCCTAAATGTTCACCCTTCTATAACCAACCCCTATTTTTTTATAACGTTATTAATTTATATGGCAAAACAAATTTTGTCGGGACAGCTATACGGGATATTATATTAAACTATTGTTAACAAAAAAATATTATTATTATTATTAAATAGATTCTTCATAAAGATTTGTACCTAAATACCGTAGTACCTAAAGCACTGTAATAAAAACTAAATGCAGAATTTCTGCAGAGTTTCACATATAATTCCGCAAACTAATTTATATATAAACGGTCATTTGTAATATAATTAATAATGTAATAAATGGTATGTAACATTTTAGAGAGTGTATGTTACAATACTATATATTTGAACAAACATAAGACACATCAAAAGAAGTCCAGACATACTCGCAGTATATTTATCAACGTCACCTTCAGTTGAGACGTAAATTTATAACATTGCTTTGGAAAGCGCTAAAAGTTATATCATGAGTTTTGTTGTATTATAAATAATACTAATAATCTACCCCGGCTTCTCACGAGTAGATTGGTACAAGGTACTGACGCCCCACGGTTACGTGAAGCGATGATATATGTGAGGTTGTGGGTGAAACTGGAAGAGATAAGCTGAAGATCATGCCCAGTGGTGTGCCTTGGCATGTCCAGGAGTGGGCTGATGATGATGATGATAGCACTGACAATGTTATCTGGCTATATTTTTTATTGAAATTTAAAGCGGATGAAACCGCGTTCGTAGCTAGTTTACAATAAACTTACACACTAATACATAGTGTATACATACATCATTACATAGTATAAAACAAAGTCGCTGTCGCGGTCTGTCGTATGTATGCTTAAATCTTTAAAACTACGCAACGGATTTTGAAGCAGTTATTTTTAATAGATAGAGTGATTCAAGAGGAAGGTTTATATATATAATACATGTACACCCGTGCGAAGCCGCTGCGAGTAGCTAGTATACCATATAATACTGTACGAGACCAAGTTGAAATTTAGATCTAATTCTATTACAGAGAGAGATCATGAGTTTTTAATAAATATAAAGAAACAATTTCATTGATAATTCAATGTCGTGGTGGTTGTTTTGTATTTATATCACATTAATATCATAAACTATTGGACGAATGAAAAATATACAAAGCACTCTCTTGGCGCGGAGTTGCAGTTTATTTATTAACGTCATTTTCCGTTCGGACGTGAAGTGATTTACGATGGTATTTCTTTAAAAAAAGTGTAAAGAGTTATCTGATGTGCTTTTTTATCTTTATTTTTATTTGACACAAAGTCCTTGATAATTGCAATGTTTTTTTTATACTACCTAGGTGGCAAATAAGCATACGGCCCATCTGATGGTAAACGGTTACCGTAGCCTATCGACGCCTGAAACATCAGGGGTGTACCCCTACACGACACGTACGCGTTGCCGAAACTTAAGAAACCTATATATACCCTTCCTGTAAGTGTATATAATGAATAGAATAGAATAGAAAATCATTTATTCAAATAAACTCACATTGAAGCACTTTTGAATAGTCATCACATTTTTTTTTAATCAACCACTCATTCGGAAACCTATCTCATCACAAGAAGAACGAGCAAGAAACTTGCGTGTTGCTCTTTTAAATAATTTTACTCTTACTTCACATTTTTAAGTTCAAGTGTGTAAATACAAACAACCAATTACCACTAATTCAATTAAATACTCAAATAGAAAAAATATTGAACATACAACCAACTGGAATATATATACTATTCCATGGAAAATGGGCTGGCTTCTGGTATGGGATGCAACCTGTTCAGACACGCTGGCCCCATCCCATCTACATGGAACCAACAACAGAGCTGGTGCAGCATGTGAAGCGGCTGAAAACGCCAAAGCATGTAAATACAGGGGTCTAGGCTCCGAATATGATTTTGTCCCATTCAAGACCCTTGGTCTGTGGGGTCCTAGCGCTATAAAACTTTTCAAAGAAATAACGAAAAGGTTAGTCGACATCACAGAAGACCGAAGAGCTGGCAGCTACCTCGGACAAAGAATTAGTCTAGCTATTCAAAGAGGGAACGCTGCCAGTATCTTCGGAACTTTGCCTAAAGGGACCCCTTTTAATAATATATTTTAGTTATTATATTATATTTTTTAAGCTTTTTAATTTTAGGTTCTTAGTTGTACAATTAAGTTATATTAACATTAGAATATATCAAATCTGTAGATACAAAAAAAAACCAACTGGTTACCTTAACCAACGGTTAACCAATTTTTATTTACTCACCCCACCCTAAAATATTTTTTAATTTTTTCGACAAAAATTGTTATGATTATTGTGGCATTAAAAATTACATACAACCCTAAATTTTCACCCTTCTATCACCAACCTCTATTTTTTAATAACGATTTTAATTCATAAAGCAAAACAAAGTTTGCGGGATCAGGTAATATATATGTAAAAATGTAGTTTCACTTTATTTATAAAAATAGTACAGTATCAAAATTATTGTACCTGAATTTAATCGTTAGCTTACGACTAGCCCTGTATTTCAATATACAGATCGTTGACCTCCAGAAGGAAATGGCACTAAACAAAATGCAATATGAAAATGTCGAAAGCGGGCCATAAAAACTCATGCATAAACTACAAATCTGACATTTGGCTACAACGGTATGGAAAACATTAAAGCGACGTATTAATCACTTACAACATTTCAGTGCACGACAGTATACGACTTGTAATATTTTACACTGCAGTGCAAAATAAAGGTATGGAAATAAACAAACGACTTATTGTTGTAAGACACGATGGGAACAATTTCTTACAGTGTAATACAATGGCAGAGATCGTTACAATGTTAAATTGGTTTAAATTTGTTTGCGTTTCGTATCTATACTAATATTATACTATGAAGATGCAGACCGAGTTTTATCACGAGGAAAATAAATTCCTGAAAATCTGCACCGATTTGAGAAATTATTTCTCTGTTTGAATTATTGACGTAAGAAATTTTTTTCGTATTGTATTAGTATATGTACGAAAAAATTAAAAAAAAAATTACGAAGAGAGAGACCTAGTTTTGTCACGAGAAAATTCTGGATGGTATCATATTAGTTTAAGTTTTTTAAGTTGACTTTTAGTTTATTTTTGTTATTTAGTATAGGTACTATGGGATTGTTATCGTCACATATTGTGTACAAAAATTCCAAAAATAATAAAGAGAAAAAAAAGCCACGAGGAAAATAAATTACTGAAACACTGCACCGATTTGAGACATTATTTCTCTGTTTGGATTATTTCTGAGGACTGTTGACATAAGCTATTTTTTTCCACACCGTTCTCGTAGGGTGGATCTAATTTCATTATTTTTATATAAATAATAATAATTATCGATATATAAAGCAGGTCATAAGACATGCGTTCGTTACAAACGCAAATAGTGAAGTAATATTCCATAACTGCACTCCATAACAGCACATTGACTGAAAACATTTAAAACTTGTTTTTAAAAAAGTATAACAAGCAGAAAGCAACAATCTGCATCACAGTTTTAAGATTGAGTTTATTGTATAGATAGATATTTTTATAGCACTGGGGACAAACAAGCTTGCGGCTCCCTTATGATAAGTGATTACCGCCGCCCATGAGCACCCGCAACACCAGGGCAAGTGCGTTGTCGGCCTTTTAAAAAGGAATAAGCTCTTTTCTTGAAGGTTTCAATATCGTATCAGTTCGGAAATACCAGTGCTGGAAGGTGATTCCACATTGTTGTGTGATAGATAGATTGATAAAATATACTTTATTAAACAATTGATTAGTAAACTAAACATATTTGTAATATGTATATAATGTTTAAAATAATCAAATATTTTAAAAGTAAGAGTAGGTATTGATTTTGTTTATTCACATAATGTTGCTCCTGATTATTTGAAATGAGCAATTAGTTTCCTAGCGTGATTAGTTTTATATTTTATGTGCAGGAGAAACGAATGTCCTAAATCTAGTAACTAACTAGTGATAGGTAGGTGGTCGAATTCGACCATAATTAATTCAAATTATAAGTTCAAAAATTCTTAAGATTCTATTGTCAAAGATTATACTTCTATGCTTATGTATGTCAAATATACGGTGGTGTGTGTAATGTTTTTTAGTGATTCAATGTATTTTTTATTCATAACTTTGAAAATATATTAGCATTCTGAACTTCTTGTCTATATAATAATATAAATAAACTATAAGTGTTAAAAATGTATACATTTTACACACTTATAGTTTATATATCCATCCGCGCAAAGATAATAAAAATTTTGTCGTGCTAAAGTTAACAAACAGATACACTTCCTCAATTTCAATATTAATATGTATGTATAACCTTGGTGGTCTAGTGGTTTAGCACACCGCTTTACTTCTGATGGTCGCGGATAAGATTCCTCGCATAGTACAAACATTTGTATTCATAAGTATGATTGTTTGTATCGGTTATTTGTATGTATATTATTATGTATGTATATTATTTTTTAATACCGAAACATAAAAGAAATGTCAAAAAAATTGTTATAGGTGGACATCCCTTATCACTAGGGTAGAATAAATACTAGCCGATTCACAGACCCACTGAATATGTATATAAAATTTCATAAAATCGGTCTTGCCGTTTCGGAGAAGTATGATAACTAACATTGCGACAAGAGAAGTTTATATATTAGATTATAACAGTAATATATTTATGAATAAAAATAACATAAAATTGAATACTAACAGAAAGTTATATAGGTACATATAGTATTTTTTTTCTATTCTATTCTAATATTAAACCGTATATTTCTTCAAATTTTCTTTCATATCTATTTTAATAATCCAATCCTACCTCCATCAGACGAGATAATCTGCTTTGCCTGGGCCACGTCTGCCAATATGATAATGAAGGTTGCTCTCGGCAACTTTAGCATAACTTTCTCCTGTGGATAGACTTAAATTTTATATTAGACTAGTCATATCCTGCGGTGTTTCTCACTTGCTGCAGCTTATGGGTTAGACTGAAATTACATGACACTTTAAAGGAGAAAGATGTGCATTTTTTAAAATAATTGATTGGATTGGTGCCGTGTAGCCGTTTCTATAAGGTCAGTCCATCGCCTTGGTGAGCGATCTTAACTTAAAAAAAAACGGCACGGTCAAAAAAAAACACGGCTCTTTATCTTATTATCTAGATTATGTAAATGGAACATCCTGACAAATTGTTCGTATAAATATTTAAGTAAAGAAACATTATCTCAACGGTGCTAGTTAGTAATCTACATATGCGAACGAGCTTAAGAGATGAAATAAAATTTAAAAATACATTTTTAAATATATTTTTAAATTTTATTTCATCAGATAGATAGATTCATAACATGCAGGTTTCGTTTAAAAGTGTAATTAAAGGATTTTAATGCAAGTTTTATGTGAATTTTAATACAAAAATACTAGCTGACCCCGCAAACGGTGTTTTGTCGTATAAATTATAATCGCTATTAAAAAATTGGGGTTGGTGATAGAAAGGTGAAAATTTGGGGTTGCCACATTGTAAAAAAATTGTCCAAAAATAAATGTTAGGAGTGGACAACCCTTATCACTTAGGGGGTATGAAAAATGAATAGTATTATTCTCAGACCTACTGAATATGCATATAAAATTCCATAAAAATCGTTTCGGAGGAGTATGTTAACTGACATTGTGACATAAGAATTTTATATATAAGGTAATATAAGAGTAAGTTAATTGGATGAATTAGAAATATGTTTATTCAGTGGAATGAAGAAAAATATATAGCGATAAAATCTCATATATGTTCAACATAAGTCTTAATTGTGTTATATAACTTTATTGCAATACAAGTAACATATTTATTTAATACTAACAGTTCCCGCGACTTCGTCCGCGTGTAATTTAACTTTATTTTTCTAAAATAAAAGTAGGCTAAGTTACTCCTTATTACATCAGCTACCTGCAAATAAAAGTCATTCATTTCAGAGATTAGCCGGAACAAACAGACCGACCGACAGACAGACAAAAATTGTAAAAAATGGTTTTTTGGTGTATGTACCGTATTTATATTCATATACATGTAGTAAAAAACGGTTATTTCAATGTTACAAACAGACACTTCAATTTTATTTATATGTATAGATAATATATATAACTGCTGCATTCTTCTGCCACGTTTAAGAGCTTTACCTGGAATAAATGTTTTTTTTAATATTTAAAAGATTTAAGTCACGAAATGGACTTCCACAAAATAATATTTAATTTCATAAATTTGTTATTCCATTGGGCAAACGTGAATGTATTTTATCCTTATGGTTAATTGAGCGAAAATGCTTCTAGGTTTTAAGTCTGCCATGTGTACCTTTATTTGCGTATTTGTAAATTAAAGTTTTAATAAATCTAAATATATATAACTCAAAAGTGACTGACAAAGTGATATAGCACAGCCCAAACCACTGGACGGATCGGGCTGAAATTTGGCATGCAGGTAGATGTTATAACGTAGGCATCCGCTAAGAAAGGATTGTGATTAATTCTACCCCCAAGGGGATAAAATAAGGGATAAAAGTTTGTATGAAACTTTGTCAATTTTAAACCGATCGGGCTGAGACTTTGTATGCATAAAGTTCATAGTAACTTAACTTACGTAGGCATCCTGTAAGAAAGGATTTTGAGAAATTCCACCCCTAAGGGGATAAATTAACGCGAGCGAAGCCGCGGACAAAAGCTAGTAATACATAAGAACAACATTTACAAGAAACTAGTACGTTTTGATATCAAACTAGTTGTGGTATTTTAAATGAAATCTTAATGCTGAAAAGGGTTAAAACAGTAAGCCGGTGGAGGAGCAATAAGCCCCACCGCCCGAAATCAATCAGAACGGGGGGTCACAGGCGCTCGCGTGAGACACGTGCGCGCTAAAGTTTTACATTCACTGCACTTTCTGTTTTAAGTCTAACTTCTCTAGACTATACGTCGAACTGATTCACTATTTTAGTAGAGTGGCAAATAATTTAGCGGTTTGAATCTGTTTGAACAAATATCGTTCTTTTTTATTGTACTGTCTCACTTAATTGAAAATAGTAAATAATAATAAATAAGTATATAACAGACGGTAAGCAGAGCTCCTATTATGGGTACTAGACAACTGATATAAATACTTTAGATATGTGACAAATGTTTACACCGTGTGAGAAATCAAACCCGCGACCGTCTGAAGTAAAGCGGTGTACTAGATCGCCGCTTGACCAACTAGGCCGTCAAGTATCGTCTCTATATATTAACAGTAACATAGATAAAACAATTCGAAATACATTTAGTAAATATATTTATTGCAATTGTTTTTTTTTGCGCCTCTTTTACCTTAAATGCAAATATTATAAAGTCAATATTGCCTAATTATAAATAATAGGCGCACTAACTGTGATATATTGGACAAATGACTCGGGTTGTACATCAAAAATACAACTTTTTGCAATAATACAAGACCTTGTCAGAATTAAAATTAAGTTGATAATTGATTAACCACAAAATTAAATGAAAAGTACAAAGTAATTAAGTAATGTATCATGGAATTTATGTACAGCTAATTATTTTTTAATATTCTAGAATAAGAACTCATTTAAAAAATTCATAAAATCGTTCGTAAACGTAACGTAAATAAGTAAATTCTTTCACATATCCAGTCCTACTCAGATACATTATGTGCAACGAATGTTCGTTGCATATAATGTATCTGAGCCTATGTAAGCTATGATAGAATTACGGTATGGCTAGTAACTGTAATAACTTTATAATTAAACTATATGGCTAGCATATACTATAGTTTAATTATAAAGTTCGAGAAATTAAATAAAATATTACAAAATGTCTTATAACCGAACAAAACAAAATCGAGTAGATTAAAACAAAAATAGGCTCGTATGGCAGAGTCCCCAAGATGGCTCACTGTAAGCCTAAAATAACCTGCCTACTAATTGTTTAACACCGTGGTATTTACAAAATGAGGTTTGTGTACAATCAGCCATATTTTTCCAGCCAATTTATACGTTTACATGGCGATGACCAGCGGCCACCGTAATCTATTATACATGCCGTGCTGTGGTCACGCTATATTTCTATTTGATAATTAACTTTCTGTGCAAATATTTAAAATTCATTTTGAAATATACACTTTTATATTAAAAATAGAAGTATGTACACTGTAAAGTTTATAAAATACGGTTTAATTTATCGTAAACCGTAATTACGAGTAGGGAACGTACCTTAACGGAGTTTTTATTTTTTAACTAGCTTTTACCCGCGCCTTCGCTTGCGTTACTTTATCCCATTAGGGGTGGAATTTATAAAAAATCTATTCTTAGAGGATGCTTACGTCATAGTAACTTTATGTATGCAAAGTCTCATGGAATTTATTAAAATCCTTTCTTAGAGGATGCCTACGTCATAGTAACGTATGCAAAGTCTCAACCCGATCGGTTTAAAATTGACAAAGTTTCATACAAACTTTCATCCCTTATTTAACCCCTTGGGGGTAGAATTAATCAAAATCCTTTCTTAGCGGATACCTACGACATAACATCTACCTGCATGCCAAATTTCAGCCCGATCCGTCCAGTGGTTTGGACTGTGCGTTGATAGATCACTATGTCAGTCACCTTTGAGTTATATATATTTAGATTTAAAAAGGATATATACATTTTAATGTACCCGTGGTTTCATGGGCATGAAATTTATAGCTTATGTATTATTCTGATATATATGATATATACTGTATACTTTCATCGAAATGCGTTGAGTAGTTTTTGCATTAAATGGTAACAAACATACATCCATACATCTATCCATCCATACTCACAAACATTCGCGTCTCTAGCTGTGCCCGCGGCTTCTTCCGCGTAAAATTCATAGCCTTTGTATTATTCTAATGCATAATCTATATTACCGAAAAATTTCATCGAAATCTGTTCAGTAGTTTTTGCGTGAAGGAGTAACAAACATCCATCCATACTCTCAAACTTTCGCGTTTATGATATTAATAAGATAGTAATAATATCTCTTATTGTTACTTTAAAGTAAGGAAGGTGTTACATATGAATGTGGATGGTTATAAGGGCAGAGGAAGGCCGAAAAAGAGATGGATGGACTATGTGAAAGATCATATGGTAAAAAAGGGCTGCAAACAGGGATGAATGGAAGAGAAAAACATATTACGCCGACCACAAAGAAATGGGATAAGGAAGAAGCAGATGATGATGTTTTTTAAAAGGTAGGTAATGACAAATTTTCTTTATTTTGCTTACGTTAGATACCGTGGAGTAATCAAATTCAAATTTCAAATAACAAATATCTTTATTCATGTACATCTATTACAGACTCCTATGATGTATCAAATCTACCGTCAGTTCGGAATGATTTCGAGATGAGAACAACTAACAGGAAAATCAGTTCGTATTCTTTTCAAATAAATGTTGTACATGTTTACAATAATACAGACTCATGTTTAAATTCAAATTTGGGAGAATAGAGTGACCACCAGCATATGCTGATGCAAAAGCAAAAAGTCTAATCAGTGTTCGTAACCTGAACAGACTAGTCCCCTCAAGCAGCACCCGTTCATGAGTATGACGGACGTAAACGAATAAATGAGTTAATCAGTAAACCAAATAAATTAAATATGTGAATGCGTTATCACGATTACCCACGCCTTGTCCGTGATGGGAATTAGGCAAATTAATGATAGTGGTTGTAATTCAACCATAATTAATTTAAATTATAGGTTTATATATTATTAAGACTCTATTGGCAAAAAAAAACTAATATATATGTTTAACGGCCTCGGTGGTCTAGCGGTTAGCATACAGTCTTAATCCGATGGTCGCGGGTTCAATTCCTCGCACGGTACAAACATTTGTATTCATGAGTATGATTTTTTGTATCGGTCTGGGTGTTTTCTATGTTTAATATGTATGCATTTACAAAAACAAATATATATATTAGTATCAGTTGTCTAGTACCCATATCACAAACTTATGTATTAAAAAAAACTATGTATTTGTTTACAGTTGTCTAGTACTCATAACACAAGCTTTAGTTAGCTTAACTTGGACCTAGATGGCGCTATATGTACAGCCCTGAGATTAATATTTTGACGACCTCGGTGGTCTAGCGGTCAAGCACACCGCTTTACGACCGATGTTCGCGGGTTCGATTCCTCGCACGGCACAAACATTTATATTCATGAGTATGATTGTTTGTATCGGTCTGGGTGTTTTCTATGTATAATATGTATGTATTTACAAAAATAAAATATCTATGTATATGTATCAGTTATCTAGTACCCATAACACAAGCTTTAGCTAGCTTAACTTGGGTCTAGATGGCGCTATGTGAATTAGCCCTGAGATTATTATTATTATTATATTGTAATAAAAAATTCTTATGGTTATAAAAAGTCCTCGAGTGGCGACCACGGACCGGAAGACGCAGAATGGGAAGGCCTCCAGCAAGGTGGACTGACGATCTGGTCAAGATCGCTGGAAGACACTGGATGCGAGCAGCGCAGGACCGATCGTCGTGGAGATCTTTGGGGGAGGCCTATGTCCAGCAGTGGACGTCTTCCGGGCTGCGATGATGATGATGATGATATATAGATATGACATATTACTATTATTATTTATGTCTATTCATTCTACCCTGCGCCATCCACCACCTTCTGTTTTTTCTCCTCTACCCAAAGGTTGTCTGGAAGAAATCGCTTTAGCGATAAGACCGCCTTTTGTACCTAGCCTACCTTTCTGTATACTATGAATATTGTTTTTTTTTTTTTATATATTTTAAGGTGCAATAAAGAGTTATAAATAAAAAAAAAACTTTTTAACTCATCCACGCTTGGCAAAGGCCCGCGTGTTTGAATGTATTACCCCTGTAAACATGGAGATATATAAAATATATGTATATAAAATATATGTATATAAAATTGAAACTGTTATTAAAAGGACTTTCGCAAAATAACACATAAGTAGATGTAATATGTCAATATTAAACTCATATTTAAAACCAATGGTTATTTATTTTATAATCATAATTCTAGTATACCAAGCCAGATAGGCATGGTTTCAGAACTTCGTGGTCACCGTAATAACTGCCCAAACAGTGCAACCCTGGCGTAGGGTTGCCAACCTCAAACTTTTTTGATCACAATCTATGGATGTTATTTTTGTTACTCTTTTAAGTTTACAATGGTATAGCTTATACATCTGACATATAACATGTAGGATATAAATTTAAAGTGGGTTTAACCGCGGTACACATAACTAGTACACATAAGTGTACCAAATTTTGGTAGTCATAGCAGTTTAGCTCACCGCCTTACTTCCGATGGTCGCGGGTTCGATTCCTCCCCTCCGATCGATCCCCCGTCCAATTCAAATGGGGACCGACGTTACGGCGGCCTGAGCCGAGGTTCGAACCCATAGCGGTGCCCTCAGACTAATGTCGTATCCGTCAGGCGGGAGTTAATCTTCGGCCGCTCCATAAGTCCTTCCGCGGGTTTGGAATGCCATCTGCACTCACCCCCTATCGTCCGGTAAAGCTGTAAAGGCCAGCTGCGGCAACAGCATTAGAGTACCTAGTCCGAAAAAAAACAAAGGGTTCGATTTCTCGCACTGCACAAACATTTGTATTTAGGAGTATGATTGTTTGTATCGGTCTGGATGTTTTCTATGTGTGTATGTATTTTCGAAAAAATAAATCTATGTATTTGAATCAGTTGTCTAGTACCTACCCATAACACAAGCTTTAGGTAGCTTAACTTGGATCTACAATAGATGAAGCTGTGTGAATTTTCCTGAGAATATTATTATTATTATTCTCCGACCGAGCAGTTTTCGTAAAAACGGATACAACTATTTGATACGAAACTGATCCAATACGTAATTCAAAAATTATTTTTGTTATTGTTATGTACTATATATCAAATAAGCTTTCTTTCTTTCAAAGTTTTTAATTCACGTATTCTGGTTATATATAATAGTAATAATAATAATCATCTCAGGACAATTCACACAGCGCCATCTAGACCCAAGTTAAGCTAGTTAAAGCTTGTGTTATGCGTACTAGATAACTGATACATATACATAGATATTTTTTTTGTAAATACATACATATTATACAAAAAATCATACTCATGAATACAAATGTTTATACCGTGCGAGGAATCGAACCGCGACCATCGGTCGTAAAGCGGTGTGCTCGACCGCTAGACCACCGAGGTCGTCAAAAATATATATTATTGTTTAACTTACACATAAAAGCAAGGTATTGTTAGCAGCCCTGTCGAGGGCATTTAATAACGTGCCTATGTGGACACGGTATCAATTGATTGCTACACTAATCACCGCTCGCTGCCCGCCGGCATCGAACCGGCAATGGTATTCGAACAATGCACTCCAATTAAGAGCCGTGTTGTCGTGCTGTCGTGTAGCTATGTGAGTTAGATACGGCTGCGGACCTGGATGAACTAATTATAAAAATTCTTACCCAGTTTTAGTACAGTTACCTTTTATATCAAATAGCTATTCGCCCCGGCTTCGCACGGGTGTATATTATATATATAAACCTTCCTCTTGAATCACTCTATCTATTAAAAAAAACGCTTCAAAATCCGTTGCGTATTTCTAAAGATTTAAGCATACATAGGGACGGACAGACAGCGACAGTGACTTTGTTTTATACTATGTAATGATTTCATCATTAGTATTCACACTGACAACAATAAATATTTATACTATATTAATTAATTATTTTAGTATGAACACAATGATACAGAATTAATAGATAAGAAACTTACGGTTTTTCGAGAGTAGTGGGGCACAAGATGGCGGCCTATGAACAGTGACTCCGAAAAAGGACATTACACGAGCAGCCCTCGAACGGAACGGACGAGTTGTGCGCGTTAGACCTACAATGAGAATCACTGGCAGTTTTTATATATTTTTTTATCCATATTCAAAATATGATGTTCTTTGTATACATTTTGTTTTATATCACTTCTGTCACTGCAATCTGCTATAATAAACGTCTATACAAGCATCTCTCTATTGTCATTCATTTTTACTGGTTATGGGCCCAGCCCAGCTATAAATATAATTATACTTATATTATATTATTCTTGGGTCTAGTGGTAGGTAGGTACTTACTATTAGTACGCTGCTTTTAGGGACTTACTGCTTTGATAACAGGGACTAATTTACTTTGTTACTCAAATAACTATTCATTTATGTAAACTTTGCCATTTGGCAGTTTGTATTCACACAAAGTTATTGAAAACTTAATTCTAAACAGCATTTATATAAAGAGCAACACGCAAGTTTATTGCTCATTCTTCTTGTGAAGAAACAGCATTCCGAACGAGTGGTAGAAGAAAAATGTATGTATGTATGTGTACTGATTATTATTTTCTTTCGTTGTTTTATACATACAGAGTATTTTATTTGTTACTAGCGGGTACTATTTTCTATACATATTTTTTATGGATTACGTATTTATAAAGATTATAAACTAAAAATGAAATCCATTCACATTAAAACATATACATACTCGAAGAAAAAACGAGTCGAATAATGAACTTGCTTATTTTGAAGTCGGTAAACGGATATCTCATTAGAACGAGTAACTTAATACAAGTTGATAGGTTATCAAATTGACTTAAGGGTCGCAAAGGTGCAATTTAAAAATGTGGCAACTCTGTACAGGTGGGGGGGTGTAGTAACGTCAGCAAATGTATACGTCTCGGTGCCGGCTACTCACCGCCGTGGATTTGTCAGTCTGCAGCCAGGGAGTTGCTACGTGCTTGCTAAAGGAAGGTCGGCATAACAAGTCTATTATAAAATACATATTTTTTATTTTTTCTTATACTTATTTTTGCTTAACATTTTTGTCATATATATTTCAAGTAAAAGGATATGTCAATTTTACTTCATCTTCCTGCTTCTTCCATATACTTGCATCAACATTCTTTGTTAATAATATAAATGTGAGTTTGTCTGTTTATCTTTTTGCCCTTAAATAGAATAGAATAGAAACATGCTCTCTCAATCTATGCTCAAATAAATAGTAATTAGTTTATCAAGAATATTGTAAATCTTTTCAGGTGATGTGGGATGTAGTACTATCAACAAATGTATACGTAAAGGTCCTGGCTACCCACCGCCGTGGATATGTCTGAAGCCAGGGAATTATTAGGTGTTTGCTAGGAAAGTCAGCACAAGAAAAATGCATTTCTTTTTATTGTCAGCCTCTGGTCTAACGCTTTAGGACTACTATAATAAATATGAATATATAGATCCTGATTAGTTTGGTATATTAAAAATATTGTAAATCTTTTCAGGAGGGGGGGTGTAGTACTGTCAACAAATGTATTACGTAACGGTCCTGGCTACTCACCGCCTTGGTTATGTCAGTCTGCACTTGGAAAGATGCTACGTACTCGCTAGGAAAGTTAACACAACTAAAATGCATTTATTTTTATTGATAACCTCAGGTCTTAACGGTTTAGTACACCGCCTTGCTTCCGACGGTCGAGGGTTCGATTTCTAGAACGATACAAATATTTGTATTCATTGGTGTCGTTGGTTGTATCAGTCTCGTATTTTCTATATATATTATACTATATATATCTTTTGCCCGCGGCTTCTCTCGCCTTAAGAAGTATTATTATTAAAGTTACAGTTACAGTTTTTCTTTCATACTACTATGTTGGCAATACTACTACAGTACTTTCATACAAACTTTCATCACCTATTTTATCCCCTTAGGGGTTGAATTGATCAAAATCTTTTCTTAGGGGATGCCTATGTCAAAGTAGCTTTATGTATGCAAAGTCTCAGCTCGATCGGTTTAAAATTGACAAAGTTTCATACAAACTTTCATCTCCTATTTTATCCTGTTAGGGGTAGAATTAATTAAAATCCTTTCTTAGTGGATGCCTACGTCATAACATCTACCTGCATTCCTAATTTCAGCCCGATCCGTGCAGTGGTTTGAGCTGTGCGTTGATAGATCACTATGTCAGTCAACTTTGAATTATATATATTTAGATTATTATCACTAAAATAGATTTATCTATTTATTTAAATCTGTCGTCTAGTCTAGTATCTGTAATACAATTCAGTCTGGATATTTTCTATTGGTATTATGTTTCTCGCTGTCTCTGTCCAAATATACATTGTGATATGGATTAGTTAAATATGTTAAAATATAGATATTTTAGTTAAAGATGTAATATAATAGTAGTTCTCTTTAATTTATTTTGGCGCCAAAGTTATTTCATTTATAAATATGGACTAAAGCACGGGAAGTTACATAATAAAGACATTATAGAGATTAGCCGGAACACACAGACAGAGAAATATTGTAATGTTAAAAATGTTATTTTGGTGTATGTACCGTATTTATATTCATATGCATGTAGAAAAAACGAGATTTTAATATTACAAACAGACCCTCCAATTTTATTTATATGTATAGATGATGAGGTGTCGCTACTTACTATATTTGTTTATTGTAGTAGGTAGTGAGTATACTGATGAAATAATTGTATTTTTGGTACATTAGTAAGTTTATTGGATAGTATGCTACGTGGCTTAGTAGTAACGTGTACATTCGACGCGGAGATGGAACGTAGACTGACTTTACACTGAACTTAAATCTATGTTATCTGGAGAGGTACTAATGGAAGGGTGTCGACTTATGACAGAAATATTACAAGTGTAGGCACAATAGAAATAAAATATATCTTCCATGTACGAATACCATACATTTATACTTTTATTATATATAAGTTAATGAAATATATATAATATTGAATTAAAATATATACATACATTCCATGTATGGATAGCAATCTTTTATCTCTATATTACAATTTTAATAATATTATAAACGCGAAAATTTGTAAGTATGGATATTTATAACTCTTTAATGCAAAAACTACTGAACAGATTTTGATGAAACTTTACAGTAATATAGTTTATACATCATTATAATATATATATATATATATATAGGCTACAAATTTCACGCAGATGAACCCGCGGCCACATGAGTAATAATAATAATAAGAATCAATAAAAACAATATGTCTACAGTAATATTATATATTAAAACTACATGTCACATAGCAGCCCCATAAATATCTGTGCCACGTTTTAAGGGTAACATTAAAACAGCGATAAAATACTCGTTCCCGGCTCATTTGTATGCGGACGGTACCCGCTACTCTGGAGCTTCCCAGATCCCCTTTCGTTCAGGAAATTGAGTGAATGTTTTCCAATTTAATCGCATCTGCTCTGATACTTCAGATCGGGACAGTCTCTGTTTTTCGTTGAGTTGTAGACACTCTACGTGCTGTAGCACTTTTATTGATAATTGCTATATTTATATAATCACTAGCTGTGCCCGCGACTTCGTACGCGTCGAATATTGACCTCAGATAGCATGAAATAATTACTAAACTAACTGAAAAAAACCAAAGAAAAATGTTTCATCGTTCTAGCTTCAAAAATGACGAATATACTAACACTCATAATATATTTTACCACCTCATAGGTAAAACTTTTACAAACTTTGAATGTCATATTTATATATATTTAATCAATAGCCTGAGAAATAAGTTTCAAGCTTCTAGCTCTAAAAATGATGATACTGCCATACAACCTTTCATATCCCGTTTCAGCTTCTGTAAGGAGGTAAATTGTAGCTGTAACATTATTTGTAAACCTTTTTCTCATTAAAAAGTAACCTATGTCCTTTCTCAGGGTCTAGACTATGTGTATACCATATTTCATTTAAATCGGTTTATAGTTTTGGCGTTAAAGCGTGACAGACAGACAGGAAGACGAGTAAGGATGATTATAATAGTTTCTTTTAATGTCAAGCTAAGCAGAGCTTGTGTTATGAGTATACACAATTGTTTTAATTCCATAGATATATTTTTTAAAATACATACATAAAGTACATAGAAAACACCCGTACTGATATAAATGATCATAGTCTTGAATACAAAAAATACCACCGTGCAAGGAATCGAACCCGCGACCATCGGAAGTGAGACGATGTGCTAAACCCGTAGACTACCGAGGCCGTCACCGTACTATACGAACATACAGTTTCTTTCTTTAATTGTTGTATATTTGCAATATGTAGTTATTAAATATTATTATTAATAATAATAATAATCTCAGGACAATTCACACAGCGCCATCTAGACCCAAGTTAAGATAGCTAAAGCTTGTATTATGGGTACTAAACAACTGATACAAATACATAGATATATTTTTTTCGTAAATATATACATATTATACATAGAAAACACCCAGACCGACAAACAATCATACTCATGAATACAAATGTTTGTGCCGTGCGAGGAATCGAACCCGCGACCATCGGTCGGAAAGCGGTGTGCTAGACCGCTAGACTACCGAGGTCGTCATTATTATTATTATGTGTTTTATTTTCACAGCTTTTGCAGCTGGTTTTTTACGCTTTGTCGCGTATACCACACTTACCATAAACCAAGTAGTGTGAATGCGTATGTGTTTGTACTTATAATTATTATTATTTATTGTAATATATATTAACATAATATATAGTTTATATCACTCTGGCATAATGTATCTTTAAAATGTTGAAAGATTTTGATTAGCCGTCGCCGTAGTTCCGGAGTTTTCTTTCCTCATACCAAAACTCTTTTAGATACTCTTATATACTCTACTCTTTATATTAGGATGGATATACTATTCGACAACCTCGGTAGTCTATAAATTTAGCTCTACCTTAGTTCCAATGCTCGCAGGTTCGATTCCCTCACGATACAAACTATTTGTAGTCGTGCATAAGATTGTTCATATAAGTACGTAGAATTATACGTAATTTCTATAGTCGGTTGTCTGCTGATTTAATACACTGTCATAGTTACGATAGTCACAGGTTTGATTCTCTCACAATACATTCTACGTGCGTATGATTGTTTGTACTAGTTAAATTTGCGGATAATCCTTTATTTTGGGTTGAGATTAGGAATATTTTTTTTTCTAAATTACACTATACACCATATTGTCCCTTAGGAACACTAATTATACTTACTGTTTCTACAAGTCGGTTAAAAACAATCCGATGTTTTAGAACAAAATTTCCAATTAGCGAATCGGAAACCTCATAACTTGTGTATGTACTTTTTAATTGACTACCCACACTCACTCAGACTAAGAGATTCGTATGAATAATTTAAATGGAATCGCGAACTCACGTGTACTTGGTACTAGCAGGTAATGTGAACTAAACACCACCTAATTATATGGAGCGGGTAATACCACTTCAAAATTAAAATACCTCATATTGTTCAAGCAATCAATCATTAACTATAGCAATCCACCAATGAATTGATCAATCAATCAACCAGTAAATCAAAAGATTTTTGTTCATGTAACTCTACTACAGATTCTTATAATATTTCAAATCTATCGTTAGATCTTAGTGTTTTCGATCTAAGAAGATCTGACAAGAAATTCAACTCTTATACTTTTCAAATCAGGTTGTATATATTTACGAACATGCAGATTTATTTTTTAATTCAATTAGGAGGGATTTTCCAATATATTTAATTTTAATTTTTGTTTTTATTTTATCTTTGCTTCTGTCTGTCTGTAACTGTGCTTACAGTATCGTATCAAAATCCTTATCGATTCTTCTAAACCACGCAATAGAATTTTTATAGTTTTCATTACAAATTTCGAGAATTTCTTTCGGAAAAAATATAAGTTTAATATTAGACATACAAATGTTTATAAAACTTCAATTATATCGAAGCCAAATTGTGTCGCTAGCGTAATTCTACCTGTTGATGACTCGTAAATAAAATGAGTAGTGGACTGTAAATTATTATATTTAATACGAGGAGTTATAATATTACAAGGAACATTATCTAATTAATACGGTACGCGTGCGGTGACGTCGTAGGTGCAAGGCAAAGTGAAAGGTGTCCCGGCCTAGCGGCTGTCAATAGCTCATGTTTGATAGCGCTCGAACACTACCTCTGAAATACAAACTTTAGCTCAGCTCAAACACCGAGCGCCACTAAAATCAAGTAAAACCGATTAGTCTGAGTAGAAATAACAGCTCTATATAGATCCTGCTAGAGGGAAATGTTGTTATACAAAACATAGGAAAATTACGGACGTGCATCCAGACAATCGTGTTTCTAGAATACTTAGTTATTGCAGCATGTTATAATAGTAATGGCATAGAATATACTACAAGTATAAACTTCATATTCGTACTAATTTTATAAAGAGGTAAAGTGTATGACGTAATCTCTAGATCTACTAAACTGATTGTGATTTTTTTTTTAGTGTTGGATAGCCTATTTATTCAGGAAGGCTATATATACTATATCGCTAAGACCAATTAGAGCAGAGCTGCAATAAGAAATATAGTAAAAACGAAATTTAAAACAGAAGAAGTAGCGCGGATAAGTTAGTTCAAAAAATTAAATTAAGTACTTTTCTAACAGTAATTTCATATCATAACATTTTCTTCCATTTAATATAGAGACTCCTTCTATCGGTGCTCTCTGGAAACCATCGTGGTTTAGTGATTTCGCTACGATGGACTGACATGACCTCATGTTCCTCCTGTCAACCTTCATTGAGGGGGCCTCAGCCAGCGTATACCGTTCGTATAGCGCAGGCGGGTTCACCTTTCCACTTTCATCCACCAAAAAAAAGAGTTTATATACATGAATGATAATGAAACAGTATCTGATCATCATCATCATCATCATCATTAGCTTGTTCTTTATCCCATTAATTATGTCGGCGTAATATGTTTTTCTCTTCCATTAATCCCTGTTCGCAGTCATCTCGTTATTTACTCCCTTTCTTACCATATCATCTTTCCCACAGTCCATCCACCTCTTTTTCGGCCTTCCTCTGTCCTTATAACAATATGTAATACCTTTAAAATATAGATGTGCTTATATGCTTATGATTGAATAATATGTGTACTACAAAAATGTAGTAATTGGTAGTATTAGATATCAGGTAAGGCACAAAAGAAATATAGTCGCTGACCGATCCCCCTATGCAAAGTTGGCTAAAACTACCACAACCTGAATCCCAAACAAAGCTGGACCGCCAGGCTATTACTTCAAACAATGTTACGTCCATTTCAAATGAGACATGGAGCAATGCTTTATTTATATGATCGCCACCTTTGTAAATCAAATTGACCAATTTAATAGGGACAGGGTCCTATTTAAATATCAAAAGGAGGCTTAATTTAATAGAAACCGAACCAACCCTCGCTCGACTCAGGTGTTTAGGGACGTTTTGAGCAATCCGCAAATTTCGTAAAACACACAAGGTGTAGATGGCCCGATAGATACCGACATTTTAGGGTTATTTTCTATTGGTAATAGTAATTTTATGTTCGACTAGGTATATCCTACGGTGCTGCTTATATGAAATAATACATATAATAATAAAAATAACTTTTACACAGGACTATCACGTCCCAAGGTAACTAGAGCTTGTGTTATAGGTTCTAGATAACTGATAGAAATACTTAAATTATGTTAATATTATAAACGCAAAAATTTGTTAGTCTGGTAATCTGTCTATTAAAAAAACACTTCAAAATCCGTTGCGTAATTTTAAAGATTTAAGCATAAATAGGGACAGACAGCGACAGCGACTTTGTTTTATACTATGTAACGAAGTATTCTCAATACATCTACGAATATATTATGTATGCCAGGAAAAACATTAACAGTTTTAAAAAAGTAGGTGATTACACTAATAAAAGCTTACGTAATGTCAACAAACTAGTTTTGCCTAAGTGCCGTTTGACGAAAGTCAGTAATTCGTTTTATGGAAATTGCGTAAGGTTTTACAACAAACTGCCAGAGTCTGTACTCAATTTGCCAGAAAAAAAATTCAAATGTGTCATAAAATATTTTCTTTGTAAAAAAGCTTATTCTAAAATTGTAGAATTTATAAATGATAATAATGTTTTTGTAGAAAATATCTACCTTAAAATTCATAGCGCTGACAATGTTATCTGATTGAACAGAGATTAAGTGCGTAGCGGTTTCTATGTTGATTGTCGCATGCCTAATCCTTGTTGTTAATTAAATATAAGTAATTCAATATTTATTTAAAAGAGCAACACACGAGTTTCTTGCTTATTCTTCTTGTGATGAATCTGCATTCCGAATAAGCGGCAGAATAAAAAAACTTGACTATTCAAAAGTGCTTACATTAAGTTTATTTGAATAAAGATTATTTCTATTATTCTACGAAAGTAGGTTCATAGAGAGACATCGATCTTACTATCAATCAATCTTATTATAAACTAGAAAATTTGTGAGTATGGATGTATAGATGGATATTGGTTAGTCTTTCAAACAAAAATACTAAACGAATTTTTATAAAACTTTACAGTAACACAGCTTGTTGTGTTGTATTAATTGTTCAAAAAGAAATAATACATTAACTGAATATCTACTGACAAAATTATATTTCTATGTATGTATGTATGTATGAAATTTTCACGAGAAACCGCACTGTCTACGTAAAACCAATATAAATAGTTGTAAGCCAAGTTAACTGTGTAGAATTTCAAGTAAGCATATAGTTTAGGAGCGGAACTGTGCAGTTATTACCCATAAATAGTGGCCGGTGATTCGACTAGTGTTAGCACCTCGCTTGCACTTTTATTTATCGCACATTATCTATTTGGGTAATCATGCACACAAGCGTTTACTTAACTTTGTATTTACCATATATTGTGCGTACACATGTAATATTTCTGTCAATACTCGAGACCCTTCCATTAGTACCTCTCCAGAAAACATAGATTTAAGTTCACTGTAATGTAAGTTCATAACCTGAGCTTATTTTTTTTAAAGCCCGTTTATTCACATTGTCTATTTATGTCTATGTCTAACTGTTCAAAATCTACCCTGTACCATCGTAAGCACAGATTATTATATTAGAGTCCGTTAGTTTCTGTTCCCGCGCCTTTCGTTCCCCTCCCTTACCCAGTACTGAACTGACTGTACGGCGACCATGACGCGCGCGCATTGTGTTGTGAATTAAAATAAATTAGAACTGTGTTAAACCTACTGTGAAACTTACTGTGAAACCTACTGTGAAACTGGAAAGCTAGCGAAGATATCTTCGAGACCCTGAAGCCCAAGAAATCCGCAGAACCATACAGGTACGTGACAGACGTTTCCACACATATTTTTCCCTATATATATACATAGTATTTTCCCTAACATTTTGGTAGCAGTGAGTAGTTTCCCTAACACTAACATTAAATGAAAATCCCGTGCATGTACAACTATGTTCATGCATGCTCGCCATTCAAGTAATTGTTTAGTGAATAAATTGGCTTTGCTAAGTACATATGATTTGACAAATATTTTGAATTTATTTAAGGGTATATCTTATTGTTGTGATTTCTAGACATGATGGCCGCATGACACCGGGAGATATGACGGCCTAGGTAATCTAGCGGTTTAACACACCGCTTTACTTCCGATGGTCGTTGGTTCGATTCCTCGCACGGCACAAACATTCGTATTCGTGAGTATAATTGTTTGTATCGGTCTGGGTATTTTCTATGTATAATATGCATATATTTACGAAAAAATATATATCTATGCATTTGTTTCAGTTATTTTTATTTTATATTTGGGTACTAGACCGTTCGTACGTTACGTTCGTTCGTACGTTCAAACACACTGGCCTTAGCCAAGCTTGGATGAGTTTACATGTGATGACGAAAGAAATTTTCTTACAATCTCTAAATGATTACTATTATTATTATTTTGTTATCATCTATACCCACTGGTTTAAAAAAATATTTTTAAGGAACACTTTTGTTGTGAACGATACATCTGCATATATATGCCATATTTCGGTGGTCGGTGTCGGAAGTGGTTTACGTCGGACGTTCAAAAGTATAATGCCGCGATAACTAACGCTTCCCCCGCACATAATCTAACTTCAAATCTGAATAACTTGCGTACAGTTTCCCCACTCTTTATAGGGGTTGTAAAACTAAGAGAAGCAGGGGACTTTGTAACACTTTGACATTGATGCAGGTATTCAATTCTTACCGTAGCACGGTTGTTATCCTCACCACTGTAGCGTTATATATGTAATGAGGTGTCGTTACATAATTTATTTGTTTACTAGCTGTGCCCGCGGTTTCATTCGCATGAAATTTATAGCCTATATGTTATTCTGATCTGAGCCATATTACTGTAAAGTTTCAACAAAATCTATTCAGTAGTTTTTGCGTGAAAGAATGACAAACATCCATTTATACTCACAAACTTTATAGTATACCAGTGAAATAATTGAACTATTTCTTGTACATTAGTAAGTTTATTGGATACTATGCTACATAGCTTATTAGTAAACCGTTCGACGCGAAGTCGAGATGTAGACTGACTGTACACTTAATTTAAATCTAAGTTATCTGGAGAGATATTAACGGAAGGGTCTCGAGTGTTGACAGAAATATTACATGTATAGAATAAGATGTCCATATTTTTTTACTTAATGATTTTTTTAAAAATAAGAATGTGTTCATAAATTAGTACAAACTGCCTTTTAAATGGTGTATTCCAACGGCGGAATAAGATGCCCATATTTTTTTACTTGCAGATAATCTTTACTAAAAAAAAAAATGGGGTCATAACTTAGTACAAACTGCCTATTAAATAGTGTAGTCCAACGGCGGAATAAGATATCCATATTTTTTACTTACTAATTTTTTTTTTAAATAAGAATGTGATCGTGACTTATGACAAACTGCCATTTAAATAGTATAGTCCAACTGCGGACTAAGATATCCAATTTCTTTTTACTTACGGATATTTATTTTTCAAAAAAAGGAATGAGATCATAACTTAGTACAAACTGCCTATTAAATAGTATAGTCCAACGGTGGAATAAGATGTCCATATTTTTTTACTTGCAGATATTTTTTACAAAAAAAGAATGGGATAATAACTTAGTACAAACTGCCTATTAAATAGTATAGTCCAACGGCGGAATAAGATGTCAATATTTTGTTACTTGCAGATCCTTTTGTTTTTAAATATATTTTATCATAACTTAGTACAAACTGCCTATCAAATAGTATAGTCCAACGCGGAATAAGATGTCTATGTTTTTTACTTGCAGATATTTTTTACAAAAAAAAGAATGGGATAATAACTTAGTACAAACTGCCTATTAAATAGTATAGTCCAACGGCGGAATACGATAGCCATATTTTGTTACTTGCAGATCCTTTTTTTTTAAATATATTTTATCATAACTTAGTACTAACTGCCTATTAAACAAAATAGTCCAACGGCGGAATAAGATGTCCATATTTTGTTACTTGCAGATCCTTTTGTTTTTAAATATATTTTATCATAACTTAGTACAAACTGCCTATTAAATAGTATAGTCCAACGGCGGAATAAGATGTCCATATTTTGTTACTTGCAGATCCTTTTGTTTTTAAATATATTTTATCATAACTTATTACAAACTGCCTATTAAATAGTTTAGTCCAACGGCGGAATAAGATGTCCATATTTTTTTACTTACTTGGGGTACGTCGCAGCCGAAAATGAACAAGTAGTCTTAATTAACCGAAAACAAATCCTTAGGAGCTATAAAGTTGATTCATTAAACAATTTTAATTTGCAGTAATTCATCGCTCCGGTCGCGACCTCTGTGCTGTTACAAGTCATAGGATGTAGCGGATATGTTCTACTGTTATAAAATTAAACTTAATAAAGCTTTAAACATTATGTGCTTAACTTATTAACTTATTGTTAAGCACAACTTACATGTTTGAGTATGTTATTTCTTTTTTAGTTAACTATAATTAACATTGTAGGTTAACATTAGAAAAATATAAACTTTAATATCCTATCCATAAACAATATATATATCTATCAAGACAAGGGATTTTCGATGTTTTAAATATGTTATGACATTGTACCTATTAGAATGCTGAATTATTATTGGAAAAGAAACTGATTACAATATGGGAATAATAAAAATTACTCATGTACAACATTTATTTGAAAAAAAATACGAGCTGAGTTTCTTGTCAGTTCTTCTCATCTCGATATCATTCAGAACTGACGGTAGATTTGACATATCATAAGAGTCTGTAATAGACCTACATGAATAAAGATATTTTGAATTTGAATTTGAATACTGTTAAATAGGACTTTCTTGCCAAATCTGATAAAAAATACGAATAATTATCTGTTATCGGTTTATTCATGAACATTTCTGTTTTTATATAAACTTCGAAATCGCAACCTTCAGTACAAGCCACTAGGTCACAGTTTTAAGTTATAAATTTATATATGTAATTGTTATTGTTTATATTTAATTTTGTACTGTCCGTTATTAAATCGCCACACAGCCGTCAGTCTATCACTTAAGGCGGGGCTAAACAAATCTTTGAGTTACATCATAGGAATATTAATTTTTGCCCCGGGTAGCGTTCCGTGATGAATTTTATTATCAGAAAGGTCCCCGCTGAATCCAAATTGGGCCATTAGTTCAAAATTGATAACACACTTGATGCGCAATGATCATTTTTACTAGGAATTTCGATGATTTAGAATCGGCGCGTTTTCATTAAAAAACATGATTTATGTGTTTTACGTCCATATTTATAGTATTTTTTGCAGTTGGCAACACGAGGGTTGAATACGCAAACAGTTAGTCTATGGAATAAATAATTATTTTTTAATTTATGAAGTTTTGGTAGAGGCATTATTTATACTTAGGTTATCTATACATCTATAACTATAAATAAAATTGGAGTGTCTGTTTGCAATATTGAAATAACCGTTTTTTACTACATGCATATGAATATAAATACGGTACATATACCGAAATAACATTTCTTACAATTTTTGTCTATCTGTCTGTCTGTTTGTTCCGGTTAATCTCTGAAATGGCTAGACCGATTTTGACGGGACTTTTTTGGTAGGTAGCTGATGTAATAAGGAGTAAATTAGGCTACTTTTATTTTAGAAAAATAATGTTAAATTCCAAGCGGACGAAGTTTTATATATAATTAGTATATTAGAGATTATTAACCATACATATATAAAAAGTTATGGAGATTAGTGTAACATAATAACAATTAGGAATACAACAAATCACTATGTCTGCAGAAGAAGTTTTTTTTTAGTCTATTTATTTTCCCGCGCAAAACGCAGGGCCACAGATACACAACATTGCACAGCCGCATGATGACGATCGAGTCACAGCTGTATGACATATTATGTTAATACAAAGTTAAAGTATTAAAACAACTTCAAGTACAAGTTTCAAATGATATAAGCGACTTATTTATTAAATATCTACAAATAAATTACTAGTTGTGCTCGCGGTTTCTGCCGCCTGATTTTTATAGCCTGAGCTATAAATTTTGCGTGAAATTTTAAACGCGAAAGTTTCTAAATCCTTCTGTCTGGTCCTTTAGTATAAAGGAATGTGAACACGTCTCTTGCAATTTTTTTAAAGAGATTTTTAAATTACACTTTAAAAGTAGATAATAGTATCCCAGGGTATAATCGTTTGAATAAATAATAAAAGGGAATGTACACTGGGCCCCAGGGGCGGGCGGCAGGAAATTGAATCCTGAAAGATCGGGCGCCCCGCCTTTATACCCGGCGCAGTTGGTTAAATATTTGAGTAAGGATGAATAGAAGTTGTTATCTGGAAATGATATCTATTTCAAAATATTGATTGGGTAAGAATACTGAGAAGGAACTGGTTCGCGTTGGTATTATAAACTAACTGACTCGCACGACTTTGTCTGCATAACTGACTTGACATATCTTATTATTTCTTATTTTTTGGTCTACTCTAATCACTATGACTTATTTTCTCTTATTAATTGTTTAACCAGTTGTTGTATATTGAATGTTTTTTTCTATTTTATTATTTCATTGAATTAGTGCTAATCGGTGGTTTGTATTCACACACTTAAACTTAAATTGTAAGTAAGAATAAATTATTTAAAAGAGCAACACACAAGTTTCTTGCTTGTTCTTCTTGTGATGAGACAGCATTCCGAATGAGCGGTAGATTAAAAAAAATGTTATGACTATTCAAAAGTGCTTCAATGTAAGTTTATTTGAATAAATGATTTTCTATTCTATTCTATTCTATTCTTAATTTTAATAATATTATAAACGCGAAAGTTTGTGAGTAAAAACGCGGAAAAAGTACTGAACGGATTTTGATAAACCTTTCCAGTAATATAGCTTATACATCAGAATCACATGATCCATGGATCCATACTCACATACTTTCGCGTTTATTGCATTACTAGATTTTACCCGCGGCTTCGCTCGCATTGAATAAAAATATTTGTTTTTTTTAAAAAACGTATCCTATGTTCATTCATGAACATATGTTCAAAATTTCATGATGATCGGTTCAGTAGTTTTTGCGTGACAGCGTACCAATCATCCCTACTTACACATTTATAATATTACTAGCTACCTACCCCGGCTTCGCCCGGGTGTACATGTATTATACATATAAACCTTCCTCTAGAATCACACATTCTATTAAAAAAACCGCATTAAAATCCGTTGCGTAGTTTTAAAGATTTAAGCATACATAGGGACGGACAGACAGCGACAGCGACTTTGTTTTATACTATGTAATTAAGGATTAAGATATGACATGTATATCCTGGATTATACAAAACATTATAGAAGCATTTAATAGTCTTTAAAAATACAACCTAAATAATAATCAAACTTATAATGTAAATTAAATACGGTCTAATTTCGACCACTACTCGACCACTAATACTACTAAATACACTAACTATTTAGTTTACCGTACATTCTAAATTGAACCTTAAATCCTATTGGGATTCGCTAAATACGGACAGTGCAGGCTAACCTCTTTCCTTTCAATTAACCGTGCCGCAGCAAGAGAGACATATTATAACCAAATTATTTAAACAACCGCACGTTGCGACAAACGTGCTCGGAACATGATCTCGTCGCAAAGCCACTGGACATGTCTGTTATGTAATCGAGTTATAACCGCTGCACGCTCCGCCTGCGCCTGTGACGTGAGCCTGAGGTTGTGGTCGCAGTGCTAGCGTATTACTTTGGGCACATATTACTATTCAACTGATTGTACTCAATTTGTAGTTAGTTTCTATTGACCATCACTTTGGAAACATGTAAGAACACCTAGAAACTTTAATCTAACCCTGTTCTATAGACATGGTATACTTCTCAGGTTAGACGCACATATATATTACAAATTCTTTGACGAAATTATTTAAACAAGTGCACTTTGTGACAATGCGTGTAATAGGATGGCAAAGCCACTAGGTATATCTATTATATAACCGCTATACGCTCCGCCTGCGCCTGTGACGTGGGCCTGAGGTTGTGGTCGCAGTGCTAGCGTATTACTTTGGGCATATATTACTATTCAACTGATTGTACTCAATTTGTAGTTAGTTTCTATTGACCATTACTTTGGAAACATGTAAGAACACCTAGATTGTTTTAATCTAACTGTATTCAGTAAAATACGCTATACTTATTTGGTAGACACATATGTATATTACAAAATAGAGATTCAAATTCTTCTTTAATTCGCAGACGATTGAAAGAAGTCATTTTCTTCTTTTCGAAATTATCTAAACAACCACACGTTGGGACAAACGTGCTCGGAACATGATCTCGTCGCAAAGCCACTGGACATGTCTGTTATATAATCGAGTTATAACCGCTGCACGCTCCGCCTGCGCCTGTGACGTGAGCCTGAGGTTGTGGTCGCAGTGCTAGCGTATTATTTTGGTCACATATTACTGTTCGGTTTGATTGTCATATGCGATCCTGTTTCAATTGACAGTCACAATGTTCTATTTTAACCCTGTTCTGTAAAACATTCTATACTTCTCAGTTTAGACACATATTATGTATATTATAAAATAGATACTCAATTTCTTCTTTAATTCACAGACTATAGAAAGAAGAAGTCATTTTCTTCTTTGACGAAATTATTTAAACAACCGCACGTTGGGACAAACGTGCTCGGAACATGATCTCGTCGCAAAGCCACTGGACATGTCTGTTATATAATCGAGTTATAACCGCTGCACGCTCCGCCTGCGCCTGTGACGTGGGCCTGAGGTTGTGGTCGCAGTGCTAGCGTATTATTTTGGGCACATATTACTATTCAACTGATTGTACTCAATTTGTAGTTAATTTCTATTGACCATCACTTTGGAAACATGTAAGAACACTTAGATTGTTTTAATCTAACTGTATTCAGTAAAATACGCTATACTTATCACGTAGACACATATGTATATTACAAAATAGAGATTCAAATTCTTCTTTAATTCGCAGACGATTGAAAGAAGTCATTTTCTTCTTTTCGAAATTATCTAAACAACCACACGTTGGGACAAACGTGCTCGGAATATGATCTCGTCGCAAAGCCATTGGACATATCTGTTATATAATCGAGTTATAACCGCTGCACGCTCCGCCTGCGCCTGTGACGTGAGCCTGAGGTTGTGGTCGCAGTGCTAGCGTGTTACGCTGGTCACATATTACTGTTCAGTCTGATTGTATTCAGTTTGTAGTCAGTTTCTATTGACCGTCACTTTGGAAACGTGTAAGAACACTTAGATTGTTTTAATCTAACTGTATTCAGTAAAATACGCTATACTTATCACGTAGACACATATGTATATTACAAAATAGAGACTCAAATTCTTCTTTAAGTCGCAACCTATAGAAAGACAAAGTCATTTTCTTCTTTGACGAAATTATTTAAACAACCGCACTCGGAACATGATCTCGTCGCAAAGCCACTGGACATGTCTGTTATGTAATCGAGTTATAACCGCTGCACGCTCCGCCTGCGCCTGTGACGTGAGCCTGAGGTTGTGGTCGCAGTGCTAGCGTATTATTTTGGTCACATATTACTGTTCGGTTTGATTGTCATATGCGATCCTGTTTCAATTGACAGTCACTTTGGAAACGTGTAAGAACACCTCGAATGTTCTATTTTAACCCTGTTCTGTAAAATATTCTATACTTCTCAGTTTAGACACATATGTATATTATAAAATAGATACTCAATTTCTTCTTTAATTCACAGACTATAGAAAGAAGAAGTCATTTTCTTCTTTGACGAAATTATTTAAACAAGTGAACTTTGAAACAATGTGTGTAATAGGATCTCATGACAAAGCCACTGGATATGTCTATTATATAACCGCTATACGCTCCACCTGCGCCTGTGGCGTGAACTCTAACCTGTGGTCGCAGTGCTAGCGTAGTAGTGATCCATGTCAGTCGGTAGGTTCAATCGGTCAGTTTCACTATACCATACGACCTCATAGACGCTGATTAATGCCTGTGGTTGCTACACCCAGCCTTCTTTGAATGCACTAATCGCAACGGAATCGTATAGAGCACTCCAACTTAAACAAATCTCATAGGATATAGACAAATTCCCTAATTAAAATTCCTAACCCTATTTGGTCAAATACCTATACTACATATTTAGACACACAAGTCTATACCACATCAAATTTTAATATAATTCCCTAAATACATATAAACGGCGCTAGGTTATGATCTTTACCAAATTATTAAATAAATAACTTTTAATGCAAAGTATTAAAATTCAGCCGCTGGATTTACTGATTAGTGCAAGTGCATGTGCCACTTCAAAACCATGGAAGGACTTATGGAGCGGCTGAAAATTAACTCCTGCTTAACAGGTACGACTTTAGCCTTAAGGTAGCCCCGCTAAGGGTTTATAAGGGCAGGGGGTCAATCGAAGTAAAAAAAAAGTTTATATTAAAAACATAGCGTTGTAATTCTTTACTTGTCGCATTTGCTCGCTTACAGTGCCACCATACCCCTTGCATTTGCAATACTTGTTAATGTTAATAGGAAATTTGAATTCAGCTTGCGATTGCTTTCTGGTTTACTTGGATATCTATAATATCGGACATTAAGTACACTATTTGATGGATTTTTAATCATTACACAGTATAAAACAAAGTCGCTGTCGCTGTCTGTCCGTCCCTGATGCTTAAATCTTTAAAACTACGCAACAGATTTTGAAGCGGTTTTTTTTAATAGATAGAGTGATTCAAGAGGAAGGTTTATGTGTATAATACATGCACACCCGGGCGAAGCCGGGGCAAGTAGCTAGTAATAGACAATTGAAATCATAAGTAATCGGTGACACACCGCTGTTCGATGGTTGCGGGTTCTATTCTCGCTCAATACATATAGTTGTTTGTTTGTATCAGTTGTCTAGTACCCATAACACAAGCTCTACTTAACTTGGGTCTAAATGATGTTGTGAAATGTCCTAGGTTATTATTGTCTATTTGCTATGGCTGTCACATTCCATTAGGCAGGCCGTAAGCTTGTAAAATACAAGGTTGAGTTGCTAGAAATTGTAAAAAGAAACATTATGCCTCTTCCCGTGACCTGTTTCATATCTAAATATCTTGTAATAGTAACAGAGGGAATAGGTTTATCAGTACTGTGGACTGTTGACGCCATTGCTAGCAATGTTCCATATCAGGTCGACTTCCACACTGTTCGCCCTGGAAACTAACCTATCAGGATAAAATTTCTAGTGAATTTGTCAGATGATGAGTAATGGGCTAACTGAGCTGATCTTATGTTTATCTTATCATCCTCCACTGGTGCGCCGCCAGCGTAAACCGTTAGCGCAGGAGGGTGCAAAATTTCAATAGCATTAATTTAAAAAATGCAATATTTAAAAAAAAATACAAATACAAATTCCGAATTTAGTAGGCAATATCAAAGCCAAAAATCTAGTGCATATTTTTGATTGAACTGTATAAGGCTGACATCTTTATAAGAATGTATATTAAGTTTCCGGAGCCAATTTGGTATTGGATATCGGCCAACGTGATTTACATTTACAGCGGAACAGTTTAAGTTTAGTGTCTGATTTCAGTGGCAATAGTGTAACACTGAATTCTTAATTCAAATTCAAAAATCATTTATTCATGTAAGTCATTTTAACTGGTTATGAACGTCAAATTTTTACATTATAACTAGCTGTCCCGGCAAACGTTGTTTTGCCTTAAAATAAAAAAAAAAATTAGGGGTGGACTACCCCTAATATTTAGGGGGATGAAAAATAGATGTTGGCCGATTCTCCGACCTACTCAATACGCTCACAAAATTTCATGAGAATCGGTCAAGCCGTTTCGGAGGAGTATGGAAACGAAAACTGACACGAAAATTTTATATATATGTAAGATTTTAATTTTTCCCTACCGTCCAGTTCGGTATATAGATCCAAATGAGAAGAACTGGCAAGAAACTCAATTGAATTACTTTTTTTTTAAAGCCAGTGTATAAATATACATTGTAAAGCCAGTATTTACAATGTATATTTCATATTGTTTTATTCACAAATGTAACAAATCTCGTTACATAATGACACGTCAATAGTAATTACTTTTTTTATATATAGGTGTCTATGTCTAACATGCACTGCCATGCGCACTCGTCATTCAAGTAATATACTACACAAAATTCGATGTGGATTATTTTTTTTATTGGGTTATTTGGGCTATTGTCAGGTGCTTGGACCTGTAGCACTGCGACCTACACAGATCTATTGCGCTCGCCCCTTTCAAAGTTCGCTACCTAGACCCGTCAAGGATAAGAATTGAAGGATATTCTTAGGAGCGTTGGTTTTTATCTCCTCGGGAAAGAGTGTAAACTTTCCAAAGGAAATATTTCGTTTATGCATGAGTGGGCTACAACCACATTGGATGTGTAATGGCGTTTCCTCTTCAGTTTGGCAAGATTTTTGTTGTGCATAGGCCTAGGTTTGCCATTTATTTGTTTAATTTGCAGGGAAAGAGTGTATACTTTCCAAAGAAATATTTCGTTTATGCATGAATGGGCTACAACCACATAGGATGTGCAGTGGAGTTTCCTCTTTAATTTGGCAAAATCAACAGATTTTTGATGTGTTGTTGATGATGATGTTTGCTCAATGTGCAGTGTTCTGTGAGGGCCCTAGTCATCATGCAGACTTTGTTTTTACTCAATAGCATATAGATTATGGATTATCTGAAATAGCACTGATTTATTATATCTTTACGACTGTTATCCTAATAGAGGTAGTTAGAAGTATTTTCACCGGTTAACGTTCTGATGAGTGCAATACTTGGCATACCACATTTTTTCTTATGGTTAATAATGAAATGGGTACTAGATCATTACATAGTATAAGACAAAGTCACGGCCGCTGGCTGTCCGTCCCTATATATGCTTAAATCTTTAAAACTACGCAACGGATTTTGAAGCGGTTTATGTAGCTAGTAACTAATATAAATACTTGAATACATTGTTTTTGTAAATACATACATAATATACGACAACATACACAGACCAATACTATTTGTATTCATCATACTAATAAATATATATATGTTTATACTTTTCGAGTAATTGAACTCGCGACTATCGGAAGTAATGCTGTAAGATAAACCACTAGACCACCGAGTCCGTTAATAGATAGATAGATAAATTCTCTATTCACCAACATAGACATATACCATATTAAGGTACAGAAAGAATAATAAACAAATGAAAGGAATGGAGTTAGTTTTATGATTTGTGCAAATGTGAATAGGCAAAAACTCAGCATAAACCTTTTCTTTTATTATATCTAAAGAAACAAAATAACTGCTACAATTTAACCAGATAACAGATTGAAATTATTTCAATAACAATTATTTCTACCTCTATTACTACACAGAAATAAGAAAAGAAATATAAATGACGAATAAACTTGCGTATGAATGAGGAAAAGAAAGAAATTAAATTACTGGCGGAATAGAATAGCAAGTTTGGGAACATAGTTAATAGTTCAACTGCCTGTGGAAATCTCTTAAAAAGAATATAACAAGTTGATGAAACAAGGGCGGGACGAGCGCATCGGAACGCCTATACCTCGAACTTGCAAACTAACAAGACAACTTGCAAGTCCTCGCTCCGTTGGGTTTAACAAAGAAAAGTTTACACCGTAGCGAAACTGTCAGCGGCAGGTAACGAAACAGTTTCGATGGCGCGCCACGCGGACGGTGAGTATTCTATTATTTTTTTGGTACTTTTACTTGCTTTTTAAAACCGCTTGCCTATGACCTATTGACCGTCAATATCTCTGTCTTCCTATGTTCCCCCCATGATGATAGGGTGAACATTCCTTATTTTTTTCTTAGCCACTTTACCCTGTCCCGGACATCGTCCTTAGAGATCTCGAACTCCATCATGTCTCTAGCAATTACATCCTCCCATTCTTTCCTTGGTCTGCTTCTGCCTTTTTGTCCAGGGATGGAAAGCTATAGCGTGAAATTGCCAGTGTAGTTAGGTCACCTTTTCACTAACAAGACAACTTGCAAGTCCCCGCTCCGTTGAGTTTAACAAAGAAAAGTTTACACCGTAGCGAAACTGTCAGCGGCAGGTAACGAAACAGTTTCGATGGCGCGCCACGCGGATGTTGAGTATTCTATTATTTTTTTGGTACTTTTACTTGCTTTTTAAAACCGCTTGCCTATAACCTATTGACCGTCAATATCTCTGTCTTCCTATGTTCCCCCCATGGTGGTAGGGTGAACATTCCTTATTTTTTTCTTAGCCACTTTACCCTGTCCCGGACATCGTCCTTAGAGATCTCGAACTCCATCATGTCTCTAGCAATTACATCCTCCCATCCCTTCCTTGGTTTGCTTCTGCCTTTTTGACCAGGGATGGAAAGCTATAGCGTGAAATTGCCAGTGTAGTTAGGTCACCTTTTCACTAACAAGACAACTTGCAAGTCCCCGCTCCGTTGGGCTTAACAAAGAAAAGTTTACACCGTAGCGAAACTGTCAGCGGCAGGTAACGAAACAGTTTTGATGGCACGCCACGCGAATGGTGAGTATTTTATAATTTTTATGGTACTTTTAATTGCTTTTTAAAACCGCGTGACTATGACGATATCTCTGTCTTCCTAGGTATCCCATATAGTGGTGGGATCAGCTTATCTTGTTTTTCTTCGCCACTTTATACTGTCCCGGACATCGTCCTTAAAGACCTCGAACTCCATCATGTCTCTAGCAATTACATCCTCCCATTCTTTCCTTGGTCTGCTTCTGCCTTTTTGACCAGGGATGGAAAGCTATAGCGCCAAATTAGCGGAGGAATATTACTTTGTTTAATTTGTTGTATTATTGAAATAAAAAATGGTTAGTATTTATTGTACTCTGAATTTAATAGTGACGCCACGGAATGTTCGAGAAGAAGTGAAGAAATGTATATAAAGTTAAACAAAATAACATCGAGGTTCCATTCGTGACGTTCCAAATTTGAATTTTATAATTTTATTTTTAAATGGCTATTTGCGATAGCAAGCAATTTATATTTTCCAATATTATAATTTCAATAATGAAAAAATTTACAGAAAATATTATTTTTATAGTTAAGTAAAAATATACTCTTCAATAAGAACTCAACACTAAGAAATATTTCGTTTCATAACCAGGGATGGTGTTACAACAAAACATTTTCTCAGCCGTACGACGGCGTAACTCACCACGTTGTGGAAATGACGTCACAAGTTACAACCCCGGACGTGACGTGGGTCCACACGACTCCCAGAGCTGCAATGATCATCGCAGTTTCCGTTATGGCCCCTGTTTGTTTGTAAAACGAATGCAAGTTGCATGTTGTATCAAATAAAAATAAAATATTCTCTTCATTTTATAAGATTTTTTTCTCAGGGCAATTCACACAGCGCCATCTAGTCCTAAGGTAATCAGAGCTGGTGTTATGGGTACTGGATAACTGGTATAAATATATAGATAATGTGTAAGACAAGTTTTTGTAAATACATACATATTATACATAAAAAACAGCCAGACCAATATCTATGGTATAATATAATAATACAATATCCTCAGAATAATTCACACAGCGCCATCTAGATCCAAGTTAAGCTACCTAAAGCTTGTGTTAAGGTACTGGATAACTGATACAAATACATAGATTTTTTTCTTAAATACATATACATTGACGACCTCGATGGTATAGCGGTTAGCACACCGCTTTACGACCAATGGTCGCGGGTTCGATTCCTCGCACGGCACAAACATTTGTATTCATCAGTATGATTGTTTGTATCGGTCTGGGTGTTGTCTATGTATAATAAGTTATGTAAGTATTATGTTAATCATAATGTACCTCCCACATGAATCTCTGTTTGCCTTATGGTTGACTGGGAGAAAATGCCTCTAGGTGTTAAGTCCGCCATGTGCACCTTTATTAATGTATCTGTGCATTAAAGTTTAATAAATAAATAAAAAAATAAATAAATAAATAAGTATGTATTTACAAAAAAATATATACACAAGCTTTAGCTAGCTTAACTTGGGTCTAGATGGCGCTGTGTGAATTGTCCTGAGATTATTACTATTATTATACATAGAAAACACCCAGATCGATACAAACAACATAAATACATACATACAACATACTCATGAATACAAATATGTACCGTGCGAGGAATCGAACCCAAGGCCATCGGAATTCAGGCAGTGTGTTAAACCACTAACCCACCGAAACCGATAGATGGGATACTTGTATCTTAGAAATCCAGACATTCACGTCTAAAATAGTCATATACAACGCATACTGTATTTAAATCAAATGAAAAAGATTAAATACACATAGTTATTACTACTCGATGGATTTGTATTATTTTGTTTAATTCCGCTACAATTAACATGTGTGAGACTACGAATATTCGGTGTGGAAACCTGACCAGCGCTACGACCTTCTCCAGTGGCGATCAAATTCCGACCGCTATTGAGTCTACACCCATATCGCGACACGTGCTTCGGCTCTGAACGAGGCATCATCAGGCGTTAATTACAGTTCGGGTACAGCTCGGAAGCCTAGTGTTGACTCATCGGCGACCAAACCGCGACTGATTAAAATAATATAAATCCATCGAGGAGTAGAATAGAATAGAATAGAAAATCATTTATTCAAATAAACTTACATTGAAGCAGTTTTGAATATTCATAACATTTTTTTTTAATCTAACGCTCATTCGGAATGCTGTCTCATCACAAGAAGAACAAGCAAGAAACTTGTGTGTTGCTCTTTTAAATAATTTATTCTTACTTACAATTTAAGTTTAAGTGTGTGAATACAAACCACCGATTAGCACTAATTCAATGAAATAATAAAATAGAAAAAAACATTCAATATACAACAACTGGTTAAACAATTAATAAGAGAAAATAAGTCATAGTGATTAGAGCAGACCGTCCAAACATGCAGCATCCGTTCACCAGTGAAATGGCACCGCAAAATAACACCTAATTCAATTAAATACATGTACTTATTTTTTAAAGTAATACTCATTTTGAATTATTAAAGTAAAATACTAAAACATTGTACAAAATTTATACTGTTAACATTCAAATTTAAAAATTTGATGCAGGCTGAACTAAAGCGGACAAAATACTCAGGAATCATCGAAAAACAGTGGAACAGAGGTAAAAAAAATCTGTTTTGTCCCGTATGCTCTTCGCAGATCTGAATGGAGAGTGGAAAATATTTTTGAATGCGACCAGAGAACAAAAAACTTTTATACTGACCAATGGTTCCGTGGATGTACACCGAGAAATATTTCATTATATAAAATGTTCAAGTGAAACAATGTGAATATTTACGTTTATGATGTATATGTAAATTAGAGTCTATTCTCTACATTTAGGCTCTCATCTGGACCGTTGTGCATATAGAGCCGAGACTGCTAAAATAGCCAGCCAAGCTTCCTCCAGAAGCGCAGCCTCCTGATGTCTTCACAGGCTTCACGGAGCGACCTCACGGTTCCGAGGATTTGGGTATGTTGTGTGCAAACACTCTAGGATTACGTGAGCGAGCGGCCGTTTCTTCAGCTTCAAAGTTGATAAGATGAGCAGGTCAGGGCTGTGAGCCCATCGTGGTATATGTAGAAACCATGGTTTCCAGGGGAAACCACGTGGAGGTCAATTTGACTTGGTACATTGCTAGCTATGGGGTTATTAGTCCACATTAACAACAATTCCCTTTCCTCTATCATATTTATATTAGTATGACTTTATTATCATATTTCCACATATATACTAGGTTTTATTTAATCAATATAACATTTATTTAAGAGAACATACAAATTCTTAGCCGATACAGTAATCCGATTAAAAAAAATACTATTGAAAAGGGCTTAAGTAAGTTTAGTTGAACGAAGATTATTTATATCTTACTAGGTGGCCCGCACGACTCCGTCTGCATCACACTTATCGTTACATATCGCCCAATTGACATAATATCTTTTAAATTATAGCCTGCGTCTTATTCTAATGTATATATAAGCTGTGTTACTGTAACGTTTCATCAAAATCCGTTCAGTAGTTTTTGCGTGAAAGAATAACAAACATCCGTACTTACAAACTTTCTCATTTATAATATTAGTAAGATCTATATATTGAATAGAATATATATTCTATTGAATCCAAACGGACTCTGAAAGTACTAAATAATTAAATTACACAATGGCTGAATTCTCTTTCCAGGCCAATGGCGATCATTGTGCCGGTATCCTGTTTACTTAAAAGGTTTCATTAGATATTATACAACGGAATTCTAAAGTGCACTCAAACAGTGTTGCTACAAAGAGATTTTTTGATTATATCCAGGCCAACATGCGGGCTTAATGAGAGCTAAAAAACCTTTATTTGTTTATACAAGGCTACGAGAATGCACGGGGAGAGCATATTTAGGAAACGTTTCATTGCATTTTGTGTGCTACAAAGTAGAATACAGATAAACTAAACATCGCTTTTTTTGGTATTTTTACTCGTTTTTAAAACCGCTTATTCGACTATGACCTATAGACCGGTCGAATACAAATAAACTAAACCATACTTTTTTATATTTTTACTTGCTTTTTAAAGCTGTGTATTAAACCTCGTGACTAGGATCTATAGAATAAAGTCGAATACAAATAAACTATTAATTTCTTTTGTTGGTATTTTTTCTTGCTTCTTAAAACCGTGTGACTTTGACTTATAGACCGGATAGAGTCGAATACAGATAAACGAAAAATCGCTTTTTTGTATTTTTATTTGATTTTTAAAACCACTTATTCGACTATGACCTAAAACCTATCGAATACAAATAAACTATATAATTCTTTTTTTGGTATTTTTACTTACTTTTTAAAACCACTTATGATCTATGACTATGATCTATAGTCTAGACAAAGTCGAATACATAATAAACTAAACATTGCTTTTTTTGGTATTTTTACTGGCTTTTAAAAATCGTATTGTCGACCGTGTTACTATGACCTATGGACCGTCAATATCTCTGTCTTCCTATATATCCCACATGATGATCGGGTGAGCTTTCCTTGTTTTTCTCCGCCACATTACCCTGTCCCGGACATCATCCTTAGAGACCTCGCAGTCCATCATATCTCTAGCAATTACATCCTCCCCTTCCCAGGTCAGCCCCTGCCTCTAGTACCATAAACTAGGGGTCCATAAACTATAGCACCAAATTACAAGTGTAGTCAGGTGGCGTTTTCACGTGAGAGTACGCGTTGGTACGCCTAGTTTCCTGCATTTTTTCGATAATATCCCGAACAGACAGTCTTCCTCATACGTACTCTTTCTCGTACATCCACCTCAGCATCTTCACTTCTGTAACATGAATAGTACGCACATTATTTTGGACCTATTTATGTTTTTCCCGAAACATATATACATGCTAAACTTTTTGTACGATCAAGGAGTCATTAATAATTACGTTTTTACGTCACACTTTCATGGCTTTTAACCTTCTGGGTTGAGACGGGACCTTGTCACATTGAGAAGCCTCCCCTAGTATGACATCAGACGTGCACTTTTAGATCTATCATTGATTAAATTATTAATTAGGAAAGGGATTGTTAGTAATGTCACCTAATTACTCCATCGGTAACAATGTAGTAAGTCAGGTTGACCCTCTATACGGTTCCCCCTGGAATTCGTGATAAATTCCTGGTGTGTGGAAACCATCGTGATAAATTCCTGGTTTTGGGTGGTTTCCCCTGGAAACCATGGTTTCTACATATACCACGATGGGCTCACAGCCCTGACCTGCTCATCTTAAAAACTTTGAAGCTGAAGAAACGGCCGCTCGCTCACGTAATCCTAGAGTGTTTGCAGTCCACACAACATACCCAAATCCTCGGAACCGTGAGGTCGCTCCGTGAAGCCTGTGAAGACATCAGGAGGCTGCGATTCTGGGAGGAGCTTGGCTGGCTATTTTAGCAGTGTGTGGAAACCATCGTGAATTTGTCACGATGCGCCAATATGACTTCATGATGATCCCATCATCCTCTACTGGACCCCTGCCAGTAAATATTGTTAGCGCAGACGAGTGCAGCACACCATCATCATCCATTTTAATTTATTTCTTAATCATTTAAAACTTTCCTATTTTTAAATGTAGAGAAAGTTATTACTATCTCCAAGGATGTCAAATTATAACAAACAAACAGAAAAGAATACTCTAGCATTCCTAATATTATCATAAATCAATATATATAGGTATAGATATCGTAAGATACTGTTTCTGAATGTCTTTCAATTAGCAGTTCCAGGAATTACCCGTTGTCATAGCAACACAGGGATAAAATCACTGTTATATAAAGATGCTTCTCGTACCTTATATAAAAATATCTAAAAAACTTTTACTGTTTATTTATGTAGCTGGAATAAGAACTAGTAGTAGAACTAGTATCCGCTTTGTTTTGGGATTTGCCAATATTTTGTAAATAAACATTAATTTATTCATTCATACAGTTTTTCATTTATTCATTTATTCATTCATTCACACAAGCTGACGGACCACCTGGTAGCAAAGTAGTGGTATAGTAGTGGTATTGCCTTCATACCCTGTAATTTCACTGCCATGTCTCAACAATGATTGAAACAGCTTTGCAAGCTGTTTAAGCATTATACAATTAAGTAGCAGTACTCAGACATAGGTATTATATATCTACCTGAACATAAACGTTACAGAATACCTATATGTTGTGCTCTAACATAAGTATACACAGAATTAAGTCCATGCCCGCTAAGTAGCCCAGCACTCAGGGCGCGCTGCACGATCCACCGCTAAGCTCATTTCGTCCGCTTTGGTTTTATAAAACTGGGTAAATTCCTACACAAAACTCTTGGACGTCAGAAAATTTAGGTGCGGTATTTTTTAACCGACAGACTAGATAGATAGATAGATAGAATATACTTTATTTGCAACGTACAGTAAAGAAGAAGCACAAACAATATAACAAAGGACACATGTATCGTTACAATAAGGCGGCCTTATTGCTATAAGACTAGTGGAGGAAATAGAATTGTCAGTAACAGATATTCAGCGTTACTAGATTTTAGCCTTTAAGTTGTATAGTAAATATTAAATAATATATATAGTAAACTTGCTGCCCGGCAAAAATTGCCTTAAAAAAAAATTTAGGGGTGGACTACCCCTAACATTTAGGGGGATGAAAAATAGATGTTGGCCGATTCTCAGACCTACTCAATACGCTCACAAAATTTCATGAGAATCGGTCAAGCCGTTTCGGAGGAGTATGGGAACGAAAACTGTGACACGAGAATTTTATATATAAGATAAGAATACTGTAATGCTTTATTATTGTTATTATAATGTGAATAAATAAATAATAAATAACCCTGGATCACTAACACAGCGCCATCTAGTCCCACAGTAAGCAGAGCTTGTGAGAGACAACTGATATATTTAGATATTTTATTTGTAAATACATACAGAATATATTTAGAATCGAACCCGCGGCCATCGGAAGCAAATTGATGTTCTAAACCGCTAGACCTCCGAGGCCGTAAAAAAATTAACCACGAATCTATTTTCTTTTTTATTATTTTCCCAGTGGAGAATGATATGAAGACCATTACAGCTGGCCATGACCACCCGCAACACCAGGGGAATAAGCTCTTTGAAGGTTTCATTGCATTTAAACAAATGACGCGCTTTGTTAGTGGAGATCTTTATCTATGTATAATAAATGAACAGCGATACGGACATCACGTCATCACATGAACTCAATAATTACTATTAAATTCAGGATTTTCATTAATTAGAGGACTAAAATGTCAAAACACAAAAACACCTCTTATCCAGCAATATCACTGCCTAATCCGAAACACAGCTTATAAGCAAGCTGCCTGGCAACTGAAATAGGTGATACTGAGGTTTTTACAGTTTTCCTTTTCACTATTTAATGGATTTATGTTATTTTGTCTAATTCCGCTACAATTAGCATGTGAGGCCACAAATATTCAGTGCGAAAACTTAACTACTGTTACGATCTTCTCTAATGATGATCAATTTCCAACCGTTATTGAGTCTACACCCATATTGCGATACGTGCGTCTCTGAACGAGGCATCATTAGGCATTGAGTAGAGTTCAGATCTAACTTGGAAGCAGGTGCAGCAGGAAGCAGGAATCTTGATGTTGACTGTTCGGCGGCAAAGCGAGATCTTTTATCTACCTTTTTTACTTGTCTGGCACCACACGACATCTGGTATAGTCTAGTCTGGTCTGGTCTATCACGCAGACGTCTTTTTACAGTCTACCTCTGATATACCACACCAAGAACATGCCACATCCAAAAAATAGTTAAGTTACCTCTCGCATCCACTACCATCCACTGTGAGTCCACAAGCTGAATGAAATTTCAGTAATTTGGTAAAGCGAATGCAAGGTACGAGCCCCGAGTGGGATTTTCTTACAATCCGTGCTTTGTTTTGAAGTCTATTTGAAGTGGAACACCCAGAATTCTTTGACCCACCACCCCTCTCCGAACGCAGCATATTTACGACGAGAAAGCCGGAGAAATATGAGACCGAATGGCTCCCACTGGCTGGTCCTAATGTGTTAATAGAGGACCGCTGATGTGAAGCTTAGTTAATATACAATAAGAGCGATAATGGGTTGCATTATCTCACGATTGTTTTGTATAAGCCACGAATATTATATCTGGTAGGGCAGATTAAGGAATGTTGCCATTTTGATGCCTGTTCCGTTATTGTTATGGTTTCCAAATGTTGCTTCGGGATAATAACTATTGCAGAGATCTTGGTGTTTGAGGGTGCTGTTGATTGCTTTTCTTATTTCAAACTTAAATCTGTGGAGATAAAGTACAATGTAATTATGTCGTGATCAGATTAGTAAATGAATGGAATTAACAAAGCTATGAAATACTAAATTCGGTGTTCCTATTTTGTATTTTTTTAAGAGCAAGAAGGTCTTGCAGGGCTCTAAACTAAGATACAATTGTCATATTATTCATCTAGAAATAACGTCATATGTCACTGTACGTTGAGCAATCCTGTGACACCTCGCTGGTATAGCGGTTTAGAACAACGCCTATTCCTATGATCACGGGTTCGATTCCACGCACGGTACAAATATTTGTATTCGTGAGTATAGTTGTTAGCGTCTGGGTGTTTTCTATGCATATTCTGTAAAAAAAAATGTACATCTGTGTATTTAAATCGGTTTTCTAATACTCATAATACAAGCTTTGCTTAGCTTAGGCCTAGATAGCGCTGTGTAAGTGTACCAACATTGATCTCTGTAGTTCAATAAAGATCACGCCTTTTTTAAACTTATCTTAATAATATCGTAAACGCAAAAGTTCCTGAGTATGGATGTTTGTTACTCTTTCACGCATAAACTGCTCAACAGATTTTTATGAGACTTTACAGTAATATAGCTTATGCATCAGAATAACATATAAGCTATGATTTAAAAGGATATTATGCAAATTGGGCGCAATATAATGATAAAGGTTGCAGACGAAGTTGCGCGGGTTAGCTAGTGTGTTTATAAAAATCTTATTAGTGGATTCCGAAGCTTTCTTTGTAATAAATACGAGAATTATAGTAGGTACTTTGGTAAATATATATATATTTATAGGCATTGTTTCAATTCTCCACTACTAACTGAAGTCAGTGCTACACTATAAAGCTTCTTAATGAACAAAAAATACCTACGAGTACTTACAAAGAAACCAATAAGTATTTCAACTTTGAAAGGCTCTATTTCAGCCTGAATTTCTTGGGTTTCTAGTATCTTTAATTTATTAGAAATACAAGTGATCCTTCAAATAAATAAACTTAATATAAACACTAAATATAAAAATAAATATTTATGACTATTAATTTCTTTTTTTGTTAAATATGTTATTGCTTAATTTTTCATTGAAAATAATAAGAATGAAAATTTGGGTTTTACAATGAGGCTCTTAAGTAGGAAGACGAAATATCTCTATGTACTAACATAAATAATATTACCAACGTATACTTTATACAAAGTCGTAAAAATATGAACCATTTTCATATTTCTTTCTTAATTAAGAAAAAATATATGAAAAAAGTTATCACGCATGCACCTTTTTTTGTTTAAGGTTTATATCTGTAACTCAAGTACTAGAGCTGATAAAAAAAATCGTAATGATACATTTGAACTTAGTACACGATATATAGTCAGCAACATAAAAACATTACGCCGACCTCAAATGAATGGGAAAAAAAGAAGAAGCAGATGATGATGATGATATAATAGTCAGCAACATCAAAAACATTACGCCGACCCCAAATGTATGGGAAAAAAAGAAGAAGCAGATGATGATGATGATGACATAATAGTCAGCAACATCAAAAACATTACGCCGACCCCAAATGTATGGGAGAAAAAGAAGAAGCAGATGATGATGATGATGACATAATAGTCAGCAACATCAAAAACATTACGCCGACCCCAAATATATGGGAAAAAAAGAAGAAGCAGATGATGATGATGATGATGATGACATAATAGTCAGCAACATCAAAAACATTACGCCGACCCCAAATGAATGGGAAGAAAGAAGAAGCAGATGATGATGATGATGACATAATAGTCAGCAACATCAAAAACATTACGCCGACCCCAAATGAATGGGAAGAAAGAAGAAGCAGATGATGGTGATGATATAATAGTCAGCAACATCAAAAACATTACGCCGATCCCAAATGAATGGGATAAGGAAGCAGATGATGATATAGTCAGCAACAAAATAAAATTTCTCTTCATCAGATTCACTGTAAACTAGTGTAATTCTAAACTAATATTTTGAATCGCTAGACGCGAATGTAATGAAAACGCTAAAAAAGAAAATCTTTTTAGATTAAGTACATGAAGTAGAGTTTCAAAGAACTTTCGTTTGAAATACTCGCGTTTGAGTACTATTTTATAACCCGCTATCATGGACCAACAAATAACTCGAGAGAGAACGACGTGCAGTGCAGAATCATATTGAAATTAAATCGATACAGTTATTCATACATTCATTACCATCATGCTCATTCGTTCACTCAATTATCAATGTTTGCTAACATTAAAAAAATATTATATTTTACCATAAAACAAGTCTCATTAAAGTTATGAAGATAAATTACTAATTAAAAATATTAGATGAAAAAATTTGTCGACCATAGACAATAAATTTAAACTTTAAGTTCTTTTTTGTAATGTATTACTAGTATTTATATATTACCTAACCTAATTGTACAACTAAGAACCTAACATTAAAAAGCTTAAAAAAAATATATAAATTTAAACTATTGAGTTCAGTGCTGATAAAATAAAAACAATATGTGATTTAATAAAATAATTTACCCTATCTTTATAGTCATTTTTTACACAAAATATATAGTTTTATATGTCCGCAGTTTTGTCTGTTTTTTTAGTAAAGTTAGCCAACGTCCATCCTCGTAACTACAACAAATACACCCTATTATTAACTTTAATTTCTTTGAGTTAATTTCAACCGTTTAGTACTTTAAAAACAGACATAGACATATGTGTATTTATAATTTCGTAACGCAAACACTTGCAAAATTGGAGGAAAGGGAGCTGCTAGTAATGTGGATGCCAATCATATCAATGTACCATGTCAGTTTGACCTATTCGCGGTCGCCCCAGAAAAGCATCATGAGTAATTACTCGTGAATTTGTCACGATGAGCTAACTGACCTGACCTCATGTTCTCTTTACCATCCTCCACTGATGCTCCACACCATTCCATAATAACCAATTAAATGAGAGATATCGTCTGCAGAATATTATTTATGGCTGACACCTACGACAAAAAAAAAAGACTTTATTTATCTTACTAATATTATAAACGCGATAGTTTGTGAGTATGGATGGATGTTTGTTACTCTTGCACGCAAAAACTACTAAACGGATTTTGATGAAACTTTACGGTAATATAGCGTATACATGAGAATAACACATAGGCTAATTTAAGAAAATATTTTGCTTATTGGGCGAAATCTAAATATATATGTGACTGACATAGTGATCTTTCAAACGCACAGCCAAACACTAGACGGATCGGACTAAAAGTCATGCAGGTAGATGTCTCCGCTAAGAAAGGATTTTGATTAATTCTACCCCCAACGGGATAAAATAGGGGGTGAAAGTTTGTACGAAACTTTCTCAATTTTAAACCGATAGAGCTGAGACTTTGCATGCATAAAGCTAATACAACGTAGGCATCCCCTAAGAAAGGATTTTCATAAATTCCATCCCTAAGGAGATAAATATAAACAAAAGCTAATATAATGATAAATGTCAAGTGCAGCAGACGAAGTTGCGTGTGTAAACTAGTAGCTTTATATACTCGTATGTAAAGCTATACACTGAGCGCATTATTATAGCATGTTCCGTCTCTATTTTTCTCCTGCTCTATGTCCGCCATTTAATCTCCAAATAACGACCCGAGACATCAAATAATACGTGACTAACCTCTCTATATTCAGTCCCCCTCGTGAATATCTTAAGTCCGTCTCAATCGTTTTACAGTTTCCTTTCATCTGCTTCCATCTCATTCAGGATTATCTGGCGTACTTAAAATTATACCGTGAGTTCATGATTATTAATATACTTTATTTATATTATTAACCGGGTCTTAACACGAATAATTTTATGGCAAATAAAGGTATTTACCTCTCTCGACGGTTCGACTAGGTTGCACTAGCCGTGGTCACGAGCTGACTGGACTAACAGCGATGTCAATGTAGATATGTGACAGCAGTTTTTTCTTCATCTACCGTCACTAGATTGTTTAACGAAAGTTCGCGACACACAGCACTCGCGGTATCCGTACACTTATTGAATATTGATGCTACTGAACTTTGCTTGAATTTATTTATGACTGGATTCCACGCAGATGACAATTTTAAGCCATCCTCTCTGTTGAAATTGGGATGTCTTTTAATTTCAATCGCCTCCCGGACCATTCGTGGTTAATAGTGGCGATCTGTAGAGAGGACCTTAGGCGCATGTAGTTCAATCCAGTGACTTATTCCAGCGTTCAGTAGATGACCGGCAATCACTGATTTGTGTGGTTGTCGATTTTTATTCTACATTGACATCGCTGTTACTCCAGTCAGCTCGTGACCACGGCTAGTGGAACCTAGTCGAAACGTCGAGAGAGGTAAATACCTTTATTTGCCATAAAATTATTCGTGTTAAGACCCGGTTAATAATTTAAATAATGTATATTAAACACGAAAGTTTAAAATTAACTATTAATATACTATGACGTGGTCTGGTGTTTTGAGTAGTCATGCTCACTAAAATGTCCAGACTTGTAGCGGCGTGGTGGGCCGGGTCATTGGGCTCCCTAAAATATGGTCGAGCGCAGTGGTGGCTGGCTCATCCGTCATACTCGTGAATGGGTGCTGCTTGTGTGGACTTGTCTGCTCTAATCACTATGACTTATTTTCTCTTATTAATTGTTTAACCAGTTGTTGTATATTTATTTTTTTTTCTATTTTATTATTTCATTGAATTAGTGCTAATCGGTGGTTTGTATTCACACACTTAAACTTAAATTGTAAGTAAGAATAAATTGTTTAAAAGAGCAACACACAAGTTTCTTGCTTGTTCTTCTTGTGATGAGACAGCATTCCGAATGAGCGGTAGATTAATAAAAAAAATGTTATGACTATTCAAAAGTGCTTCAATGTAAATTTATTTGAATAAATGATTTTCTATTCTATTCTATTCTACTATTATGACTAACTTGTAAATAAGGCAGTATTAATGACGTCATACAACTCCGTATAAGCCTTTGTGAGATTTTTAAATAATTAATAATTAACTTTCGACACTTAACGCAGCGCCATCTAGTCTCACGGTAAGCGGAGCTTGAAGTATATGTACTGACAATTGATATAAATACTTAAGATTATTTTTGTAAATACATCTATACATATAAATAAAATTGAAGTGTCTGTTTGTAATATTGAAATAACCGTTTTATACTACATGCATATAAATATAAATACGGTACATACACCAAAATAACATTTTTTACAATTTTTGTCTGTCTGTATGTTTGTTCCGGCTAATCTCTGAAATGGCTGGTCAGATTTTGACGGGACTATTTTTGGCAGGTTGCTGATGTAATAAGGTGTAACTTAGGCTACTTTTCTTTTAGAAAAATAAAGTAAAATTCCACGCGGACGAAATCGCGAGTACAGCTAGTCCATAATAAATATAGAAAATACCCAAACCGATACAAACCAATCATACACATGAATGTTTGCACCGTGTGAGGAATCGAACCCGCGACCATCTGAAGTAAAACCATTACCATTTTTAGTTAATGCCTCACACGATAGTTAGCAAGTGCGAGGAATCGAATCCACGACCATTTGTATGGCGGTGTGCTAACCGCTGGACCACCGGCCGTCAGCAATATAATGTGAGGCGCGTACCACGGAACCAATCGGCTTTTCAAATAAATGATCCACCGCTAATTTTAATCCTTCGGGAACGCCTCATCGTTCTTTTAATTTAATTTATTTTTCTTCGCTCCGAAACGAGATCGAACGGATTTTAAGTGGAATTAGATAATAGATCCTATAATACTTTTATAAGAAGATAAATGACTTAAAATTTGTGAGAAATCAGATCACAAGGGGCGATTGGAAATTTCGCTTTTTTTTTAAATTACAATACCTATTGTGGTCTGTAATATTGTAATATTCCCTTCTCTATGGTGGTACATATATGCCATAACCACATCATCATCATCATCATCACCATCATCATCATCATCACATATATGCCATAAAAAGTCAGTTATTAAAAGACAAACCATTTTAGCCGAAAGCCACATACAATTCAACCACACTCTGTATGCGTGTGCTTTATATTTATCATACTGCAATAAATAAAATAATAATAAAAAAGTCTCAACGTAGAATCCTCATTTCATAAAAAAAAATGGAAATCAGAAATTATAGAATCTGGCGGTCTCGGTTCAGCACACCGTTTTACTTCCGATGGTCGCGGGTTCGATTCCTTGAACAGCATAAGCATTTATATTCTTGAGTATGATTGTTTGTACACGTATATGAGTGTTTAATATTATCCATAGATAATATTTTATGTATATATTAGTTATCTGTTACTCATAATATAAGCTTTAGAGTTAGCTTACTAAGTCTTAAGATCTAGATGGCCCTGTGTGAATTGTCCTGAGATTATTATTATTATCTTAGAATATAGTAGTAACCTTTTACTAGCGAGGCACCAGTGAATAATGACAAGATGAATATGAAGTCAGGTCTGTTAACCTAGGACTAGGAATTTGTCACGATGGTTTCCAGGAGGAACCGCGTGGAGGTCGACCTAACATGGTACAATACTAGCAAGGGGATTCCTAATTCCCATTACTAACAGTCCCCTTCCACACATAAACTACCGCATATATCACGGGGAGTGTTCTGAGGAATCGTTCGGATTAATACCAGCTGCTGAGTTTCACCCGTACCCGCCAGAAACTCAAATACCATCCTGATAATCTGGATGAATGGCGGTCTTCCACAGTGCGGTTTTCTAGAAACTTTTTGCCTCACACAACCACATTGTGGAATCACCTTCCAGCAATGATATTTCCGAACCGATACGATATTGAAACCTTCAAGAAAAGAGCTTATTCCTTTTTAAAAGGCCGACAACGTACTTGCAATTCCCCTGGTGTTGAGGGTGCTCATGGGCGGCGGTAATCACTTACCATCAGTGAGCTGCATGCTCGTTTGTCCCCAGTGTTATAAAAAAAAAAAAAACTGCGTTTTATGTCAATAAGGCAGACAAAGTACCAGGCACCAACTAGTATATCATAAACTCACACCAATCGGGGGGAAGGGCATTGTTAGTAATGGGAACTAGTAACTCCCATTGCTAGCAATGTACCATGTTAGGTCGACCTCCACGCGGTTCCCCCTGGAAACCATCGTGATAAATTCTTGGTGAATTTGTCACTATGGGCTAACTGACCTGACCTCATGCTCATCTTATCATCCTCCACTGGTGCCCCGCCAGCGTAAACCGTTAGCGCAGGCGAGTGCACCATTCCATTATCATACACAAAAAAAACTCACACCAATCATTGAAGAGTGGCCGATATAGATAACAGCCGGATATAGATAAATTCAAATTATACACGCTTTTGGTTTCGTGTTGCCATTACGGAGCTAGTATCAAATGTAAGAGTACAGTTTAAGTCTTCGAGTGGCAACACTTAAACAGGAATCGATTCCTGAAGGGAGCTCTCGAGTTTCACTTTCCAGGAAAATCTCGGGACTATAATGACGACCTTGGTGGTCTAGTGGCTTAGAATACCGCTTCGGTTATTGATGGTTGTGTGTTCAAATCCAAATTTTTTGTATTCATGATTTCCGAGCGTTCTAGATTTAGATTGTTTTAGTATTCTAAATGATTTGTATGTATTTTATGCGACATATACATATAATGTTTAACAATCTTTTATATATATACCTTTTGATGATGCAGGATATATATATTCTACAAGATTATATTATACATAATAATATAATCTTGTACATTCTGCATCGTATAATATATGATATTATATTTCTGAATATTTCATACCCCTTATAAGTGCGAATACTGTAACACATAATAAGTAGCTATGACGTGGTCGAGTGGAATGAGTAGTCATGATCACTAAAATGTCCATACATGTGGCGGCGTGGTGGGCCGGATCATTGGGCTCCCTAAAATATGGTCGAGCGCAATGATGGCTGGCTCATCCGTCATACTCGTGAACGAGTGCTGCTTGTACGGACTGGTCTCCTCTTATCACTACGATTAATTTAATCATATTTTGTACTTATATTTAACCCTAATACATTAGTGCTGGTTGGTAGTTTGTACACAAACAGTCCGTACAGCCATCATTAGTTTCAAATTGTATAATGTGAATTTACAAGGATTGTTTAAAAGAGCAACACACAAGTTTCTTGCTCGTTCTTCTTATGATGAGACAGCATTCCGAATGAGCGGTAGATTAGAAAAAAACATTGTTATGACTATTCAAAAGTGCTTAAATTAAGTTTATTTGAATACATTATTTTCTATTCTATTCTTATTCACAATGCCAGAGTATAAGATTGCTCTGTATATACTGAGAAGTAAATTCACTGTCTCGTATCTACTGTAAAATCAACTTTTATTATTTAATAAGCCATTCTCGTGTATTGTATATTGTTAGCCACGAACTTACAGAGTCCTTTAAGTTTTTAAGATAATCCTTGTCGTTGCAGGAAATATAAGTTTGAGGTTAGTTTTAGAATAAAATTCTGAAAACTTTGAAGTTGTCTTATTAAGGTTTTCTGCTTGTTTGTGAATCTTCTACTACGTAACTAGTTGTGTTATGATTGTACATGTAACTTTGTAGCAATACTCGCAAGGATGAGTTTTGACATAATTAATGTATATGTGGAGGAGTACAGAATGATACAATTAAAATAATACTTTCCATTATTATTAATATTATAAACGCCTTTATTATTAAATGTCTTTATTATTATTATTATTAAACGCGAAAGTTTGTATGTATGGATGTTTGTTACTCTTTCACGCAAAAACTACTGAACGGATTTTCATGAAACTTTACAATAATATAGCATCAGAATAACACATACTATACTTTTTATTGATATTTAACGCGGGTGTAACCACGGGCACAGCTAAAAAAAAAAGCAGGTTACTACAAACCAAATTTTATAGTGTATGTATTGTGCAGATATCGAACCCGCGACCACTGTAAGGTGAAGCTAGGCTAAACCGCTAGACTATCGAGGTCAAGTAACGTAATAACAGTAAGAGCGTGATGCATACCACGTCATAATTAGTTGTGGCATTGAAACGAGTCCTTGCAACTTAGTACAAGGTTGCTAGCTCTATATACGCCACCCACGCCACTCTCAAAGAGTAAAATATAAACTGACAGAAGGGAACACTTACTGTATAATATTTTAGTCTTAAAATAGAATAGAAAATCCTTTATTCAAATAAACTTAATTAAACTGAATAATCTACTGCCCATTCGGAAAGCTGTCTCATCGCAGTTCTTAACCAACTTGCTGTTCAGCTTGATGAAGGAAGACTACTGGCCGAAGGGAAAGTGTACCGACGGTACCGTGGCAGATTGCCGTAGTGAGTGTGGTGACCACAAAGATAATATTATTATTTTATTTCATATTTTATTATTAGATATGTATGTTAGTCTGTAAGATATTTATAATATGGGCCTAGTAGTCCGAAATAAATAATTTAAAATAAAAAAATATTAATGTTTGAATTGGTAACTACCAGGATATCCTTACTAATACAAATGTGAAAGTAGGAATGTTTGTTAAGCTTTCACACAAAAACTACTGAACCAATCATCACGAAATTTTGTGTACATGTTCTTGGAGGTATTAGAATAAACATAAGATACTTTTTAATTAAAAAAAAAACAAATATATTTTTATAAAAAAGAAAAAATATTATATCAGCATTTTGCTACTTCAGCACCATATAGCAGTCAGTAATGAAGTTATGCGAGCGAAGCCGCGGGTAAAAGCTAGTTCTATATAAATTACAAGGATATAAAAAGGAAAGTATTTAATTAATAACCGTAATCCATAACCATCATAAAAATGAAGACTGGTAAACGTACCGTAGGAAACCCCGCAGCAAGGCGGAGCGACGACATACGACGATATAGGGTTGCGGACAATAACTGGAAGAGAAGGGCTGAAGATCGTGCGGTGGTAAAGGTAACAGCCGGTGATGATGATGATGATGATGATGTTGAACAAACACCAGATCCGACAAGCAGCATTCGTTCATGAGTTCAACTGACTATTCGCAAAATTAAAATAGGTACTAATATATATTCTTGTCCCATCTGTAGATTTTATAGTATTTGCAATAAAAGTATGTGTATACGAATGCAGCAAGTATTATTACAAAATACAATAATAACACGTAGCAACACAACATCGTTGTATACAAAGACGACGGTTTCACAGAATAAAGCAATTTCCTTTCAAATGCTCGCTTTCTAGAATAAAGATATCATGTACCCATATAACTTACATATTGAACAGTTTCCTGTTGTTTCGCTTAATTGATGTTCGAATTTCAAATGTTTAGACATTTGAAATTCGAACATAATAAGTTGAATAGTTTACATGATCTGACGACCTCTGTGGTCTAGCTTCGCTTAATTGATGTTCGAATTTCAAATGTTTAGACATTTGAAATTCGAACATAATAAGTTGAATAGTTTACATGATCTGACGACCACTGTGGTCTAGCTTCGCTTAATTGATGTTCGAAATTCAAGTGTTTAGAGATTTGAAATTCGAACGTATTAAGTTGAATAGTTTACATGATCTGACGACCTCTGTGGTCTAGCTTCGCTTAATTGATGTTCGAATTTCAAATGTTTAGACATTTGAAATTCGAACATAATAAGTTGAATAGTTTACATGATCTGACGACCACTGTGGTCTAGCTTCGCTTAATTGATGTTCGAAATTCAAGTGTTTAGAGATTTGAAATTCGAACGTATTAAGTTGAATAGTTTACATGATCTGACGACCTCTGTGGTCTAGCTTCGCTTAATTGATGTTCGAATTTCAAATGTTTAGACATTTGAAATTCGAACATAATAAGTTGAATAGTTTACATGATCTGACGACCTCTGTGGTCTAGCTTTGCTTAATTGATGTTCGAATTTCAAATGTTTAGACATTTGAAATTCGAACATAATAAGTTGAATAGTTTACATGATCTGACGACCACTGTGGTCTAGCTTCGCTTAATTGATGTTCGAAATTCAAGTGTTTAAAGATTTGAAATTCAAACGTAAAAGTTGAATAATTTACATGATTATTATATATCATACAAAATTAACATGGAGAAGAAGTGCAGAAAGCGAATATTGTACAAATATAAAGAACATTTGCGTTTGACACATAAATACAAAAACATGAACTTATTTGTGTATAAGTCTTTGACAATAGAACCTTATAATGCTCTAATACTGGAATATTCTAGTACTGCACTTAACAACATCTACCAATGCGCTACAAAGGTCCTCAATCTATACATATAAATAAAATTGGAGTGTCTGTTTGTAAATTGAAATAACCGTTTTATAGAATATTATGTTATCTGTGCTACATGCATATGAATATAATTACGGTATATACACCAAAATAACATTTTTTATACTATCTGTCTGTCTGTTTGTTTCGACTAATCTATGAAATGGCTGGACCGATTCTGACGGGACTTTTTTGACAGGTAGCTGATGTAATAAAGAGTAGTTTAAGCTACGTTTATTTTAGAAAAATTAAGTAATGTTGCAAAATTCCACGCAGACGAAATCGCGAGTACAGCTAGTGTAAAATAAATCTTAAACAACCTTTACCAATAAGGCCAAGGTTTCTTAAGATGAGGCGAGTCCTTTGTTAGCTTATATCGCTGCCAAGGCCCCAATGTACCACCCCAGGGGGTCTGGGATATAATGACTTGAGTTAGATATTTACAACACTCTAGTTTAGCGGTCAGGCAAAAAATATGTCACAAGGTAAGGCGGGAGGTCGCCTAAGTGTGACAGTTGTGACAATAGGTGGAAGTGGTCCTAGATTTCTGATCGCGTAACAAAATATATTTTAAATTCAAATTCAAATCATGTCAAATTTTTACATTCTAATTTTATTTTTTTTCCCTACCGTCCAGTTCGGTATAGATAGTATATAGATCCAATTCACAATTCCTCTCACCTTTATATATGTAAATCGTAATCCTTTATAATATTACAAATGTGAAAGTAGGGATTTTTTTTTATAGATGATAATGGAGTGGTGCACCCGCCTGCACTAACGGTATACGCTGGCGGGGCACCAGTGGAGGATGACAAGATGAACATGAGGTCAGGCCAGTTAGCCCATCGTGGCAATTTCACCAGAAATTTAACACAATGGTTTCCAGAGGGAACCGCGAGGAGGTCAATCTGACATGGTACATTGCTAGCAATGGGGGTTTTTTTTTAAATACAATTTTCCACAGATATATTGGTCCGTGCCTTTTTTAATTTACTTTAATATTATTATTATATTTATTTAATTTCCACTTTTGTACAACTCCATAATCTGGATGTAAAGGGAGGGGACGCCCTAAGAAAAGATGGATAGATTGTGTGAAAGATGATATGAATAAATGAAGAGTATGTTTAGATATGACGACCGATAGAGAGCAGTGGAAGAGAATGACATACTAATTTCAGGGTTTATTTCTTAGTGGGACTGTTTCTTATGTATTTCACTACCAATGTTAGTGGGTTCGATTACCGTATGATAAAAACATTTGTGATACAAACGATTGTCTGTATTAGTTTAACTGTTTTAAATGTAAATTCAATGTGTATTTACAATATATGTATATATATATTCAAATACATACATTACAGTTGTTTAGTTCTCATACTAGAAGCTCTGCTTAGTTGAAGAGTCGACGATACTTTGTGGTTTATTCTATTACTAGCTAGTCGCCCCGGCTTCGCACGAGTGTACATGTATAATATATATAAACCTTCCTCTTGAATCACTCTATCTATTACAAGCGCTTCAAAATCTGTTGAGCAGTTTTAAAGATTTAAGCATACATAGGGACGGACAGACAGCGACCGCGACTTTGTTTTATACTATGTAATGATGATAGATATAATTATTATATTCAAATCTAATGGATTCTCGACAGATTACAGTTAATCTAATATGTAAATATACAAAAAATTCTCTGTTTCATTTCCATCAGACACCTAGGTACCGGTTTTTTTACTCTCTTTTCAATCAACGACCCTCGCTCTGTCAAAACAAAGTGTCTTTTTTTCGTTTTATCACGAAACCTCCATCTCGTGTGCCCTCAGGTTTTTACTTCAAGTACAAATTAAAAATGGTTTGGGAGTGTATCCTGTTATCGTTCGATATAACTCTTATACTAATATTATGAAGATTGGGTGATGGGTCTGTTAATACGAGTATATGATCCCATCACTAGAATAGAATAGAATAAAAAAATATTTAGTCTAATAAACTTAATTTTTTAATTTAAGTACTTTTGAATGAATAGTTTTTTTTATAGTGATAAATTATTTCTATGTATAATCAAAACAATTAGTATAAAAAATATAGATAATATAACATGTATAATTTTTTACATTTACATCTCGACGACCTCGTTGGTCTAGCGGTCTAGCACACCGCTTTACGTCCGATGGTCGTGAGTTAAATTCCTCGCACGGCACAAACATTTGTATTCATGAGTATGATTGTTTGTATCGGTCTGGGTGTTTTCTATGTGTAATATGTTTTATTTACGAAAAAAAAATATCTATGTACTTGTATCAGTTATCTAGTATCCGTAACACAAGCTTTAGATAGCTTAACTTGGGACTAGATGGCGCTGTGTGAATTGTCCTGAGATTATTATTATTATTATTATTACATAATACATTAATACAAACAATGCTAAAAAACAATCATTGTAATACAACGTGGCACATCGAGGCAGCGTACCCAAGATACTAGCAGCGTTGCCTCTTTGAATGCCCATACTTAGCCTTTGGGCAAAGTAGCTACCAGCTCTCTTGTCACAGGTAACCTCGATGAGCCGCGCTGAAGTATATGTTAAAAACAATTTGTTAAATTAACCACTTACTCTGAATGTTGTCTCATCACAAGAAGACCGAGCATGAAACTTGAGTGTTGCTCTTTTAAATATTTTTTTCTCATTAAGATTCAATGGCGGTCGGAATTTGATCAACATTAGAGAAACTCGTAACGATAGTTAAGTTTCCTCACTGAATATTTGTGATTTCACACACGCTAATTGTAGCAGAATTAAACAAAATAATATTGATCCATCGAATAGAGAAAAAATAGTTCTTTCAAGAATTTCCTGCTGCGACGCGTACGTCACCTACTGTGAGTTAATTGTACTTTATGACGTACAAGACTAAGTGCAAGCAATATGTTGACAAAGTTTTATAGTAATTGAATTAACGATATGGCAGGACATTAAATGCAAACAAAGATACTCGTATATGATTTACTAGCTACCCAACCCGGCTTCGCACGAGTGTACATGTATTATACATATAAACCTTTATCTTGAGTCACTTTATCTATTAAAAAAAACGCTTCGAAATCCGTTGCGTAGTTTTAAAGATTTAAGCATACATAGGGACGGGCAGATAGCGACAGCGACTTTGTTTTATACTATGTTATGATATAGAGAGTCTCGGTAGTCTAGCGATTTAGCACACCACTTTACTTGCAATGTTCGCGGGTTCGTTCCTCGCACGGTGCAAACATTTGTATTCATGTGCATTATTGTTTGAATTGGTCTGGCTGTTTTCATTTTATATTAAGTTTGTCTTTACAAAAAAATGTATCTAAAGATTTCTACTTCTATCATCAAGTCCGCTTAGCTTGGGACTGGATGGTGCTGTGTGAATTATCCAGGGTTATTATATATGCAACACAGACGTTCACATTTCCCTGGCTACATTTGAATTCGATGTACCAGCGGACTGACATACTCGTATCATCTGTTGAATGAATTTTTATTTTGTTACAGGTCTTTCTTTCATCAGGGAACCACTTAGAAATATAAAATAACTCGCAAATATTTATTTTGTGCCAGATTTGAACCTGTTACCTTTTGTAAGTTCAGGTTGTTAAGCACTAAGCAATGAAGGATCTTGTATATTTATTATAGTGAGTTATGAAATAATTTACTATATTACATTCTAAATTGAACCCAAAACTAGTAGTCATAGCCGTAACTTTCAATCTAGCAACATTGTAATTGTGTTAACTGTTGCTAACTGTAATAGTTTGTAATATTAGAGCCCTGCGTGTGTCTGTCACATGATATAACAGCTTCGAAATAAACGATTCACTAAAATTATATGAAGCAGTGATCGCACAGCATCCGAAATTCGATCGTAATTAATTTAATTATAATTTTGAATATTATTAAGTTTTAAGTGGTCAAAATTCGATCATAATTAATTTAAATTATATAATTTTAAATATTATTAAGTTTAAGTGGTCAAAAGTAATCATAATTATAATTTTAAATATTATTGAGTTTTAAGTGGTCAAAATTCGATCATAATTAATTTAAATTATATAATTTTAAATATTATTAAGTTTAAGTGGTAAAAATTCGATCATAATTAAATTAAATTATATAATTTTGGTCATTATTAAGTTTTAAACGATCAAAATTAGATCATAATTAATTATTAGTGTTCTATTTTCAAATATTTGCTTCACGTATTCATTATATATTACTTTGATAACAGCACAGAAACTAACCTCGATTCACTGACTTGACAATTAACAATATTGACATTATTTGACATTGACGTTTTGTTATCAATAATATTAGATATTATAAAATTGTCGAGCGATATTCATAATAGTCAACCAGCAGGTGAGTCCCCCGTGTAACTTACACCGTGCGTTAATGAACGTCAGATTCTTTTTCGATTTTCGTACAAAACAAAGGGATATTTTAGCAGACGAATTCTATACACGCCATGCCGGTTTAGGGTTCTATTCTGTATATTATTCGGATTACCAAAAAACCTTTTAGCATTTACCTTAGCGCTTAATCTGAGTGCGATTAAAAAAAAGGATCCTTTTTAGCTACGTTACGTTAGCCATTAAGTTTGTATGTGTTTATTAATGCTAACTGGAAAATTGATATACTAGCTGCACCCGCGACTTCGTCCGCGTGGAATTTAACTTTATATTTTTTAAATAAAAAGTTTTTTCTAAAATAAATCTGTAGGTACTATTGCTAAAAATCTTAATATCTATACATATAAGCAAAATTGGAGTGTCTGTTTGTGATATTAAAATAACCGCTTTTTACTACATGCATATGAATATAAATACGGTACATACACCAAAATATTTTTTTTTCCATTTTTTGTCTACCTGTCTGTTTGTTCCGGCTAATCTCTGAAATGGCTAGACCGATTTTAACGGAACTTTTTTGGCAGGTATCTGATGTAATAAGGAGTAACTTAGGCTACTTTTATTTTAGAAAAATAAATTTAAATTCCACGCGGGCGAAGTCGCACGCACAACTAGTATCATTATAATTTTAATATACCTAATATTGACTCGACTATTATGTATATTAAAAGATATAATAATATATTAATTAATTGACAGCCTCGGTGGTCGTGGGTTCGATTCCTCGCACGGTGCAATCATTTGTATTCATGAGTATGATTGTTTGTATCGATCTGGGTGTTTTCTAAGTATAATATGTATTTATTTACAAAAAAAATGTATCCATGTATTTATATCAGTAGTCTAGTACCCACAACACAAGTTCTGCTTAGCTTGGGACTAGATGGCGTTGTGTGAATTGTACTGAGATATTATTATTATTATAATTAAAAACAAATAGGTACTTTAATGGATGCGATGTTTCGCCAGCAGTCATTTTACTTACAAAGATAATAAAGACAAATGAAAGAGCATTTTCATCAGCAAACGACAATTTTCAACGATCTGAACGCTCATAGAACGATTCCTTATTATTAACCCATTAAAGAGATACGGAACCACCAACAAAAGACTTAAGTACTACTTTGTTTTTACGACTAAAAAATCTTCCCGAGGAAATGCAATGAAAACATGACATTAAGTGTCAAAACTAGTATTGGTTTTTCATTTTTCAGTCACTTAATATTCGTCTTCGATAGTCTAAAGTTGCTTTCTACCGTTAGTTTTTTAAATAATAGGGTATAAAACTAAAACTAGGGTACAATATAATGATTATTGTACCCTAGTTTGTAAACTAGGTTATTATATTCTGGTTAATATTTGACCTTTAATTTTATGGAAATAAAGATTAATTTTAATACATATAAAGAAAGAAAAGAAAAACATTTATTGACAACTATTATTACATATATATATATATATATACACATACATACATACACACTTAGAACAATTAAAAAAATCATATCTATACGTGTAAGAAGCACTAATTATGATGACGACTTAGGCTTTGAAGCCAGCCTCAAGGGAAACCCCAAGTAGCTCCCGTGACATGTGATACGGGTGTAGGTTTAAAAGGCCCTTTTAGAATGCATTAAAACTCACCTTCACTACTTGCAGCTTCCCCCCAGGCCCAACTAAGACCGGGATAAACCCATTTCTAATACAATTCACTTTAGTATCCAAAACACGGCGCGCCCTGCGCTCGTCGACTGAATGCCGCGGCTCACCCAACGAAAGAGGATTATTCAACTACCGACCTCCGTATTTATAGACCGAAGTCAGTGTAGTAAGTCGATCTATAAATACTAGATGGCGCTATTCACAATATTTGTAATAATCCTTACATTGGGTACTTCATTAGTACTAAATACAAACTACCTTTTTTTAATATGTTTTTAAAATATTGGATTTTTTCTACAATATTGATGTGAACTCTCATATAAATAAAATTGAAGTGTCTGTGTGTAATATTGAAGTAACTGTTTTTTACTACATGCATATGAATATAAATACGGCACATATACTAAAATAACATTTATTACAATTTTTGTCTGTCTGTTTGTTCCGGGTAATCTCTGAAATGGATCCCCGATTTTGACGGGACTTATAGCAAGTAGCTGATGTAATAAGGAGTAACTTAGACTACTTTTATTTTAGAAAAATAGATTCCACGCGGACGAAGTGGCGGGAACAGCTAGTATACAATATAATTTCCCACGACAATTCACTCAACGACATCTAGTCCTAAGTTAAGCAGAATTTGTGTTATGGGTACTAGACAACTGATATAAATACATAGACAATTTTCCTAAATACACACATATTATACATAGTCACAAACTTTCGCGTTTATAATATTATTAAGATAACCATATAACCACATCTAACACATATTGTTGTAGTTTTTTTTTTATGGATGATAATGGAATGGTGCACCCGCCGCGCTAACGGTTTACGCTGGCGGGGCACCAGTGGGGGATGATAAGATGAACATGAGGTCAGGTTAGTTAGCCCATCGTGACAACCTCACCACGAACTTATCACGATGGTTTCCAGGGGGAACCGCGTGGAGGTCAACCTGACATGGTACATTGCTAGTAATGGGGTCATGAGTCCACATTACTAACAATCTCCTTTCCCCCCTATTTTTGTAGTTACGCGTGCAAAGTCAAAATAGTAGTAGTGTACAAAGTCACGGTGCTAAACTAGTGTTATTATACAATTACAATCCACCGGCTTAGTGGCTTGTGATCAGCTAAGAGGCAGTATATGCAACAAATGGAATTACCCTAACATTTGCCAAGTCACCCTCCTCCGATATACTTACATCCCTTAAGGGGAAGAATAATTCTAATACCTGAGTGGTTTAGTGGTGTAACACACCGCTTTACTTTCCGATGGTCGTGGGTTCGGTTACTCGCATATATAGAATAGAATAGAATAGAAAATCATTTATTCAAATAAACTTAATTTAAGCACTTTTGAATAGACATAACAATTTTTTTTATCTACCGCTCGTTCGGAAAGCTGTCTCATCGAGAAGAACGTGCAAGAAACTTGTGTGTTGCTCTTTTAAATAATCCTTGTAAGTTTTACAAATCGAAACGTGTGAATAGAAACTACCAACAAGCACTAATTTTTTTAGGTCAAATATAAATATATAATAAGATTAAATCAGTCGTAGTGATAAGAGCAGACCAGTCCCTACAAGCAGCACTCGTTCACGAGTATGACGGATGAGCAGGTCATCACTGCGCTCGACCATATTTTAGGGAGCCCAATGACCCGGCCCACCACGTCGCCACATGTCTGGACATTTTAGTGAGCATGACTACTCATTCCAGTCCACGACACAGCTACTTAAAATTACTATATGCTAGTTAAAGCGATACAGACAGACAGACAGAGTTACTTTCGCATTTGTAATATTAGTAAGGAAGTAAAGATTTGAAGTCGTAGTATTAGCAGGACGTCGCAGTGTAGTTGTATTTTTTGAAGTCGGTTAAATAATAGTAGAGCTTGGCCTTAATATACACGCGCAGTAACTATAACAATTATACTAATATCATAGTCGGGGAGCAATTCGCAGGGTAAACTTTTCATTTTGAAAGTTTCAGCTGAAATATGCAAACTCAGTCTCTATATACCTATGTACATACCACCTACTTTCAGATAGGATTGGTGAAGCTGTAAAGGCCAGCTGCGGCTAACAGCATTAGAGTATTACGAATAAAAAGAATAAAAAGGTAAATTAGGGTAATCCGAAACAAAAAGAAAAAAATATACACTTTTGTACTCAGCACCATACTGTCATGAAGCTGTAAAGGCCAGCTGCGGCGAACAGCATTAGAGTATTACGAATAAAAAGAAAAAAAAGATAAATTACGGTAATCCGAAACAAAAAGAAAAAAATATACACTTTGGTACTCAGCACCATACTGTCATGAAGCTGTAAAGGCCAGCTGCGGCCAACAGCATTAGAGTATTACGAATAAAAAGAAAAAAAAAGATAAATTAGGGTAATCCGGAACAAAAAGAAAAAAATATACACTTTGGTACTCAGCACCATACTGTCATGAAGCTGTAAAGGCCAGCTGCGGCCAACAGCATTAGAGTATTACGAATAAAAAGAAAAAAATATACACTTTGGTACTCAGCACCATACTGTCATGAAGCTGTAAAGGCCAGCTGCGGCCAACAGCATTAGAGTATTACGAATAAAAAGAAAAAAAAAGATAAATTAGGGTAATCCGAAACAAAAAGAAAAAAATATACACTTTGGTACTCAGCACCATACTGTCATGAAGCTGTAAAGGCCAGCTGCGGCCAACAGCATTAGAGTATTACGAATAAAAAGAAAAAAAGATAAATTAGGGTAGTCCGAAAAAAAAGAAAAAAGATAGATTTTGATACTAACATCAGCACCATACTCTCACGTCCATTGAGACGAACTTCTTAGCATTTCATGTATTCACCGTGCGGGTGCAGGTCCATCGTGTGGCAGAGAGGGAAACTCCGAGCAGTTCCCGGGACTTGTGACCCGGGTGTAGGTTTCAGGGGCCCCTTGCCGGCATCATCACTCACCTTCAGCGCTCGTGTTTCTCTCCCTGCCCAGCAAATCTGGTATGAGCCTGCTAGTGCAGTAGTGCAGGTTTAGACACACGTTCTAGTACAGAACATACTGCAGTTCTAGACAGACCAAGTACTATAACAATCATTATTTAACGATTCTGAAATTAAACCCTAGAACGGCTTGTCGTTATAGACACGTGGAGCAATAAAATACTCAAAAAAGTAATTAAATAACTTTGTATTTCAATAAAATTTTACAGTATGCAAGTTTCGTGACTAAATGAATTTGATTAGTGAATATAATTTTGTAACGGGTAGTAAAAAAATAAATCATACATTGATTTATTTTTTTACTACTAATGTGCAATATATACACATAACCACCAGTACCAATATACTACCAAAGTACAATATATACAGTATGCAAGTTTCGTGACTAAATGAATTTGATTAGTGAATATAATTTTGTAATGTGCAATATATATACAGTATCACAAGTACCCAGTATACTACTAACGTACAATATATACAGTATGCAAGTTTCGTGACTAAATGAATTTGATTAGTGAATATAATTTTGTAACGGGTAGTAAAAAAATAAATCAATGTAACGGCTGGGTACAATATAATATTAATAATAGTTAAATTATACCCGGGTCTTAACACGAATAATTTTATGGCAAATAAAGGTATTTACCTCTCTTAACGTTTCGACTAGGTTGCACTAGCCGTGGTCACGAGCTGACCGAGAGAGGTAAATACCTTTATTTGCCATAAAATTATTCGTGTTAAGACCCGGTTAATAATTTAAATAATGTATATTAAACACGAAAGTTTAAAATTAACGATATCAATAATAGTTAGTCAGTTTTGCTATCAGGCTTTGACACGGCTCATCTGATGGAAATTGTAAACAAATAATCGTCCCCCATAGGGAAGAAAGACTTATTAGTAATGGGAATTTGTGGCCTAATTGCTAACAATGTATATGTATATTTCCCATAAAAAAAATTAATATCATTTTTAATTTGACATAATGAATATTACCCACCCCTATTAGACAAGCTCTGTTTATCTTGGGACTAGATGGCGCTGTGAAAATTGTCCTAAATCATTGCTATTAAATTTTAGTCTAAGCATAATATGTAGAAAATACAATCAAATTGAAAACGTCTTTCTCAAAGTTGGCAAAAACATTTTATAGTAATGTACAGACGTAAACTATAAAATTGTCTATGGGACAGTCTCATGATAAAAAAACATAATCTGTGGTCTAAATGTCCACAATAACCAGTATATTCGCGCTACCCTAATATGGAAACAATTAAATTGAAAACGTTTGGTTTCTCAAAGTTGGTTGGTAAAAACATTTTATGGTAATGTACGACCGAAAACTATAAAATAGTCTATGGGGCTTTTGCATGATAAAAAAAAACATAATCTGTGGTCTTAATGTCCACAATAACCAGCACATTCACGCTACCCTAATGGGGGCACGGCGACAGATTTAATTCCAATCTGAAACGCATCAAGTAATTACAAATAAAAAGCGGAAACTCGGCAGGCGACGAGAGTGCGGGAACTGTACGGTGACTATGATTACGGAAAATTACGGGACATACATTATTGCAACACTTTATATTGCTGCTCCACTCGAATTCTAATTTACATACTTACGTACGTTCATCATATAATTACATAGTATAAAATAAAGTCGATGTCGATGTCTGTCCGTCCCTATGTATGCTTAAATCTTTGACACTACGCAACGGATTTTGAAGCGGTTTTTTAATAGATAGAGTAATTCAAGAGGAAGGTTTATATATATAATACATGTACCCGTGTGAAGCCGGGGCGAGTAGCTAGTTAATATTATAAACCCGAAAGTTTGTGAGTATGGATGGATGTTTGTTACTCTTTCACGCAAAAACTACGGAACAGATTTTGATGAAACTTTATACTAGTACAGCTTATACATCAGAATAACATATAGGCTATAAATATCACGCGGGTGAAACCGCACAGCTAGGTATAGTATATAACCTAAAATCCTTCCTCGATAAATGAGCTAACAACTGAACTTAACTCGTTTTACCAAACAAACAAACTCATTAGCTTTATATAGCTAGAATAATAAAATTAAGAAACATGTATAACAAAAATAAGCCAGAAATACAATACTGTTTTCTCATATCTATATATCTACATTATTTAAAGACAGCAAAACTCACTTCATTAAAAAATTAATAAATTATAATTATCGTTAATATATAATCGTTATTATTCATTAGATTCCCATAAATTACATTAAACTGTTACCATACAGTATTTTTTTTTATAAATTGCTACATTTTAGTTTTGTATTCATACCCACGATTTTCAATAGATATTGAAAAGATAAAAATAAGACAATTTTATGACAAGACTAATTTCATTTATACAGACAGAAACGACCGGACTTATATTACAAAAAAATATAGATCGAAATCTATTCAAATATATCGCCAAAATCATCATCATCGCAGCCCGGAAGACGTCTACTGCTGGACATAGGCCTCCCCCAAAGATCTCTACGACGATCGGTCCTGCGCTGCTCACATCCAATGCCTTCCAACGATCTTGACCAGATCGTCGGTCCACCTTGCTGGAGGTCTTCCCACGCTGCGTCTTCCGGTCCGTGGTCGCCACTCGAGGACTTTACTGCCCCAACGGCCATCTGTCCTACGAGCTATGTGCCCTGCCCATTGCCACTTCAGAGTCGCAATTCTTCGGGCTATGTCGGTCACTCTGGTTCTTCTGCGGACCTCCTCATTTCTAATTCGATCACACAGAGTAACTGCGAGCATAGCCCTCTATATTGCGCTCTGAGTGACTCTGAGCTTGTTCATGGGGCCCATAGTTAGCGACCACGTCTCTGTTCCGTAAGTCATCACTGGCAACACCTAAAAACCTTCGTCTTGAGACACTGCGGAAATTTGGACGAAAAGATTATTGCAATTACATTACTCGTGTCTACTACAATCAGATATATTGTCATGTAGATTTATTACATACTCTTATGATATATCAAATCTACCGTCAGTTCGGAATGATTTCGAGATAAGAAGAACTGATGACAAACTCAGCTCGTAGGTATCGTAATTCTGATTATAATTTAATTATAAAATAATTTATTAATACGTACTACTACCTAATGATCTACCTATACCTAATAATTGCAGAGTGGGGGAAAGGGGATTGTTAGTAATGTGAACTGATGATCTTATTGCTAGCAATGTACCATGTCAGGTTGACCTCCACGCGGTTCCCCCTGGAAACACAAATTTACCAAGAATTTATCACGATGGGCTAACTGACCAGACTGGTGCCCCGCCAGCGTAAACCGTTAGCGCTGGTGGGTGCACAATTCCATTATCATCCTTTAAAAAAAAAACGTACAGTTATACGATTATTTTATTAACAAAAAACCGTCCGTGAAAATTTAGCGAATCATGGTCACACAGTGAGATACATGCGGGCAACATTAATTAGTAAACAGTCGACCGTCTGAGTGTAGCAACAAAGCGGAGTTTTTCTTGTGTTTCACAAAACTCGTAGTAGGGGCGGCGCCATATTTTTTGCAACTGCACATTTCAAACAGAATTCGAACGTATCCAGCTGGGATTTTAAACTTCACTATTTACACATACGTCTACTATTTGATGAGTGGAATTAGTTACTAAACGTAATTATGTAGTTTTGAATTTGGAATAATAAACATTTTGAATTTAGAACGGGTTTGAAATATACCTAAGAACAAGTAACAAGAACTGATGTAGAAGTAATTATGTAGATTTGAATTTGGAAGAACAAAAATTTTGAATTTAGAACGGGTTTGAAATATACCTAAGAACAAGTAACAAGTGCTGATGTAGAAGTAATTAGAACGATTTGATATTGGAATAATAAACATTTTGAATTTAGAACGGGTTTGAAATATACCTAAGAACAAGTAACAAGAGCTGATGTAGAAGTAATTATAAAGATTTGATATTGGAATAATAAACATTTTGAATCTAGAACGGGTTTGAAATATACCTAAGAACAAGTAACAAGAGCTGATGTAGAAGTAATTATAAAGATTTGATATTGGAATAATAAACATTTTGAATTTAGAATGGGTTTGAAATATACCTAAGAACAAGTAACAAGAGCTGATGTAGAAGTAATTATAAAGATTTGATATTGTAATAATTACATTTTGAATTTAGAACGGGTTTGAAATATACCTAAGAACAAGTAACAAGAATGTTGGGGAGTTTTATGAATTTCTAAGTTGATTATTATGGTAATTGTCATAAAACTAGATAATTGTGGATAAATGAAAATAATTTGCTTCCACACCTATATTGTGACAAGATCAATTACAATGAAAAAACAAAAGAAGAACAGTGGCGGGAACATTAAAAAGTATATAGCTATAGAAAATATTAACAAGGAGGTTTAATTTCCAACATTATTATGTAGTTTTGAATTTGAATTTAGAACAGGTTTGAAATATATCTACCTAAAAACAAGAACTAATGTAGAATACAGATTAATATAGCAAGACTTGCGTCACTAGAAACAAAATGTTTATTGTATGAATCTGTGTAACAATTTTTTTAGCAGTGTATATTTGTAGGTAATTGTTTGCATAGGTTCATTTTGAAAGTTTTATTCAAATAAATTATAACAAAACAAATTTCGTGCCATAATTATAAACTTCTTTTTCAGATACATTACATTCGTTATATAGATTAAATTTGGGTTTAGTCCTAAGAAGGGCGTTGCCAACTCTTATAAAAGGTACTGTTAATTGCTCTGTAAATAGAGTAATCACCGCATACACACACTATCCCTATGATTGTATTCGTGACAAATGTAAATTTGAATTTCGAATAATTTGAAGGATTTAATTTTTTTTGTTAATATTTATTGTATGTATTTATATGCAATCTCTTCTAATTGATTAGCAAATCCATAAGTCAAAATGTGACTAATGTGTAGTTAAATTTAATGCTATTTCAAGTGAGATATCAGATTCCACATTACTCGTTATTATTATAAATGTAGTAAGTAATTATAAAAATTTATATCATCACCAGTTACCATCAGGTACCGTCGCCTTATTTGCAATTGCAAGTCTTAATATGAAAAAAGACCAAACTTTCAACATTGCAAGTTCGCAATAGCTGTCTAACGTTACCCAACTGCAATAAAGGAGGGTGCATCATAACTCAATCTTTTGTCTAATAACACGATGTGTCATCACGGTTATATGCACTTGTGTGCAAGTCTTGAGTCCCTACCGCCGACGGCTTGTCCAAACTTAACACCCTTCACACTTAACCTGTACCTATAAACTTACACTGAACCCAAAATCACTCTACAATTTCTAATATTTCGCTATACATTACCCATTACATTTCAACCGTAAATTAAACTCTACAATAGATGCAGTAATGGATGTTGAATTCAGTTTGATAGGTAAGTTTCCGCATAGGACACGGTGGGAGTTTCTTCGCAACTTTTGTAATAAATTTCCCAAGTTCTATTTTGGTTAATATAATATATACCATCTTTGTTAACGTGAGCAAAGACGTAACCAAATATTGGAAGTTGAAACTATTCTAAGATGTACAAAGAAATTTATTATTTAATAATAAACCCAATGTAGTAGACCTTAAAACTACACGGCTCTTGTATTAGTACTTTTCTACCTTGCTTCTATCTGTGAAAAAAAAGAAACGTTATTAAAACAGAAAAGCCCCTATCTTTTCTGTTTTAATAACGTTTCTTATTGTGCTTGTAAATAGACTCGGTTTTCCGAATATAGAATATATGTAAATACATACATGATATACATAGAAAACAGCCAGATCGATACAAACAATCATACTCATGAATACGAATGTTTGTGCCGTGCGAGGAATCGAAATCGAACCCGCGACCATCGGAAATAAAGTGGTGTGCTAAACCGCTAGACCACCGAGGCCATCCAGTATTATATTTATATATATATAGATTATTATTAGTTCCAAAAGATTGAACCAAGTAATAGGGGTTCAACATAAAGATTGACAAAACTACATTCGCAAATAAATAACTTCGCCCTTTGTGCGTTTCGGACGTTACAATGGGGGTTGAAATGAAAATATGTCGGCTGGTTATATGATAAAGGGGCTATTGTGGGGAATATGTACCATCACTACTAGCATGTAACCCACCTCAAGAAATAGAAACACTATTTTTTATGACATTTGTAAGTTAAAAGAATCTTTCGACTCTATCATCCAATGGAAAGTAGGCAACCGTATTCTACATACACAGCACTGCAGCTATCACGTTATCATATCATATCCGTGATACTTACGTAATTACATTTTACAACAAACTGCCAGAGTCTATCCTAAATCTGCTCGGAAAAAAAAATGTTGAATAAAACACACTTCCTTTTGTAAAAAAGCTTATAAAATTTACGATTTTGTAGAAAAAACTTAAAATACCTAGTTCTAAAAATATTATCGAATTGCACTAATAATGAGTGCATAACGGTTTCTACGTTCATTATCGCATGCCTCTTACTTGTTAATGCAAATTTATTTAGAATAACATATATTCAAAAGAGCAACACACGTTCCTTGCTCATTCTTCTTGTGGTGAGTTTGCATTCCAAATGAGTGGTAGAATAAAAAATATATGACTATTTAAAAATGCTTAAATTAAGTTTATTTGAATATAGATTATTTCTATTCTATTATACTTCTGTCCTGCAACCGAAACATAGTTTATGATATAGTAGATGAAATACTAGACAGAGGGAAGAAAGGGTGTTAGTAATGTGAACTGATGATCTTATTGCTAAGAATATACAATGTTAAGTTGACTTCCACACGGTCCCCCCTGGAGACCATCGTGATAAATTCGTCAAGATGGGCTAACTGACCTGACCTCATGCTCATCTTATCATCCTCCACTGGTGCCCCGCCAGCGTAAACCATTACCGCAGGCGGGTGCATCATTACGTTATCATCCATAAAAAAAATAGTCAGATAGAATTAACAACAGGACGACTTTAAGAGGATAATTTTGACTACCTACCAACTGCTTACAGTAAAATAGTGCAATGCAAAGCTTAAAGAAATACGACTTTTTACAAAATGTACCTCAGTGAAACGATCAATCTGCTGTCCAATATAATTGAAAATAGTAACTCAGATTTTATTATTTCAATAACAAAAATAAATAAAACTCTACGAGGACGAAATGGCAGGTAGAAAGTACAACAATAAACTGTATTTTTCCACATAAAATCCACAGTTTTTGTACCGTGTTACACACCATGACTATAGGAAACCTGAGAGGATGGTGTAGCGAGGGAATCGGCGCTTAGCCGTGATTTGTGAATTGAATTACTGTAAGTATATTGGTTGATTTCTGTTGGCTTTTTGTTTCACATTGAGACTGCTACTTTTTCTTTATATAATACTAGCTATTCCAGCAAGCGCTTCGCTTTTAAAAATAGGGGTTGATAATAGTAGGTTAATCCTAACTTAGGGTTGTATATATTTTCTTTTTTTATTTTTATTTATAACTCTTTATAGCACCTTAAAAACAATACAAAAAAAACAATATTCATAATGTACAAAAAGGTAGGCTAGGTACAAAAGGCGGTCTTATCGCTAAAGCGATTTCTTCCAGACAACCTTTGGGTAGAGGAGAAAAGACAGAAGGTGGTGGATGGCGCAAGATAGAATGAATAGACATAAATAAAATTTTAAATCGCCGAAGTTTCATTCCCTATATTATCCCCTTGGGGGTAGAATTAATCAAAATCCTTTCTTAGCGGATGCCCACGTCATAACATCTGCTGTATGCTGTATACTGTATGCTAAATTTCAGCCCGATCCGTGCAGTGGTTTGGGCTGTGCGTTGACAGATCACTATGTCAGTCACCTTTAAGTTATATATATTTAGATATAACATAATATTAGGTAGATTGACACTAATGGTTCGCCCGGGTGTTCAATACTTTATAATCTATATATATTAATATAATATAAATTTTATAGCACGCTTGAATTACGCATATTTTTAAAATAGTTGAATGTATAACCTCTAATTAGTGTAAAGTCAGCATCTAGCTGTGCCGTCGAACTAAAGTCGTATCCGTCAGGCAGGAGTTGGTCTTCAGCCACTCCATAAGTCCTTCCACAATTTTAGCGTACTGCACTCGCCCCCTATCGTCCAGTGTAGCTATAAAGCTTTTTAAAAATGCTGTTAACCGCATTAGAATAATTAGAAGAAAATATATATAACTACATAAAAATGCTTCAGTTTAAGTTTATTTAAGTAAAAAAATATTTATAGTAATAAATTCTAAATGCCAAAATTAAAAAAAAACTGGTTCGGCAAACTTATTAAAGTCATATTGTTATCACTACCGTCCAGTTCTGTAAGCTACTTCAGGAGAGATAAATATGAAACAAGAAATATATTTTATTGACGGCCTCTAGTGGTCTAGGGGTTTAGCACACCGCTGCAGGTTCGATTCCTCGCACGGTACAAACATTTGTATTATAGGTAGGTATCAGTATTCTCTATATACGTAAGTATTTACAAACAATGTGAGAGCAATGCAATGCGCTAGAAGGCTATGCTATAGAATGTAGTATTGCTATGACAAGTATTTTATGTATATTATATCTTTATGTATGTATTTATATAGTGTAATATATATATGTATGTATTTTTAATACTATATTATTAATATGTGTTAAAGCGGTTCCCTAGGGATATGTATCCTGAGAGAAATCTTCCTTCGACAAGACTGTCATCACAGATCACGGGCAAAAGTAAGGAGTTTATGGCACTCGATGATCGACGATGATGATGATCGATGGATAATATTATATTATCTGAATATTGCACACTATCTATATACCTTACGTAGTGATTCAATTATTATAAAACGTAATTATGTGCAAGCGGCGTTTCTCAGACACGAGCGGGAAACGAACAGAAAACGCCATCTTTTTTCCCAGCGGTGGCGCGGGTGTACTCGGCTCCTTTCGGCCCTAGATCGTGAGTATATCTGTCCTTGTCTATTACACGAGATGTGCATTTAAAGTATAACACAAGCTCTATAATTATTATATTTTTTATTCTACATATTACTATATAATATTTTCTGAGACTTTACTCACGTACATAAGTAATACTTAAATATATTTCCTGCTCTCAGTTGTATACAATTCTGCTACAAAACAACTAAGCGTGGATAAGTCAAAGAAAACATACAAAAAATAATAAAAAGGAAAATATTTTGTTACAGTCAGCACTGCTATAACTTAACCGGCGGGCGGTGATATTAGTAGGTATTAAGCTATTATAACGTTCCTACTTAAACTGTTTCGTTTCGGTTATCTTAACAATTGGATTTTTTATTCTATACACTTTATTTTTATAGTAAATAACTTGTTACTCCCGACTCATTTTGAGATAAAAGATAGCTTATGTCTGTCCTCGGTTATGACACCGGTCCACCGAGACACTAGATCAGGTAGACCACCGTTGGCCGTCAAATTATATCAACAAATTGACTGTCTTAGAAAGGAAGGGGATTGATAGTAATGTAGATTACTAACCCCATAACTAACATTGTACCATATCAGGATGACTTCCACGTGGTTCCCCTTGGAAACCATCGTGATAAATTCATAGTAAATTTACCACGATGGGCTAAGTAACCTGACCTCATGCTCATTTTATCATCCTCCATCCGTCCCTCGCTAGCGTAAACCGGTAGCAAAGTCGGATGCAACATTCCATTAAAATCTATAAAAAAAAAATACGGTCTCGGTGATATGGCGGTTCAGCACACCACCTTACTTACGGTCGCGAGTTCGATTCCTCGCACGGTGCAAGCATTTGGATTCATGAATATGTTTGTTCGTATTCCAGACCAATCGAAGTTTCCAGGGTGACCGCGTGGAGGTCAAACTGACACGGTACATTACTAACAATCACTTTCTCTCCGGGCAAGTCTACTTTCAAAACTAATTAGGTACAATCTCTGCTTAACTATGAACTAGATGGCGCTGTATAAATTGTGCAAGTTTATTCCTATATAATTATTATAGAATGTAGACGACTTTATGCAAAATTAGCTTATATTTAGCTTAGTACATATATTATATATATATAAACTTTCCTCTTCAATCACTCTATCTATTAAAAAAACCGTTTCGAAATTCGTTGCATAGTTGTAAAGATTTAAGCATACATATGGATTATGGACAGACAGCGACAGCGACTTTATTTTATACTATGTAATGGTGATGTATATTGATAAAATGATTTAAACATCATAAACAGTGCTAATGAATATTCTAGACCAATAATGACGAGCAACATGTAATATTAGTATCCGTTATATATCGATAATAATTACAAGTTATTCCCGTCACACACAGAATGTGTATAAAAGGGAATTCTGAAATTTTAATGATGGCCGTTGGCAAAATGTTTTCCCATGTTACGTGGATTGTACAATGGTGCGTATTGATTATTTTTAAATACCAATTTTATTACGCTTATATTTACTAATTTTCGGGTTTAGTACACGTTTTTAATATACTTAAACGAGGTTTCACAAGCGTTATTTATAGTAAACTCGTTTGGGATACTACTCCTCGGAGATGAATCAAAGTTTAGCGGACTGTATAAACTGGTTTATTAACTTATATCAGAGAGATACGGTAAACATGCGCTTACGCCGATGGTGCAGTGGCAAGTGAAAGTTCGGGGGGCCGTTCCCCGGTCGTGCCCCTGTCTCTCAACATCACTTCGCCCCCGCTAGCTGTGTTCGCACGAACACTCGTCGTCACGCCATCGTACGAATCCATTACAAATGTTTGAATTTCACAACTTTTTCTATACTATAATACACATGTATTATACATATAAACCTTCCTCTTGAATTACTCTATCTATTGCTGGAAACTGCATGCAAATCCGTTGCGTAATTTATAAGATATAAGTGAACACAGAGCGGCGGTATTTTTTTTTTTAGTGTATGATAATGGAATGTTGCCCCGGCATGAGCTAACGGTTTACGCTGGAGGGGCACCAGTGGATGATAAGATGAACATGAAGTCAGGTCAGTTAGCCGATCGTGATAAATTCACCGGGAATTTATCATGATGGTTTCCTGGGGGAACCGCGTGGAGGTCAACCTGACATGGTACATTGTTAGCAATGGAATCATCAGTCCACATTACTAACAATCCCCTTTCCCAGTCGGTATTATTTTACAGCAGCGCTTTTGTTTTATACTATGTAAAAATAAAGGTAAACCTCTGTCGACGTTTCGACTAGCCGTGTTGCACCAGCCGTGGTCACGAGCTGACTGGAGCAACAGCGATGTCAATGTCGATAGGAGCCGCCAGTTTGTTCAACTACCGTCATTAGACGACGGAAAATGGCAACTCCGTATATTTACTGACCGATGGTACCAAACTTTTGTTAAAATTTATTAATCACTATGATACATAACTAGCTGTCCCGGCAAACGTTGTTTTGTAATGAAAATTTAAATACTAATATCGCTAGTACAAAATAGGAGTTGGTGGAAGGAGGCTGAAAATTTTGGGTTGTAAGTATTTTTTAATGCCACGGAATGAAAATATAAAAATAAAAAAATTTTGTGAGCGACCTTTAACACTTAGACCCCTAAGTGTGGTAACTAAGTTGGCTCACAATTTTTTTTACGTATAAAAAAAACACGTACGTATAAAAAGTTTTAAGACGAAATGTGGATACCTAGGTTTCATTCACTTCGACGTCGACAATTACGAATGTATCAACTATCTGAGATACCAGTCGAAGAACAGTTATTTTTTATATCTTTTTATTATTATTAGAATAGAATAGAAAATCATTTATTCAAATAAAATTAATTTAAGCACTTTTGAATAGTCATAACAATTCTTTTTTAATCTTTTTAATCTATAAATATAAAAATCTAAAAGGGCATGTAATGCGTAGGAATGAAGATCATATCCTAAAGACGGTGTTATATATGAATGTGGATGGTTATTAGGGTAGAAGACCAAAACAGAGATGGATGGACTGTGTGAAAGATGATATGGTGAGAAAGGGAGTAAATAACGAGATGACTGCGAACAGAGATGAATGGAAGAGAAAAACATATTACGCCCCAAATAAATGGGATAAGGAAGAAGCAGATGATGAAATATAAAAATCTAATCAAATGTAAACACTCCTTAAAACCGTTGGATTGAAAACCGATATTATAAAACACATTTGTGTTCGATAGCTTCGTTCTTTACGCATCAGTCGTTCAGAAGAGATTATTATTTTAATTATAACTGAATTTTTGTTCATTTTACTTTATTACGAAAGTATAAAAATATTTAAAATCTGTACTAATATTGTGAAGAGGTAAAGTTGGATAATCTCTGCATCTACTGAATCGATTTATGAAATTCTTTTATCTATAGAAAGTCACGTTATTTGTGAGTGTGATAGGCTATATAACATCACGCTATGATCAGTAGGTGCGGAGTTGCGATGAAAAAATTGTAAAACAGAGGAAATGTGAAGCAGACGAATACAATAGTAATACAATTAAATTTGGTAATTTATGGCAATTTGGTATTAACTAAACTTGAAATGTTTGCATTAAAAAATACTCCTTCGAGGTTATACTGTCTTTGTACTGTCTAAAATTTTGTTCAGTATTATTATTTTGTTAAATTCTCCTCGTATTTCTACTAGCCTGGTAGTTCATAATTATTATTTCAATACTATATTGACCAAGGTATGTAGACTTTCTGAAAAGTCATCACCACCTATGTGGTGATTACAGGCCTATGCCTGAGGTATCCCAGTCTCACTCAAAAACTTGACTATTCAAAAGTGCTTATATTAAGTTTATTTGAATAAAGATTCTTTCTTTCTTCTTCTTTCTTTCTATTTCAGTCGCCAAGTAGCTTTCTTTTAAGATTTGTTTGAAGGTATAAGGCATGAGACAGTGAAATAAAATAGTACGGAGGCATGTCATCTTAGTCATTATGGTACCATAAGTTACATGACGTCGGTTTAGCGTCATCGACGGTTACCACAGATAACATCATGTTAGACCGTCAACTCGTTGGTCATACCGATAACTTAATACTATTTATTATTCACGAACCTCCTCTGTAGTTCTGCTATCCTAGTACTTCATAATATTTTCTTTCAATACAATAAAATGTTGAATTTTCCACATTATTAATTTTTATTATGAGCTCCTGCGATGTTCTCCTGTCCTAGTAACTTAATATTTTCTTCTTTTACCTTATTGCACAAATAATTCTTAAACACCGTGATATGTGTCGTTGAATGTTAGGGGACCGGTGCCACTTCTATCAGATACCACGTAAACTTGTTTAGTTATAAAAAAAACGACAAATTAGTTCAAAAACGACAAAGAAGAATTACATAGTTTAAAACAAAGTCACCGCCGCTATATATTCGCTTATGTCTGTTAAATTACGCAATGGATTTTAATGGAGTTTTCAGCTATAGAGTAATTAAAGTGGAAGCTTTATATGTATAATATATGAATTCAAATTTAAAAAATCTTTATTCATATAGGTCTATTACAGACTCTTATGATATGTCAAATCTACCGTCAGTACGGAATGATTTCGAGATAAGAACAACTTATACTGTAGCCTTCGCAAGTTCTAAACATGTTACTTGTCGGTTCCTATTTTAATATCTTAGCAATCAAATATAATGTTGAGTACATGTTTACAGTATATTAATACAGATAAGAAGAAATGATATTTTATATTGTTAGAAATACATTTCAGGACAGACCATTGAACTTGGCACCCATTTAGATCTCATCTCTTTTGTCGCAGAAGTCAACAATCAAGGCATATATCATAATATTAAACTCGGCTATCATTTCACATTTATGTTTTTGATGGGATTTATAATACAGATTCACTTTTAAATTCAAATTTGGGAGGAGAGAGTGACCACCAGCATATGCTATTACAGAAGCTAATAATCTAAACAGGGTTCGTAATCCGAACAGACCAGTCCACCGTTCCGCAGCCGCAGCACCCGTTCACGAGTATGACGGATGAACGCAAGCGCGTTATAGTATAGAATAAGCCGAGAAATTTAAAGATTTGTAATCCATCCGTGTAAAGCCGAAACGTGTAATCGTAGCTAGTTATAGAATAAGTGATAATAGTATTGTTCGCGATTTGGGCGGTGCGGCTAAGGCAATTTGTTCACTGGTGAGGTAATGGAGTGATTGGTTTTAGGGTACAATGGGACTGACATGTACTTAGATGGTACAGAAGTCCCTAAATTTAAAAAGAAATAAATAAAAAAAAAGTATTGGTCGCGATGTATTATGACTATGACAAAACATACTGCTCACTTTCAGTACAATCCAATTTTACTTCGACAGAGCAAAAAGTAAAGTACAGTCAGTCACAATAGTATCTGTAGTTGAGGCCGAGCGTCGCCCGCGCGGCGATCTTCAAAGCGACGCTTTCACAGATCGAGGTGGCACGGCCACAACAAATATATTACACCGATTTATTATAATTTAAAATCGAATTAACAATTCTAATAGTTTTTACTGAGGTAGAGTTTGTAAACACCGCGAGCACCTCTATCTTCCAATTTTAGCTTTTTCGATTAAGACGTTTTCGAGCTCACAAACTCACGGATGAGAGACGACTGCATGCAACTGAAATGCGAATGTTGAGATGGATGTGTGGTGTGACGAGGATAGACAAGATAAAGAATTAATACATCAGAGGAAGTATGAAAGTGGCACCGATGTCAGAGAGGTTAAAGAGTAATCGTCTATCGTGGTATGGGCATGTAATGCGTAGGAATGAAGATCATATCCTAAGGACGGTATTACATATGAATGTGGATGGTTATAAGGGTAGAGGAAGACCGAAAAAGAGATGGATGGACTGTGTGAAAGATGATATGGTGAGAAAGGGAGTAAATAACGGAATGACTGCGAACAGAGATGAATGGAAGAGAAAAACATATTACGCTGACCCCAAATAAATGGGATAAGGAAGAAGCAGATGATGATGAAACTCACAGACTAACAGACAAAAAGTCTAATAATTTTTTTTAGATCTATTATGTCGATTAAGTTCTCTGACCTATTGTCAGAGAACTTAATCAACATAATTTTCTTATCTATCTTCTCTATATAGATAGCAATCAGTTACAGTTACTTTACTACTAGATGATACAGTGTCTTTAGTAACGCCAAAAACCCGTTAACTAAAATCCCGTGCATGAACTATTGCCAAGCATGTTTGTCATTTAAGTAATCGTTTGAGTTAGAAATCGCTCAATAAGTATGATTTAAAAGATGTTTTTAATATATTTAAAAGTAATTTAAGTATATCTTTTGTTGCAGTAGCCGTTCTCTCTCGACGGCTACACGAGTGGACTTGGTGTTTCGCAGCCGCCGACACTCGTATGAATTGCCCGTCGCCTCTGTCCCATGTTTCTTTGTCGTTTAACTTCACTGTACTTTTGTCCGTTTGAATAGTCGCTATAAATGAAAAAGCTTTTATTTTCAGCGCCGCACTTAAAACTATTTCTGCTTCGTTGCCGACTTTTGAAAATCTTCTGAACTGTACTAACTGGGAATCGTGCAGATTACATTTCCTACTTCCTGCATTGCGTAATCACTTTAATTTTTTTTTATGTAACAAGTATATATATATGGTCGTGCTCGGTGGTCTAGCGGTTTAGCACGCGGCTTTACTTCCGATGGTCGCGGATTCGGTACAAACATGTTTCTATTTGTATTCATGAGTATGATTGTTTGTATCGGCCTGGGTGTTTTCTATGTAAATTTTGTATGCATGTATTTCAAAGTGTTAATATCTGTTGTTTAGTATAAAACATAGAACAGTCATAAAAAAATCTTAGCCTACCTTGGGACTAATATGAATAATAATTGACTTTTTAATAAATAGTAAAAGTAATTCTCGTATGTTTTTATAATTGTTGCAATGTTTTAAGTTTTTCGGACTTGTTATGTATATCTTTTATTGTATAAGTTCATTTTATATTTAAAGAAATAAATAAATAACCCTAGACAATTAACACAACGCTATCTAGTCCCACAGTAAGCAGAGCTTGTGTTATGGGTACTAGAACTGATATAAATACTTCGATATATATTTTTTTGTAAATACATACATAATATACATAGAAAACACCTAGACCGATACAAGCAATCATATTGTGAATACAAATGTTTTGCACCGTGCGAGGAATTGAACCCACAACCATCGGAAGTAAAGCGGTGTGCTAAACCGCTAGACCATCGAGACCGATTTAAGTTAATTATAACTGTGAGTGTTTAAGTATCTACCAAATCATTACATAGTATAAAACAAAGTCGCTGTCGCTGTCTGTCCGTCCCTATGTATGCTTAAATCTTTAAAACTACGCAACGGATTTTGAAGCGGGTTTTAATAGACAGAGTGAATTAAAAGGAAGGCTTATATATATAATACATGTACACCCGTGCAAAGCCTGGGCGAGTATCTAGTAAATACTATTTCATGTCTTTAAATATGCTTTTCATATTAAAACCATTGTAAAGTACATCGCAAAATTCTGACCGTCCACTTAAGCAGGTCGATAGCTTTCAATAATGGACATAGGAGACCCGTGCAAGCATTATTAGTTATAATTTATGTCCGTCTCTACAAACAAATGCAAATTTAAATGCACCAACTCGATATATGATTATAGGAAACTAGCATTTACGACTTAAGTATTATAATAATTTATTACATTGTCCAGTAGGCACAGATATTGTATTAAAAAAAATAAAGATATTTATTATATACTAGCTGTACTCGCGAAAATTAAAAAAAATATGAAGTAACTAGCTTTTGCCCCTTCTTCGCTCGCGTTAATTTATCCGCTTATGGGTTGAATTTATCAAAATCCTTTCTTATGGGATGTCTACGTTATAGTAGCTTTATGCATGCAAAGTCTCAGCCCGATCGGTTTAAAATTGACAAAGTTTATACAAACTTTCATCCCCTATTTTATCCCCTTGGGGGTAGAATTAATCAAAATCCTTTCTTAGCGGATGCCTACGTCATAACATCTACCTGCATGCCAAATTTTAGTCCGTCCAGTGGTTTGAGCTGTGCATTAGATCACTATGTCAGTCACTTTTGAGTATATATATTTAGATAACATATTTATTATATAGGACTTAAAAACAGTTGATGGAATTGTTAAAGAAACTTACAAAGCTGCTTGTCAAGATAGAGGTTTGCTAGAAAATATCCACCAGTCCGAAGCCAGGAGGGGTCGCTAGTCTTATATATAAAATTCTCGTGTCACAGTTTTCGCTCCCATACTCCTCCGAAACGGCTTGACCGATTCTCATGAAATTTTGTGAGCGTATTGAGTAGGTCTGAGAATCGGCCAACATCTATTTTTCATCCCCCTAAATGTTAAGGGTAGTCCACCCCTAATTTTTTATTTTTATTTTAAGGCACAACAACGTTTGCCGGGACAGCTAATAGACTATAAATATTACTGTAAAGTTTCATAAAAATTAATTTAGTAGTTTTTGAGTTAACATGTAATAAATATTATACTTACATACTTTCGCGTTTAATATTAATAAGATTTACTTGTATTTAATTATTCAATACAAGTTTATACATGTTGTAGACTTAATTGTACTAGTGTATATATAGTGTAGTGTATATATAATACAGTTTCATTTAACGAAGTTGCAGATAGAAGCCAGTAAAGTTACGTGTACATTGACAAATGGCCGCTGGGAGACGGTGCCATACGTTACCCCTCTATTCATTCCTTTTACTCTTTCACGAATTGCAGACTGTACTGTAAGGTGTTTTTGCTGTCGGTACCTGAATACAGGAGAATGATTCATGGAATGAACAATTTATAAAGTGCACTGCTTTTAGTGTTTTTAACTATTGCCAAAATGGTAGATTCGACTGGGTATTACAAATAAACGGAGATATAAAATGCACGTTGTAATATTTAACTTAAGTTACATTTAAACTTGTCGCTAAATAGAATTAAATTTCAAAGAAACTCAACTTTAAACAGTTATTACACGACATGTAGAATAAGAAAATAAATACTGAGCTAACAATCACTTTTTTTATGGGAAATATTGTTAATAACTAATTAGTATACACGGTAAAACAACTTATAAAAACTTATTTAAAAATAATCATGGCGGAATAAATACTACCGAAACATCGGGAACTCAATAAACATAAATAAAACGTGATAATGATGCAGTCAAATTTAAAACAGTATATAAAATATAAATATTAAGTTAAGTCAAAACGCAGTGATAACTTTCTCAATTTTGTGACTTTTCATGTAAATGTTGGATACTGGCCGGTTAGCGCAAAAGTTTGTGTTCTATTTTCAAATTAAATACTTTTGTCGTTAAGATTTTTACATATCGATAGAATTGTTAGTTTCGCGCCAAAACCCAATTAGTATAAAAAACAAATTTTATTTTTAAAATCGAATACAAATCATAGTGCAAAGAACATAAGTTTTATTTATTCGTTAATTAAATTGAAATTCTGTAATTTCATACATTTAAGATTGTTTCTACCTCTGTTCAATTTGGTGGTAAATTTCTTAGAAAAACTATCATCTTTTATAATCTGTCATATACGGGTATGCATATTAAATTTGATGACGTATTTTATAGATAATTAGTAAAATATTTTTTACATAAAAATGAGGAATGTAACACATTTATTTAGCGCGAAATACTGTCTGTCCATTTCGCAAGCAAATCCGCGTCACATTAAACCAGCAGGTCCTATAATCCGGACAAATTGGCGTCTTGTCACACGGGAGAGTTGCTCTTTCACACCGTGTGAATCGACGTTAATTGCACACTGAAAATCGCTTCAGACAAAACCGTGGCGTAAAGCTTGCTTTGCACAGATATTTATCTGACTTCAGACACAGACGGATTTTATTCTTTAAAGTGCAATTAGAGACTATGCTCATCAATTACGTTTTTTTTTATTTGGGGGATTGGGGTATTGGCAGGTGCTAATATTAGGTATACCACCTATGTAGAATGTTTGTTACTCTTTCACGCAAAAACTGCTGAACAGATTATGATGAAACTTTATAGTAATATAGCTTATGCATTAAAATAATATACAGACTATATTATTTATTGAAATCTGACGCAGGTGAATCCGCGGGCACCGCTAGTATAAAATAAAGTAAACACACAAATCGTTATAATTGAGGAAAGGAAGACAGTAAAAGGATGTAATAATAATAATAATAATCTCAGGACAATTCACACAGTGCCATCTATACCCAAGTTAAGCTAGCTAAAGGTCGTGTTATGGATACTAGATAACTGTTACAAATACATACATATTATACATAGAAAACACCCAGACCGATACAAACAATCATAGTCATAAATACAAATGTTTTTACCATACGAGGAATCGAACCCGCGACCATTGGAAGTAAACCGGTGTCCAAAACCGCTAGACCACCGAGGTTATCGTATGTACCTAGTTAAAGTGTATACAGAAAACAAGGAACACAGGACCCTATTTATTTGAAAGTTATTGTCTAACCGCTGCACTTTGAAGGTACACGCTCTCAACCCATTAACAGAAGGGTATGATAAGGGTCACTATTTATAATAGACGTAGAAATAGTCTTGTAAAGTTCGAAGACGAAATAGTTCTTCGCTCTTTTATTAGAACTTTCTTTTTATTCATTCATTTGCAAACAAGTTCATTGGCCCACCTCTAATGGTAAACGGTAAGTAAATAAATAAATATATACATGAACAGCATTATAGGCGTTTCACAATAGGGGCGGTTCAAGTGTTAGAAATAGAAATAATCTTTATTCAAATAAACTTAATGTAAGAACTTTTGAATGGTCATGTTTTTTTTATTCTACCGCTTATTCGGAATGCAGATTCATCACAAGAAGAATAAGAAAGAAACTTGTGTGTTGCTCTTTTAAATAAATTTTGATTTACTCATATTTAATTAACAACAAGGATTAGGCATGCGACAATCAACATAGAAACCGCTACGCATTTAATCTCTGTCCAATCAGATAACATTGTCAGCGCTATGAATTTTAAGTTAGATATTTTCTACAAAAACATTATTATCATTTATAAGTTCTTCAATTTTATAATAAGCTTTTTACAGAGAAAATATTTTTTGATACATTTGAATTTTTTTTTTCTGGCAAATTGACTACAGACTCTGGGAGTTTGTTGTAAAACCTTGCGCAATTTCCATAAAACGAATTACTGACTCTCGTCAAACGGCACTCAGGTAAAACTAGTTTGTTGACATTACGTAAGCTTTTATTAGTGTAATCACCTACTTTTTTAAAACTGTTAATGTTTTTCCTGGCATACATAATATTTTCGTAGATGTATTGAGAAGCAACGGTGAGGATACGTAAGCAGATTTATTACAATTATTTACCACCCATCCCCCTTGTCAGAAAAGTAAGCAAAGCTCTTACCCCTCACGTAAGCAAGAGTAAACATTTTTCAATTGATGTATTGTTTTTTAGCAAAGACAATGTGATGGTTGCCATTTACGTAAAAAAGTAAATAACTACGGTTACCGTAACCTTTGGATGCCTGAAACACGAGGGGTATCACTTAAGAAATAACCTTCTTGAAAAATCCCATGATGTAATCTCATACCTAAAACCTAGGAAGGTAGTTCTTTCCACGATTTAAGTATACGTGGAGGCTCATTCTGCTTCTTTCTCACTGACTGGAGACGTGTACTAACAAACTGAAAGAGCAAGCCATGCAGTTCGCAGGGCTCCTCTACTAGCTAGTTCGTTCTTTTATTTCCAGCGAACTAAATAAGAACTCTAGGTCGCGAAATAATATGCACATGACTAGTTACAGAGTTTCATATTATTATGTATTATTTCATTTCAAAAGGTACAAACACATTACACTATTCCAGTCAAAGTTACCAAAAGCTGATCTCATTCGGACTAAACATCAAACAAAACGTTTATCTGACAAAACATCGGCAAACTCGATACAGGTCTTATTACCATAATTTCCCCAGTGTACGTATCTGAAACAATATTATATGTGCAGTTATATTACGTTTTATTTCGAACCTGTAAGGGTTATATTTGCATGTCAGGGATTGTGGGTATATTTGCACATCAGTTATAAAGGTAGATACGCCAATTCGTGGCGTAGATGTCATCGAATAGTTAGGTTTGTTTGGGGTACGTGATACAAGCAACTATACACTAATGATATGATTAAGTTGCTCGGACAACGGTTTTGTTGGTTGAATTTCAGATTAATGCTAACTGACCCAACAAACGTTGTTAAGCTATATAAATTAAAAAAGTAATATTAAAAAATAGGTGTTGGTGATGGAAGGGTGAAAATTTAGGGTTGTATGTATTTGTTAATGTAACGTATTTTTTTTAATTGTCCAAATAATGAAAAAAATGTTAAGGGTATAAGGGTTAAAAAATTTTATACCCCTAAGCGAGGTAGCTAGCTAGGTAGGTAGCTGCTTCTCAGACCTACTGAATATACATATAAAATTTCACAAAAACATTTTCGGACTACTTCAATGCTGCCTGCGTATAATATTTATGTAACATTTCTATAAAAAACAAATCTATAAACCATAGCGAGATTTAATTTTGACACAGCGCCATCTATTGACTTTACATGCAATGTTATTTTATAAACACTACCTATTCAAACTCTAACAGTGGCTATTTACGTAAAAAGTAGCCGAAAACCCATAGGTTCCAGACGGAACCCTAAGAGAGTAATATAAAACACCAACGAGCGCTGGGCGGTGCAAACACAGCTCTAATTAATTACCTACAGAACCCAACTGTTTACATATGTACACACAAAAAGAACAGATACCACATTTAACCGTGTGTAGCCGAGCGCAGTGTACTTTAATTTAGCGTTCTCTGTTAATATAAACTATACATTCTGTGCACTGTAATAAAGTAAAGAATCGCATTAGAAGTATGAATTAAATTGATTCCTAAAATACAGGATTTTTCCTATTTAGGGAGCACGGTATCACCTTATATCAAAAGGATCAATCCTTTTGATATAAGGTGATACCGTGCTCCCTAAATAGGAAAAATCCTGTATTTGATCCTTTTGATATAAGGTGATACCGTGCTCCCTAAATAGGAAAAATCCTGTATTTTAGGATAAGCAGTGCTCATTCCCTACAACACTACTGTGACACAGAATATGTAGTATAAATTGTTGACCGGTACTAATTAACTTTAATTACATATATACAATTTTTAATTATGGACACAAAGATAAATAACATGCGGGCACAATGAGTTCTTCAGTTTCATTATAAGACTTATTTCTGAGCCATTTAAAAACTAGCTTTTTACACTCATGCCCTGATTTAGACATTGTGGACAATTCGCTATTTGCCTTTTTATATAAATAGATATAAAACTATATTATAGACGAAAAGTTTATTAAGAATGGCATCTACAAGAAATCTCTCATCGAAATAATGGACTTGAATGTATGCAAAAGTAGGCTTGTTTATATTTTAGTTAGCAAAACATCATCAGTAGGTTGATCATATAATACCTCAATATATACATTCGATCGATGCCCCACCCAATTCAAACGGGAATCGAAATTACAACGGCCTGAGCCGAGGTTTAAAACCCTAGCGGCGCCCTCAGACTGAAGTGGTAACCGTCAGGCGAGTGTTGGCCTTCAGCCGGTCCACCTTTCTCAGGTTTGGAGTGCCATCTACATTCGCTCCCTGTCGTTCAGTGATGCTGTAAAGACCAGCTGCGGCCAACAGTAATAAATATATAATATTATTAAGAATATTAATTATGATATGAATATAGTGTTTTAGTTTATACTGTGTACCGTTTTTGAGGGTTTTGGGCTATTATCAGGTGTAACACTGCGACCTACATTTATTACATTTATTGTGCTCGCTTTATACATAGTACCCTTAGGACTTGTGGTTTTAACAATCACAATTTACTGGATTATTCCGTATGTTTTATTACCACTGCATTTAAAACTATATAACGTTAGTCGTAGTCTAAGACTGCTTACGTAGCTGAAAGCCAGACAAAATACACGTAAAACTAAACCACTTTCACTTAGAAATAAAGCAGAAATCTTCAAATAAATGTTGATCTTTCAGATAGATATATAGAAAATAAAACCTTCATTGCTAATATTGAGAAATTACAAAGAATACACAATATAAGAACAAAAAACAGTAAAGATGGCTATAGGAGCTACTGATATAAGCACATTTTCTATTCTCTTTTTTTTAATGGGATGATAATGGAATGATGCTCCTCTGATATTGGTGCACGCTGGTGAGGCACCAGTGCAGTATGATAAAATAAGCATGAGGTCAGATCAGCGGCGAATTCACCAGGAATTCATCACGGGGGTTTCCAGGCTGAACCGTAAGGAGGTCAACGTAATATCTATTTTTTTGGGATGATAATGGAATGATGTACCCGGCTAGTCACTAATGGAGGATGATAAGATGAACATGAGATCAGGTCCGTTAGCCAATCGTGACAAATTCACCAGGAATTTATCTCGATGCTTTCCAGGGTGAACCGCATAGAGGTCAACCTGTTGTACATGGCAAGTAAATGGATTTTCATTCCATTTTACAACTAATCTTGTTCCCCTTAATTTTTATACTAAATTGATCACAGTACAAGAGGAGATTGCTAGCACAAGCTCATAAAAAAAGCTTGGCTGAGTGTCCACCCTAATGAGCTAGCCCAGAGGTTACTCATTAACAACCCCCTCAAAACGCCTGAAAAGGCCAGAAATACTGAAGTTGGATAAAGTGTACTCCAGGTCTTGATATCCTGCACTCACTGGACTAGGCCAGAAATACTGAAGTTGGATAAAGTGTACTCCAGGTCTTGATATCCTGCACTCACTGGACTAGGCCAAAAATACTGAAGCTGGATAAAGTGTACTCCAGGTCTTGATATGTCTTGCACTGACTGGACTGCAGATTTCCATAGTCATTTACCACCCAATCCAATTAATGTTCACTTACTGATTGAGGATATACAAGGAACAAAAAACAAAGATTACATTTATAACGTAATCGTAATCTAGAAGTGGTTGGAAATAGGGGATGAAAGTTTGTACATACGAAATCTCGGATAATAGAAATCTATATATAGCAGAATAGGATATGTGACCGTCCCTTATGCCATGTAATTAATTACCGAGTGGGTACGGCAGGTCGTGGGTTCAGTTCCGGTGTTGATTGTGTTCTCGCGTGCTAGCTGTTGATTTCACGGCAGATAATGCTCTATTAATCGTCTCGTTTTGACGTCACTTACGTGGTTACTCACACGAACCAGTGAAGGATAATAATATAAATATCCCTGGACAATTCACAAAGCGCCATCTAGTCCCAAACTAAGAAGACAAACGAGTTTATGTTATAGGTACTAGACAACGGCTAGATTTCTATCAGTTGTCTAGTAAAGAAAACTAGTAAAAAATGTATCTAAATATTTACTTAGATACATTTTTTTTTGTTAATAAATACTTAATATATATAGAAAACACCTAAACCAATACAAACAATCATTCCCATAAAAAAAAATCCGACATGCGAGGAATTGAACCAACGACCATCAGCACTAAAGCGGTGTGCTAAACAAACCGTCAACTTTAATAATCATACGTAGTCATACAGCATGCTCTACCACTTAGACTAGTCTTTACTACTCACCCTGTATAAAAGTTGATACCATTACATATAGCTGTATAAAAACTTTACAAGCGCACGAGACGTTACAGAGCTGCAGTTGCAGCCATAAATCCATTGCTAACACTTGTCAATTATCATTTGTTGCAACCGCGTACGCTCCGAAGCCGAGACGAAAGTTTATAGGGGACATGCCCGGGTATTTCCGATATATCTTTTCGTCCGATATATCTATTAGATACCTGTGATGATGTATTCCACCTGAAAAGGAAACGGCTGGTCAAAATATAAGTACTTATATACTATAAAAGGGATTCAAGGGAATAAATTAAATCTTTGAAAATAATCATTACCATGAGTCCGAATTATTGACACTAAAATAGATAAAACTAAAGCTCCTTCACAAACAGAAAATACTAAAAAAACTATTAATATATATATATTGATATCAATTATTATTAAATAAAATAATAAAAATAAAAAAATACTTAGAACAATAAATTCTAAACTTAATAAAATAATTAAAAAATGGACGCCATATCCCAAAAAAAAAAACAATATATCTGATTATAGCTGTAAATCTGATGGCAGATAAAAAGTAAAAAAAAAAACTTTACGTTCAAATAATCGCAGTGTTTCAAGAGGAAGATTTAGGACCTATGTGTGTTGCCAGTGATGACTTAGTACATAGAGACGTGTCGCTATCTATAGTCATGAATAATCTCAGAGTAACTCAGAGGCTAATGTTTGGAGTTTATCTGCGTGATCGTATCAGAAATGAGGAGATCCTCAGAAGAACCAGAGTGACTGATATAGCCCGAAGAATTGCCACACTGAAGGAGAAGAGCTCATAGCTCCTAGGACAGATGAACGTTGAGGCAGTAAAGTCCTCGAGTGGTGATCGCGGACCGGAAGACGCAGCGTGGGAAAACCTCCGTCAAGGTGGACCGACGATCTGGCCAAGATTGCTGGAAAGCGAGGGGTACGAAAAATATTTACTACTACGTCCTATTCTGAGATCTACTGAATATACTCGCAAAACTTTATAAAAATTAGTCAAGCCTTTTCGGAGAGTTTTGTTAGAAACTTTTAATATAATATTAGGCAAATAAGATATTCATTGAACTGTTGTCACATCCACACTATTATTTCTGTGGACTGGAGAGGGCGGACTTGAGATAAATCTAGATAGAGATTCGTCCTATAGAGACTCATGGAGATATTGATGACATCTTGGTCTCGGTCGATAGTATCGGCACCTGCTTTTTGAAGACCAAACTTTATAGCTACTTCACTACATAGTATAAAACAAAGTCGCTCTCGCTGTCTGTCGCTATGTATGCTTAAATCTTTAAAACTACGCAACAGATTTTGATACGGTTTTTTTAATAGATAGAGTGATTCAAGAGGAAGTTTTATATATATATATATATATATAAAACATGTACACCCAGACGAAGCCGGGACGAATAGCTAGTATATTATATACTGAAGTAAGTTTTGTAATGTTAGATTTTTTACTTAGTGGACATTGGCGATGGTTGCTATTGCAGGAACATGAAATATTGCACCTCCATTTCAAAGTCTCATATAAATAACAAATGTGATACATTCATCTAGGAAGGTCATAACTTTAAACTTTCTTCGAAGTGTGACGCAGACGGAATTGTGCGGGTCAGCTATTTGATAATCAAATCAAAGATTAGGGGGAAAGTGAACTAATTACTCCATAGCTAGCAATGTACCAAGCCATGTTCCACTTATATCCCCTAGAAACCATCGTGATAAATTCCTGATGAATTTGTCACGATAGGCTATCGACAAGGGAATTGTTAGTACTGGGAACTGTTGACCCCATTGCTAACAATGTACTAAAGGATGACCTTTATACCGTTTCCTCTAGAAACCATTCAAACAATTTTATAGAACTCCTAGTAAATTTGCGTGGCAAATCCTGATGAATTTGCCACGATGGTCTGACTTGACGTCATGCTGATCCAATCATCCTCTGGTACTGTCACGGAGTGGGTCTAAGGATAGTTTAAAAAAAAACAATTATTTATATTTTAAGAGGAAAAGCGTGTCTTAGGTGAACATCAGTAACAGACTGCTCATTTCAGTCCTTGTCTCTTAGCCGAAAACCGCGAGTAATACGAAAGGAATGTATCAAAAGGGTATTGTTTTGTTAATACAATATATTGATGTGGAAAGCTAACACGGCTATTTTGGAACTGTTGTAAGTACAGTGATTGTGAAACTGTAACAGTACCCCGCCAGTGTAAACCGTTAGCGCAGGCGGGTGCACCATTCCGCAATAAACCAATAAAAAATATACAAGCAAATATTATTTTATCTATGATATAAGTAAAAATTTATGTAACTGCCGAAATTGAATTCACTACCAAATCTTATGAGTGAGTGTGTAAGCTACTATTGCCTGGGCACTGGGTCATAACGCACTTCTACATCCAGTTATTAGATATGTAATAAACTTTATAACATTACAGACTCCGTTAAGAGGTCGACTCTACCAAGAAAACGAACAATGGTTTCAAGATATATTCTGATATATACTTCATAAACAAGACGGCCTAGAGATTTGCCTACTGTACTAGGATTACTACCTACTGTAACAGGACCTCTTTTTTTTTTTTTTTTTTGTAGCAAATCGCGGTAGAAGTAGTTAATACCATAATAAAAAAAATGAGATAATAAACAAAATAATAATAAAAAAATAATAAAAAGAGAAACAATTAAAATTAATAAAATAGTAAAAAAAAACTAAAATATTTTGAATTGATTTTTTTCTTTTAAAGTTGTAATTTAACTGGCCACTTATTTTTATTAGTGGCCAGTATTATAAAGTGCCCTTTGCTCTAGTAATCAAACCGGCTATACAACCTGCTTATACTAAAGAATTATTTAATAGCACATTGATTTTAAAAGAAAAAAGTTCAATCATTTAAAATTAGTATTCATGTTGCCAAGTAAGAGTTTAATGTGTAAAGTGCAATCGTGATGAAAAACATATTAAATTTTATATGCTGCTACAATCTACTGAATATCTCCATCATTATTCGGAAGTTTTAATAATTTTCTAGTGATTTCAAAACTATTATTTTCAAAACTAAACTTAAAAAATATGTTTGTTGGAGGAATATTGCAATGGTTGATTTGTTTTAAATTGAAATACAAAGAATAGAAATAATGTATTGTACGTTGATTTTAATAATGACGCCACGGAATGTTCGAGAAGGAGTGCAAAATTGTATATAAAATATCATCGATGTTCTGTGCCTGACGTTCCAAATTTGAAATTTTAAAATTTTATTCTTAAATATTTTAAAAGGCTATTTGCGATCGCGAACAAAATATTTATGAAAAAAATGCTCTTACTCCGTTGACGAACTCTTCTATGAATGACCGTTACTGTAGCTCAATTCGGAAGTTATTATTGGTATTATTATTATTTTGACATTGTTAAATATAATGGATTGTCGATCACTACGTATTTTAGAAGAAAAACTATCCAGCTAATAGATAAAATTATCGAGAAAGAGGTCAATCGTCGAATCCAATCGTGATGAAAAAGCGTATTAAATTCCGATATATCTTTTCGTCCACTGAATTCTCCGCAGTGTCTCAAGACAAAGGTTTACGACCAATGTGTGTTAATGACTTACGGAACAGAGACGTGGTCCTAACTATGGGCCCCATCAACAAGCTCAGAACTTAAAAAATATGTTTGTTGGAGGAATATTGCAATGCGTGATTCGAATTAAAATGAGGAGATACAAAGAATAGAAATAATGACATAGCCCGAAGAATTGATTTTAATAATGGGCAGGGAATGTTCGAAGGACAGATGGCCGTTGTATATAAAAGTCATCGATGTTCGACCTGACGTTCCAAATTTGAAATTTTGGGAATTTTATTCTTAAATATATTGGACCGACGATCTGGTCAAGATCGCGGAAATATTTATGAAAAAAATGACCGATCCGTTGGAGATCTTCTGGGGAATGACCTATGTCCAGCATTGGACGTCTTATTGGTATTATTATTATGATGATGATTACTTTAAATCTAAATTATTTAATTTTGTACTTTAAAATTCGACACAATAATTATTGTTAATGAATTAATAAATAAATAAATACGGAACAGGAAGTGAAGCGCCTTAACGACATATTGCAGAACTTAAAACAACATAATGTCGCCTCAGCAAATCTCCACTTTAAATTTATTTAAGCAATCTTGGCAAACGCTAAGATCTGCCCGAGGCATCGGCTTAATTAAAGAACGTTAATTGACTCATAAATAGTGACTGCGACGACCCCCCACTCTATATGAATGGATAATGAAAAGCTACCTTATTTTCGTCGCTATAAGATCCCAATTGATTTATAATGTTTTGGGTGATTTTAATAAGATTTAAGCAGTAAGTGAGAACTTTTTTTTTTATAAATAAAACAAGGCATAGGAAAGCATTTTAAAATAATTGTTTGTAATTAATAAACTTATAAATTATCTATTTATAAGTTTATTAATTACGCTAAGCTGATTTTAAATTTCATTCAATTGTAAAAATGAAATTCATTCAATCAAAATTATGAATGATAAGAGTGAATGACAAATTTAATTACTAATAAAATTAGAAATCTTCTAAAATTAAAAATTAAAAATCGCTATATGTACACGGGTCGGGCGGACTAATATTTAAAATACGAAAGTACCTCTGTCCTCTATCTGTCTCGCCTTCACCGCTAAAACTACTGAACTGATTTAAATGAAATTTGCTACACAGATAGTCTAGACCTTAAGAAAGGACATAGTCTATTTTTATTGCGAAAAGTGAGTTGTAAGGGAATGGGGAGGAAAAGGGGAGATAAAAGTTTGTATGGATGTATCGTCATTTTTGTAAAGCTAGAAACTTGAAACTTGATAAAATGAAAATATATATTACTTTCAAAGATTATATAAATGTTACCCTTGAGGGAGTAAAATAAAATAGGAGATGAATGTTTGTACGATTAAAAAATATCCGATTAGAAAAAATATCCAATAATCTAACTCAAAAAAGTTAAAGAAAACAGTTTCACCGTTCTAGATTAAAAAAATAATGATAAAATATCCAATAATCTAACTCAAAAAAGTTAAAGAAATGAAACTATTTTCAAGTTTTAGTTTAGTTTTAGTTTTTAGTTTAAGTTGAATTCTGTATGGAGATTTCATTTTTGAAGCTAGAACAATGAAACTTTTTTTTTGGGTCTGATTACTAAATATTTCTTCATTATTTGGTCAAGGTCACTATTTTACGCAGATGAAGCTAGTACATACATAAATCTAGGCGCATAACACTGAGCAAACATTTAATATATATTGCTACGATATACTACTATATATAAATGAATATCAATCATTACTACACACTGAAATATAATATAACACATAATATATCGATAGTATTCACAGAATTTCGTCTAGACAGCGGATAGACGTGTGCATGTGTGGAATTGACCACTGCCATCGATTTCATTCCATTCCATTTTAAACTAACTACCTAACCAGGCTCTACACGGCTATATCCTCTGCTTCCTTATCCCATTCATTTGGGGTCGTAATATATTTCTCTCTTCCATTCATCCATGTTCGCAGTCATCTCATTATTTACTCCCATTATTTATTCATGATCATCTACCACAAAGGCCGTCCACGTTTTTCGCCTTCCTCTGTCTTTATAACCATCCAAATACATTTGTAATAATTTATTTAAAAAAAAAATACTTCGGGTACGATATTATAATGAAATAAAATAAAAAAAATCAAGATTATACTTTTTATCTGATAATAATAATGATGCTGGACAATTCACACAGCGCCATCTAGAGCCAAGCTAATTTTAGATTGTGATGAGTACTTGAGAAGTGATATAAATACTTTTTTTTTATATAAATACATAATATACATATAATATATATAGTTATTAATAACCGATTTCTTTTATTTTTTATATGACTTTTCTTTCATATAGATTTACTTATAACGTTTACAATATTTGGAAAGGCAGTTATTTTGTAGTTTCTGAACAGATATCCGCTGGATCAGTAAAGTCCTTAAGTGGCGACCGCGTACCGGGAGACGCATCGTGGGAAGGCCTCTGACAAGGTGCACCGACGATCTGGCCATGATCGCTGGAACGCGTTGGTTGCAAGCAGCGCAGGACCGATCGTCGTGGAGGTTTTTGGGGGAGGCCTTTATTAAGCAGTGGACATCTTCCGGGCAGAACTGATGATGATGTAGCTTCTTCAACTGTATTAGACAAACAAAATAAGCTTATTACTCACTAAACGATTACTTGAATGACGAGCGTGCATGGCAATAGTTGTTCATGCACTGGATTTCCATTTAAAGTTAGACATAGACACCTATATAAATATACATTGTAAATAAACTGGCTTTAAAAAAAAAAGTAATTCAATTGAGTTTCTTGCCAATTCTTCTCAATTGGATCTATATACCGAACTGGACGGTAGGAATAAAAATTAATATTTCAACTTCCAATCCAATATTTCACTTTTGGAAGCTTTAAGCTAGAACTATTGAGTTGTGTAAAAACTGTGTAAAAACTGGCTATTAAAAAAAAACAACTGAGTTTCTTGCCAGTTCAGTGAAGCTGTATACTCAACTGGATGGTAAGGAATAAATATAAGTGTAAAAAATTTTACGTTCATAAGCGGCCATAAATAAATTATTTTTAATTAGAATTTGAATTTGAACGTAGTCATCGGAATCCTCTTTAAGTCCACGATTCGGAACCTTGTATGTACAAAATTATCGTGCTCACAAAGTGAAATCCAAATAATGAAAGATATTTAAATAAACAGAATATATAATAACCAAATATCGTCGTTAATTGCAGTCTCATATGTTGATGCATACATTTTTTCGTTGGATTAAATCCATATTTGAGAGAACAGCCCCGTTCACATGGACGGTATGTGGCGAATATGATCAATAGCGAAAATATTTGTTAAAATTTTTATTGTACCTTTTTTATCTCCTTTTGACAGCCTTGGTGGTCTAGCGGTTAAGTACACAGCTTTATTTCCGATGGTCGCGGGTTCGTTTCCTCGCACGGTGCAAACATTTTGTATTCATGAGTATGATTATTTATATCGGTCTGGGTGTTTTTTATGTATAGATATATTATGTGTGTATTTACAAAGAAAAACTAAGTATTTATATCAGTTGTTTAGTACCCATAACACAAGCTCTGCTTAGATTGGGTCTAGATGGCGCTGTGTATTGTCCAGGGTTATTTATTAATAAAAATACTGAGAATAATAGTAAAAGCTCTTACAAACAATCATACTTTACATGGTGCAAACTTTCATAAGTTTGTAGTCGAACCCGAGACCACCGGAAGTAAATCGGTGTCCTAAACCGCTAGACCACCGAGGCCCTCAATTTCATATTAAATGTAAGGTAACATTATTTTGTTTTAATACCCGTTGGATGCGACTACCGTAATTCACTTTAAAATAAACTCCGATGTCTGAAGGCGTGTTGATATTGGGTGCTGTATGCTCAATGTTAGGTAGTTGATGGCGATCGTTAAGGAGTCTAGCTGGCGTGAGGTAGCTCTACAAAGTTTTAGCATACACTGTACTCAACTACTCATACTGCAGAATATGTAATAATCTGCTACATATTTAAATATAAGCTGTTTGCTGTGACTTTGTCTGCATATATGTAATGGCTCACGAATACGTTTTTATTTGGACAATTAACACCATCACAGCACCATCCAGTACCATAGCTAGAAGAGCTTGTGTTATGAGTACGACACAACTGATATAAATACTTAATTTTTTTTAAATACATAAATACATAGAAAACACACAGACTGATACAAACAATCATATGTACTCATGATTACAAATGTTGGCAACTTGCGAGGAATCGAACCCGCGACCATCGGAAGTAAAGCGGTATGCTAAACCGCTAGACCACCGAGGCTAGCAAATGTAACTTCCATCATTTTTCAATTCCAACATGGCTGGCTGGTCCGTCATGCTCATAAGCGAATGCTTCTTGTATGGACTGGTCTGCTCTACTCATCACTACGACTGATTCAATCTTATTTATTTACTTAATCAGTTAATTGTGTTGTGGAATACAGCCCTTATTTAGTCTATAACCTATTTTGTAAGCTTTATATTTCGAATACCAAAATTCTATTCTAAATTGTCGCTGCTTTTTATTGTTCTTTTTCGGTTTCCCTTCCTGGCCCTAGTTTGTAGTGTTTCTTTGTTCGGTATTTATATATTTGTATTTCATATGTATATATTATTATTATTATTTCATATATATATATTATTATTTTTATTAGTAGCAGTCATTACAATTTAAGCGTTAACAATATGGGTTAGGATACGACTCCCCGAATGTTCAATTTATACAGATTTAGATAGTCATCTGTTTTATTGATTCTTCTTTTCTGGTCGTACACTCTTGACAGAGTGATCGTGACTTTCATATCAAATCAAAAATTCATGTAGGACATTTTAGCCGCTTATGAACGTCATTTTTATGAACGTATTATATATGAATTATATATATACTGGTTTAAATTTGACGCGGTCATTATTTATACGTATAATTAGTACAAAAAAAAAAAAACAAAAAAGTACAAAAAAAAACGAAAAACTCAGCAAATAAATATAAAAAATAGATTTTTACTAATTATATATATACAATACTATATAAATATATATATATCCCGTGTTTCCTTTATCGCCCATGTGTCTTTAATATTTTCACTCTAATGAATAGTGTGCTAGTTTTAGTGCTAGTTTATTACAGCGATTATATAAAAGAGCGACATGCAAGTTCCTTGCTCGTTCTTTTTGTAAGACAGCTTTCTTAGTTCATTACAAAGATTATTTCTAATGAACGGTAGATTAAAAGAAATAAGTATGACTATTCAAAAGTCTTTAAATTTAAGATATTTGAGGATTTTCTAAATACAAAAGTACTGAATGGATTTTAACAAAATTTTACAATAATATAGCTTATACATCAGAATATAACATATATAAATTACACTCAATTGAGTCTCTCTTGATATCTAAGTATAAGATGACTTCTGCAGAAGCCGATCAGTGTAAATTGATCTTAACACACCGGCGCGGCGTGAGTTCGCATATCATAAATTTTAATATTAAACACAGAGAATCATTAATAAATAACGTATGAATCAAATACAAACAGAAATGGTAACGTGGAGCTGCGTCCAGTTACATGTTTGCATACATAAATATATTGTTTGATAAGCCGAATTCACTACCATCGACTTCTCGATACGAACGGAACAATTCGATGAGATATCGCCTCTTCTACTGCACTAAAGTACTTGGAACTACGTCTCGATGGTCTATCGCCCCGGTTAGTACAAGGCGGACCGTAAAATGTCAAACCTTGGACCGCCAAGTCCGAGGTTTGACCGGTTCGATGCGAAACATCTTTTTCAAAGATTATTAAAAAACAAATATCTTTCGAAGTTAACGGATGCCAACTTAGAAGACACACTTCGAATTTACTGTTTCTTTCGAGTACCAAACAATGAAGAACTGGCTCAAGATCGAACCTCATATATATGAAACATCTTTCTCAAAGATGAATTTAAAAAAAAACACAAATATCGTTCATATTTGGACGCCAACTTAGCAGACACACTTCGAATTTACTGTTCCTCTTGAGTACATATCGCCTCCAGCAAGGTGGGCCATCGATCTGGTTAAGATTGCTGGAAAGCGTTGGATGCGAGCAGCGCAGTACCGATCATCGTGGAGATCTTTGGGGAACGCCCTTGTTCAGCAGTGGACGTCTTCCGGACTGAAATGATGATGATGATGACTCCTTCTCTATATAAACTATAAGCGAAATTTCTAACTCTTCCCTCCTCACTTAAAAAAAAAAGGAAAAAGGAGTACAAAGTTTTTGGTTTACGTATTAATATATATAGATGAGTAATAAGTGCATTTCCTTAGTAAGTGCCCAGTAGTGTAGCAGCACCAAGCATGTTTGCACTCGTGTCGCTCCGTGTTCCGCAACAAAATTGAACTGTTTATATTTGTTAATAGAAAGTACACAGTGGCTGCAACTGGGATGTTGCCGTTGCATCTACTACGAACGTTTGTTTTAATTAAAAATAGTTTTTCCGCTCGTATTGTTTGTGTATCTTTTCGCTTGATGGATAGCATCATATTTAATGTTTATTTTTATTGTACAGTGTCTATAGAGGCGGCCATGTTGTTAAAGTAAAAAAAACCGATCTCTTTTTTTTTATATACTTTGGCTAAATTAAGGAAGGTTCATATGTATAATGTTTAGAAGAAGGTTTATATATGTTTATATGTACACCCGTGCAAATCCAGAGCGAGTAGCTAGTTTTGAGATAAACGGTAATTTATATTATAATTTTTGAAATTTAAAATCAAAATCGTTTTTCCATATTGGATCTTTCCTTTTTTGTGCACGTAATATTTTCAACACCATCCCTACCGTAATTTCAAAACATTTGCTTTATAATAATTTACTTTCACACCAATAAACAGAGTATTGCCGTGTGTAATAAATATATTTAGCTAACGAAATCTTATAATTAACGTTTTGAAATTGGTTGAAGGCCTGTTCAACAAATTACGACCAAATTGGAAAGTTAATATTCATCTGACGCTCTTTGACATCGCAAAGGTTGCTCCGATGTTTTTCCTCGTATCGATTTCTATTAAATTTAGGTGTAATTAGAAAATGTTGCTATGTACTTGATATCTTGTTTCACACCATTACTACCAACCATCAGCGGGGGAAAGGTGATTGTCAGTAATGTCAGCTGATGATCATATTGCTAGCAATGTACCATGTCAGGTTGACCTCCACGCGGTTCCCCTGAAAAGCATCGTGATATATTCTTGGAGAATTTGTCAGGATAGGCTAACTGACCTGACCTTATCCTCATCTTATCATCCTCCACTGGTGCCCCGCCAGCGTAAACCGTTAGATGCCGGCGTGTGCACCATTCCATTATCATCCATAAAGAATACAACCATCCTCTTACTTTTGAGACTATGTTTCGTTTGGAGGCTGAGATTTCTTTATTTATTTATAGCTTTTTTCTTACAGATAACATTTATTTTTGGTTCATTTATTTTTATTGCTTTTATTATATCAAATCAAATTATTTATTTGTAGTATACCTTGATATATAGGTTTTAACAATATTATAATTTATGTGTACAGTGTATTTAATAAAATGTGCAATTTTTTCACACATTATTGCATCTATCAATATATACTACAGTACATTCCAAATTCTCATAAAACAATATTACTTTACATATATCATTACAACTACTACATTTATAAAAGTTGCCTATATAACTTTAAGTTAAGATTCCACTCATACGGAACGCAGAATCAGCAAGAAACTGAGCAAGAAACTTTCATAAATACCATATATGTATAGATATATGTATAGACAGATAAAACAGTAGAATCATCACAAGAAGGATGAACTAGAAACTTGCGTAGATATAATATAGATAGATACAATTGTAATGGTGGAATATAAGTACCTATAGATTGATATGCATTCCGCAATTGAATCGTAGGATAATTACAACGTCAATAATCCTATATGTAGGTATATGTACGAGTATATGATAGTTATATACCGATGCTGCGTGGAGTCGAGTTAATCGATACGATTAATGAACGGTAATCTGCCAAAGTTATATACTACTTGCATATAACTTAATGGATTTGTATTATTATCGTCACATAGCATAAAACAAAGTCGCTGTCGCTGTCTGTCCGTCCCTATGTATGCTTAAATCTTTAAAACTACGCACCGGATTTTGAAGTGGTTTGGTTTAGTAGATAAACTGATTCAAGTGGAAGGTTTATATGTATAATTCATGTACATCCGGGCAAAGCCGGGTCGAGTAACTAGTAATATTATAAAGGTAAAGAGTTTGTTTTGTTTGAACGCGCTAATCTCAGGAACTACTGTTTCGAATTGAAAAAATATTTTTTGTTGGATAGTCCATTTGTCGAGGAAGGCTTTAAGCTATATAACATTACGCTACGACCAATAGGAGCGGAGCTGTAATGAAAAATATTTTCATTTTTATATTTCCCCACCTTTTTAAGAAAAATATTATTAAAAAGGTGGGGAAATGAAACGCAGACGAAGTTGTGCGAGTCAGCTAGTTTTGTAAATTGATAGCGCTGACAATGTTATCTGATTGAACAAAGATTTGTGTAGCGGTTCTTATGTTGATTGTCGCATGTCCGATCCTTGTTAAAGTGTATTTACTTTGAACAACATTCATTTAAAAGAGCAACACGCATTCTTCTTCATTCTTCTTGTCATGAGTCTGCGTTCCGAATGAGTGGTAGAATAAAAAAATGTGACAAATCAAAAGTGCTTACCTATATATGTTATCTATGCCTATATTAAATGTTGTTATTTTAAATAAATGTTGTTTTTTATTAAAAATTCTTGTCGATTATTAGGATTACTTAAAAAATACAATTTTGAAACCAAAACGCCTTTTTTTGGATGATCCAACGGTTCATGTTACCAGTGGAGGATGATAGAATGAGCATGAAGTCAGGTCTGTTAGCCCATTTGAAAAAAGCAATTTACCTTGTTGATTTTTAGGAGGAACCGCGAGGAGATCAACCTGACATGGTATATTGCTAGCTATGGGATTATTAGTCCACATTACTAAAATCCCCTTTCCCTCAGCAAAATGCATGTACGCTATAGCATCTTATTTGGTATCTACTTTTGCATGTGACGGTCATTAAGCCTATTAGTCGCTATTAATAATGAAAGGACAGACAGCTTGCCGACATTACATATGTATATTAATATGTACCTCACAAGGATAATTCAATTAAACATGGTCCATATTAATTAGTTTGTCATATGCGGTTGGTTTCATGTTATCTTCAGAGTATAAGTGTTAATACAGAGTTAAACTAACCTTAGAACAGGTTACATTGAAGTAACTTTTTGTATTTCAAACGACCTTAGTGGTGTAGCGGTTTAACACACCGCTTTACTATCAATATCGCGGGTTCGATTCCTTGCACGATGCAATCAGTATGTGTTTGTATTGGTCTGAAAGTTGACTGTGTAAATTATGTATGCATTTAAAAAAAATGTATTTCTGTATTTTTATCAGTTGACTACTAACCATAATATAAGTTTGACACTAGATGACGCCAAGTGAATTGTGATTGATTATAATTATTAAAAAAAAGGAAATCAAAACAACTAATTACTCTGTACAGTCAGAATAATAGTAATTACTCTGTACACTAAGAAATATAATAATAATTATATTTACTAGTAGCAGTTATTACAATTTTAGCGTTACAATATGAGTTATGATAAGACTTCTCGAATGTTGGACTTATATAGATGTGATTTTTCTTCTTTTATCGTACACAAATCAACATCATCAAATCAAAAATTATTTATTCATGTAGGATATTTTAGCAGCTTATGAACTTATTTTTTATTTTTGTATTATAAAAGTTTTTTCCTACGGTCCATATTTATGCTGACAAGATTCAATTGAGAAGAACTGTCTAGAAACAAAACTTTCTAGCCATTTCTTTTTAAAAAAATATAGAATTTCTTTTTTTTTTTAAAGACAGTTTATTTACATTCTGTACTTATATAGGTGTCTATGTCTAACATTAAATAAAAATCCCGTGCATGAACTACTATTTCCATACACGGTCGTTATTCAAGTAATCGTTTAGGATTAATAAGCATTGCTCAGAAAATATGATTTAATAGATGTTTTGAATTTATTTAAAGGTGATTACTGTATATCCTTTAATACATATATAATTATTGTAATCTCAATGAATATATCTTCAGACAATAGTTTGGCTGAATACTGTTACAGAAATTTCAAGTAGTTTTGACGACCTCGGTGGTCTAGTGGTCTAGCACACCGTTTTACGACCGATGGTCGCGAGTTCGATTCCTCGCACGGCACAAACATTTGTATTCATGAGTATGATTGTTTGTATCGGTCTGGGTGTTTTCTATGTATAATATGTATGTATTTACAAAAATATATATATCTATGTATAATATATATATGTGTCAGTTATCTAGTACCCATAACACAAGCTTTAGCTAGCTTAACTTGGGTCAATGTTCACGCAAGGATCTTTTCGAGCTGAATTTGGTTTCACATTTTCTTACGTCAACCGGAAGTGCATTCTAAAGATTGATAGTATATATTTTATTAATATTATAAACGCCAAAGTTTGTAAGTACAGATGTTTGTGTATAAATCGTTGTGCCGTCCGAGAAATCGAACCCGCGACCATCGGTAGTAAAGCGGTGTGCTAAACCGCTAGACCACCGAGGCCGTCAAATACCATATACATACAACGTATTAATTACCTCCGTGATTAGATGTTATTAAAGTGGAAACTCTGTTTATATAGTAGGACTGTTAACAATATGGAATAGATAGATACATAATATCGCTATCTGTGAAGGCTTCCAGTCGCTCAATGCCGCCTCACCAATGCGAAGTATCGAAAAACGGGTTGTAGAGATGATTCGAAAGCCCTTAAAATATTACTCCCCGTGTGTTTGGTGCAAACCATAAGCAGTAGCGTAAAATTTAAATCCTTACTAATAATATAAATGTAATTCTGTCTGTCTGTCTCTTTAACGCTTTAATAAAATTTAGTACACAGGACATAGGCTACTTTTTAAGGCGAAAAAAGGATTGTAAGGGTTTAAAAGGGGGGATGAAAGTTTGTATTAAAGTATCGTCATTTTTAAAGGTAGAAGTTTGAAACTTATTTTTTAGGATGTTGATTAAATATAAATAAATATGACATTCAAAGTTTGTAAAAATTTTACCCTTAAGGGGGTAAAATAATAAAGGGAACAAGGGGTTGTAAATTTATATGGAAATTCATCAATTTTGTAGCTAGAACGATGAAACTTTTTTTTTATCTTTTGCGGGTTAGATTATTAAATATTTTATGCTGTCTAATGTCACTATTCCACGCGGATGAAGTCGCGAGCACAGCTAATCAAATATAATTCTATCGTTTGTATTATTAACTTTCATATTCTTAGAAGTGGATGTGGCTATGTTAATAACTCTACCGGACGTTACAAATTTTACATTACCTAATGGTTTTATATTATTTTGTTTATTTTTGCTACCATTAGCATGTGTGAGATCACAAGTATAGATATTCAATGCGGAAACCTGACAACCGGTACTGGAAGTCCGATCAAATTCCGACCATTACTGAGTCTACCATATTGCGACACGTGTTTGGCGTCTTCTCAATTGAATCTGTATACTGAACTGTATACAGATCTGTGTAACTATAGGAATGTATATATACATAAAAATTATACGTTCATAAGCGGTTATAATGTCCTACATGAATAAATAATTTTTGATTTGACGATGATGATTTGTGTACGATTAAAGATGAAAAATCACCAGGTAGTCATCTATATAAGTCTAACATTCGAAGAGTCTTATCATAACTCATATTGTAACGCTGAAAATTTACTAATAAAAATAATTATTAACATATTTATTTATTTTATTTGATTTGAATATTATAAAGCTAAAATTTGTGAATATGTATGGATTCATTACTCTTTCAACGCAAAAACTACTAAACGGATTTTGGTGAAACTTTGCAGTAACATAGCTTATACAAGAGAATAACACAGGCTATAATTTAAAAATATGTAAATTGGTATGTAATCATAAATATTAAGAAGAGTGCCGCATACGATGTATGTATGGATAATATGGTAGTGTAAATGGATATCCATACTCACAAACTTTCGCATTTATAATATTAATATAATGTATTGTGATCTCATGACTTGGACCGAGGTACAAGGGTTCAGTACGTGTGGTGTGCTCCTGGGAAATCTTTTCGACGCCAACAAGGGTGAAGTCTGGATTAACTTTCGTTTAATACGTCAGTGCTGAGCCCTACGTATGTACATGCATTTTACATTATCAACTATCGGGAACTTACCTTCTGTGGCCCCTATCCCTAAGGACGCTTACAGACGTAATATTTTTGGAATTAGCCCCGTTTTATGTCAATTTCGATACGACTTTGTTTATTTATGAAGTGAAGTGTTAGGGTTGTCCACGTTGTAATTTTATACATAGTCTACTATTATTATTAGTTTTTTTTTTAATTTAATGTTTGTATTTGATCTTTGCCATCAGAATGTTTTTTTACCTGGGGAAAATTCTTTTCTTTTCTATGAAAGTTCGGTCCCCGGGGAGGTAGATAAATGCTGCCAGACTCCTACCGACCAAAAGAGTTGCGACCTGTTTTACTACTGCTGGTTAAACCGAGATGTGAAAGCGAATAGGGTTGACACCAAAAATATTCTTTGTTAACTTAATTGACTGACTCTCCGGTGATGACAGACATCGTTAACAAACTAAAATAACCATATGATAGTCACCTACCAACTACTCAGCTATATAAAATGAATATAATGCAAAATTTTCTGTTTGTTTACTTATAAAATTTGAGAAATTATTCATAACAATTAACATAGGTCATACTACATAGTATTTTTATATTGAAAAGAATTCAGCATACTTTTCATCCAGAATTCCTCAAGCTAACAAAGCTGCCAGTAGAAGCTGGCAGATAGTAGATATATAGCAAGTAGATAGATATATATATATATATATATATATATATATATATAAATATCCCCTTGGGCACTTTGTGGCTCAGACGTGCCGTATAGGTAGTTTTTTGTTGATCCTTTTTCATGATCCGGAGGCCTTTTGTTGATCTAATGCCAGATGACCATATATAAATGTTGATCCGTTTTGAGCCACAACTGTCACGACGAGTAATAATAATAATTAAGCGATTTATACACGATTTTATACAAATCCACCTTTTTGGCATACGACCACTTCTTGATCCAATTCAAACGGGCCAATCAGGGTGCAGCATTTGCCAAGGGCTTCCTCATTGGCACGTTTGGGCTACATTATGGCTACAGTAACTTAATAATGTCTAGCTAGTATTTCAAAAATAATAGTCTACCTAATCTAAATATTTATAGAAATCAGTCTGGAGTAACGTGACTCCAGATCAAACCTCAATACTTGTTATTTTTTGGACGGGAATTTTTCCTTTTGTAACAACGTTACTGAGCGAATGAAGAAGACGTAACGGCGGATCCAGGGGGAGCGTCATGGAGGTCTTGGGAGTCATGGGGGGTCATGACTCTCCCCCCTTAGCCCAGGACTTAGGTAGACCACTAATTGAACTAAAAAATAATGAAACAGCTAAATTTTTTGCACGATCGGAGTGTTGGTGCAGTAGTATTAATTATAATTAAACATTGTTACTTAAAACATAACAGTTAAAGTACTATAACACTAAAAGCAAAATAGGTATTTTCAAAATACTTTTTCAAAATAAATTACCCTTTGAGTTTTTGTTCAAACCTCAGATATTATATTTATTTTAGGTATATCAATCAATACATAGTATAGCATAGTACAGTCTGTCTGTCTGTCTGTTTGTTGCGGCTAATCTCTGAAATAGCTGGACCGATTTTGACGGGACTTTTTTTGGCAAGTAGCTGATGTAATAAGGAGTAACTTACGCTACTGTTATTTTAGAAAAATAAAATAAAATTTCACGCGGACGAAGTCGCTGGGGCCAACTAGTCTATAGATATACCGAGATTTAATGTTTAAGTTGCTATTATGTTATTGACAAAATTTTACTGTAATGTTACTATTACGTTATCCTACACAATTTGTATTATTTTGGATGAATAAATAAATAAATAAATAAATAATAATCTATACATCTATACATTTAATAAAAATTGGAGTGTCTGTTTGTAATATTGAAAAAACCGTTTTTTACTACATGCATATGAATATATATAAGGTACATATACCAAAATAACTATTTTTATAATTTTAGTCTGTCTGTCTGTCTGTCTGTTTGTTCCGGCTAATCTCTGAAATGGCTGGACCGATTTTGACGGTACTTTTTTTTGGCAGGTAGCTGATTTATAAGGAGTAACTTAGGTTACCTTTATTTTAGAAAAATAAAGTTAAATTCCACGCGGACGAAGTCGCGGGAACACCTTGTTTTTAATAAAAACATCTTTTTTGTGGTACTTGAGAATGTTGAAGCCTGTTGTTTGTAATATTGAAATAACCATTTTTTACTACTTGCATATGAATATAAATACGGTACATACACCAAAATAACATATTTTACAATTTTTGTCTGTCTGTCTGTTTGTTCCGGCTAATCTCTGAAATGGCTGGACCGATTTTGACGGGACTTTTTTTGGCAGGTAGCTGATGTAATAAGGAGTAACTTAGGCTACTTTTATTTTAGAAAAATAAAGTTAAAAACCACGTGGACGAAGTCGCGGGAACAGCTAGTGTATAATATATTAGAGATACCTACGTGTTTTTTTATTGATGACTAGCTGTACACGGGATTTCGTCCGTGTTGAATTTAACTTTATTTTTCTAAAATATAAGAAGTTAAATTCCACGCGGACGAAGTCGCGTGTACAGCTAGTTGTCGGTAGTCTAGCGATTTAGCTAGCACACTGCTTTGATTCCTGCTTGGTGGTCGAGGGTTCGATTCCTCGCACGCTGCAAACATTTGTATTCATGAGTATGATTGTTTGTAACGGTCTGGGTGTTTTCTATGTATAGATAATATATATGTATTTACGAAAAAAAATCTTTGTATTTATATCAGTACCCATAACATAATCTTTAGGTAGCTTAACTTTGGTCTAGATGAAGCTGTGTGAATTGTCCTGAGATTACTATTATTACTATAATAAATCTTTTCAAATCAGCCGATGTTTATTTTTGCCATAATACGTGCTGTTACCATGTGATAATATTACGTACGTACTTATTAAACTATTAACTTATTATTAAATTATTAACTATTTATACTGTTTTAAATGTGATGCGTTCATTATTTATATTTCCTTTGAATTAAAGACAAATGTATATATATATATATATATATTTATATACACTTGCACACTTAGTTGATCCAGCCACGATCCGTAGATATTGCTGATCCACTGTCTCTCTCTTTCTATCACTATCTTTGTATTCTAATATGCGATGTTGCCGTTCCGGCCGAGACCATGCGTTGTTGCCAAATGTATTCGTCGATAGTAGTAGATACTTATACTCGATATATATTTTTTCAACAATTTCCTGCAATAGTGAATCCGTATCGGCATTTTTTTTAAATGCACAAAGATTTTTTGGCTCTAAATATATTTAAAAATCATTTACTTGTGTGTTGATGAATTTATATACTAGTACATGAAGTACCTAATACTTGTTTTGATTTGAATAGGTAGCGATATTATGAATTTATTATACGTAATCTAAAGATTTTGACGAAATAAAAGTAATTAGTTATCTGTTAACCTTGACTTCATGCTGGCACCAGTATTATCAGATGATGAACATACTCTTCGAAAACTTACAGCAGAAATATCGTGTTTGGACTCATTAGATAGGTCTCGATGAATAGAGTTTAAAAAACTTAAAATAAATGGTACATTAGAAATAATGTATAAAAACCCCTTACGTAAAATTCAACCACTTTAAACTTAATAATAATAATAATTAGGAAAAGAGAAAAGCTATACATGCACTGAAAGTAATTGATGCCTTCCACACAATATTTTCAGTATTAAACAACTCTGTTTGTTCAGTAAAAGTGTAAATACACTGGTAACCTTTAATCATATTTTATATGCAAACATTACATATACAAACACTAAAGTTTTATTTCAGAATAGCCAGTAGTTTTCAAGAAATAAGTCTTTGAAATTGTACGTGTAACTTATATATATACCTACTAGTTTTCTCACCATAACAAACAACACCAATATGGCCTAGTTAGTAGTTTACCTGTGTACCAATTAATAATAATAGTAATCTCAGGACAATTCATACAGCTTCATCTAGACCCAAGTTAAGCTAGCTGAAGATTATGTTATGGGTACTGATATAAATACAAAGATTTTTTTCGTAAATACATATATATTATCTATACATAGAAAACACCCAGACCGTTACAAACAATTTAATAATAAGTTAATAGTTTAATAAGTACGTACGTAATATTATCACATGGTAACAGCACGTATTATGGCAAAAATAAACATCGGCTGATTTGAAAAGATTTATTATAGTAATAATAGTAATCTCAGGACAATTCACACAGCTTCATCTAGACCCAAGTTAAGCTAGCTGAAGATTATGTTATGGGTACTGATATAAATACAAAGATTTGTTTTCGTAAATACATATATATTATCTATACATAGAAAACACCCAGACCGTTACAAACAATCATACTCATGAATACAAATGTTTGCAGCGTGCGAGGAATCGAACCCTCGACCACCAAGCAGGAATCAAAGCAGTGTGCTAGCTAAATCGCTAGACTACCGACAACTAGCTGTACACGCGACTTCGTCCGCGTGGAATTTAACTTCTTATATTTTAGAAAAATAAAGTTAAATTCAACACGGACGAAATCCCGTGTACAGCTAGTCATCAATAAAAAAACACGTAGGTATCTCTAATATATTATACACTAGCTGTTCCCGCGACTTCGTCCACGTGGTTTTTAACTTTATTTTTCTAAAATAAAAGTAGCCTAAGTTACTCCTTATTACATCAGCTACCTGCCAAAAAAAGTCCCATCAAAATCGGTCCAGCCATTTCAGAGATTAGCCGGAACAAACAGACAGACAGACAAAAATTGTAAAATATGTTATTTTGGTGTATGTACCGTATTTATATTCATATGCAAGTAGTAAAAAACGGTTATTTCAATATTACAAACAACAGGCTTCAACATTCTCAAGTACCACAAAAAAGATGTTTTTTTATCAAATAAACAGTTTTTATTAAAAACAAGCTGTCCCCGCGACTTCGACCGCGTGGAATTAACTTTTTTTTCTAAAATAAAAGTAGCCTAAGTTACTCCTTATAAATCAGCTATCTGCCAAAAAAAGTACCGTCAAAATCGGTCCAGCCATTTCAGAGATTAGCCGGAACAAACAGACCGACAGACAGACAGACAAAAATTATAAAAATTGTTATTTTGGTATATGTACCTTATATATATTCATATGCATGTAGTAAAAAACGGTTTTTTCTATATTACAAACAGACACTCCAATTTTTATTAAATGTATAGATGTATAGATTATTATTTATTTATTTATTTATTTATTTATTCATCCAAAATAATACAAATTGTGTAGGATAACGTAATAGTAACATTACAGTAAAATTTTGTCAACAACATAATAGCAACTTAAACATTAAATCTCGGTATATCTATAGACTAGATGGCCCCAGCGACTTCGTCCGCGTGAAATTTTATTTTATTTTTCTAAAATAACAGTAGCGTAAGTTACTCCTTATTACATCAGCTACTTGCCAAAAAAGTCCCGTCAAAATCGGTCCAGCTATTTCAGAGATTAGCCGGAACAAACAGACAGACAGACAGACAAAACTTGTAAAATATGTTATTTTGGTGTATGTACCGTATTTATATTCATATGCAAGTAGTAAAAAACGGTTATTTCAATATTACAAACAGACACTCCAATTTTATTTACATGTATAGATGTATAGATTAAAAAAAAAAAAGTAACAGTCATAAGGCTAGTCGTATGCCTAATATATATAATAATGTAATAAATTCATTTAAACAGAAATTGCGGGTACATTATTTAAATTTGTAACTTCTCCTTTTTTCACATCTTTCTGTTATATCCATATAGTTCTCTCTATATTTTCTGATTTTCTTACTTTCAATTTGAGACTGTACTTATAATTATATATAATATTTATACATTTATGGGTTATATTTAGATATATATTTATGTATGTATATTGTTATTTTTTTATACAAATGTATATTTTGCTTATCTTTATTATCTTTATAAATCTTTTTTTGACATTTCTTATTTATATTAGTGCACCGCCAATAATCTTTCGCTGCACCACTCATGGTTGCCTGGTAAATAACGCGGCAAAATATTAAGTCCGCCACATGTACAAATTTTTTTGTGCATTAAAGTTAAAGAAATAAAAAAATACAATACTGTTTAATGAAAATGCGTGTTGTCTAGTGCTTTGAGATGTATCAAAATAAGGTCAACAAAAAAGTCCGTGATGGTATATGTCTATCTCTTAAGGATAACCAACAATAACCATTTTTTATCTTTTACATTTTAGGGGATTTTTTTTTATCGTATGTTTCCCTTAAAATCATGTAAACTATGTTATTATGTCATAATCTAAAGAAATAATAATATTTTATAGTGACATATCCACTATAAAATACCAAAAAGTAGCAATGTAATTCGTTACGCGCGAATCAGGTGTTATAAGGTCAAAGGTCGGTGCACCCCGCGTATTTGATAAATAGTGCTTCTCTGGATGTCTTTAAGAGAAAATGGCAGTATGTACGTGTATATGTACAAGTCCTTAAGTGTTAAGTTTTTCAAATGTACATACAGTAAAGAATAAATATTTTTAAGTACAGTACTTACGTACATTAATATAATACCTACTTTTTACTTGTATCTATTGTTATCAAAATTAAATTATAAGTTCTTAATTTGACCACGACTATGTGACCCTCTCTTGGCGCCAAAACGAGTGAAAAAATGAACAGCATATGACGACGACGCAGTACCTATAGAGTGGAGCAACTGCTTATTCAGTTTTATTCAACTATTTAGTCCCTCCACCGTTACAATGAATGGAGGCGGATATTACAATGTACGTAGCATTGCGACTATAAAATATCTAGATTAGGTATAATAAATTCATAATTCATAGGCCGTTACGGTATCAGAGCCAAAGTCTTCTTTCTTTGTTTATGTACTGTTAGATGCGACAGCGACTTTGTTTTTATATTACTATGTAATGATTGATATACCTAAAATAAATAAAATATCTGAGGTTTGGACAAAAATTCAAAAGGTACTTAATTTTTAAAAAGTATTTTGAAAATACCTATTTTGCATTTAGTATTTGAAATACAAAACACAAAACTATTTTTGTTTTTAGAGTGACATTTCTATGAATTCACTGTCGATAGCGAGCGGTGCGATGGAAAAAGATAACCGTTTATAAAAATATAATAAATAACCCTGGACAATTAACACAGACTGATACTGAACTGATATAAATAGATATTTTTATTTTGTAAATACATATATAATATACATATAAAACACCCAGACCGATGAAAACAATCGATGACCGATGAGTACAAATGTTTGCATCGTGCTAGAAATCGAACCCGCGACCATCGGATGTAAAGCGGTGTGACCACCGAGGCAGTCGAAATATATAAATAATCTTATGAATTTAATTTATTCTAATTTGTTTAAGTGCGCGGGGTGCGGTGTACGGTGCTCCCCCCTGCCTCCACCGTTGCTGGAGCTTGCATGTATGGAGCATTGCGAATATAAAATATCTAGATTAGTAAATTCATAATTGATAGACCGTTACGGTATCTATATATATTCGGATTAAAATAAGTATCGCAGTAAGGACCAGTATATAAAGTGATCAACACAATTAACTGATTTTTGAAATATATATACAGAGCCAAAAAGTCTTTGTGTATTCAAAAAATATCTAATTTGTTTGTGTGCGCGGGGTGCGGTGTACGGTGCAGGGGGGACCCTGCCTCCACCGTTGCTGGAGCTTGCATGTATGGAGCATTGCGAATATAAAATATCTACATTAGTAAATTAATAAAGTCATAATTGATAGACCGTTACGGTATCTATATATATTCGGATGAAAGTAAGTATCGCAGTAAGGACGAGTATATAAAGTGATCAACATAATTAATTGATTTTTGGAATATATTCAGAGCCAAAAAGTCTTTGTGTATACCAAAAATTTAGCCGTTCGGAGCCATTCAGTCACGAATTATTAGTAAAAAAAGTGTCGAGTATATCGTACTATCGACGAATATATATGGCCGCATCGCAAAATAGAATGCGACGTTGCCATACCGCCTGAGATATACGCGATAGAGGTCAAGTTATTCAGTGCAAAAGGTGGAATCAGCAAGTGTTTAGGTTGTGGCGTGATCAACAAAGTGCCCAAAGAGGTGTTTATATATATACATAGACATATAACTTGACCTACACCGGTAGTCAGCAAAGCTCCAGGCGGAGGGGAGCTTTAAAGCCAAGCATTTGAAAATAAGACTGATCGTTATCATTTTCCAGCATCCTCCAAGATCCACTCTTATTTATCTCTCCATCTACATACCGCCATTACGTCGCATAGAAGTACACATCGGGCGGTGAAAACTGCAGCGAACTATCGGACAGATCATTGGTATAAACCTCAAATTTGTTTTTGATGACATATTCTAAATTTAAACATTCGAAATCTAATTGAACTTATTTAACTAAACAATTAACTATATATAAACTACCTGATTTAAAATAAACAACTTATTTTTTTTAATGGATGATTATGATGTGCACCCGCCTGCTCGGTTTGCGCTAATGGGGCACCAGTATAGGATTATAATATGAGTTATGCTCAGTCAGTCCATGGACACCATTATGTTAAATTTCTGGTGTATTTTCCATGTCACCAGAAATTTATTACGAAGGTTACCAGAGGGAACATGGAGGTCAACCTAATGTGGTATATTGATATACTGTGGTCATCAGTAATAAAATTAATTTGAACATATGATGGTATCATTTGATTTTAAGTTCAAATAATTTTATTATTAACTTGTATTTTCTGTAATTAAAATAGCCCAGAAATGTAGAACTAGATGGCACTAGCTATCTAGTCCGGAACTTCTACTACGAGTACTAAGAAACAAACTAAACATTATTTATTTATATATTTTTGTAAATACACATATAGAAACACCAAAATCATTACTAACAATCATACTAGCAAATAAAAAAGTTCGTACACTACGAGAATCAAACCCGCTGCCATCGTATGTAAAATAACCTAAACTACTAAACCACCGAGGCTGATAAGGATTACGTTCGCGGCGTGTTATGGCGCACACACTATACATAACTCGTTAGCGGCTCAGACAGTAAAAAACAGTCTCGCGAGCGGCAAATAAACAATGTAAACCGGGCCTTTTGATCTCGCATGTACCCGTGCTCGTGGTAATGAGTCTTCTGCCGCAGTAGGTGCAGATCTATTTGTGTATTAAAACTCTATATCACTCGTGCATTAAAATATACATAGATAATTCATTTAATAATGACTAATTTCGATAATGCCTCCCTTACACGATAACAGACGAGAAGGCATCATCGTCATTACGAAGTTTAATGCCTCATGATCACCAGACTGCAGGCAGAAGTCTGCGTGGATACCTCAGTGTTGCCTATTTCAGCCACTCGAAACCGCCTGTTTTGTTGTAAGATATTTTATTTAAAGTCCCATGTTCCACTTATGAGCATAGAACTCTGTCTATTCTCTCCTCTCTAATCCCGAAGTGTTGCGACCATTTTTTTACGTGGTTTTCTTTTCTATGAAAGTTCGGTCCCATTTTTTGCGACCTGTTTTACTACTGCTGGTTAAACCGAGATGTGAAAGCGAATAGGGTTGACACCAAAAATATTCTTTATCAACTTAATTAACTGACTCTCCGGTGATGGCAGACACCGTTAACAAACTAAAATAACCATATGATAGTCACCTACCGACTACTCAGCTATATATATAACTCTGTCTATTCTCTATGCAAATCTTAATGGAAATGTTCGCACTGAGTGTTTTATTAAGAATAATTAAAATAAATAATATTATTATTAAACGGCTTTTAACATGAATTTTATGTCAAACTAGCTGACCCCGAGAACTTCATTCCGCCTCAAAATTAAAGGAATTTTGAAGTTTAGTCACGCAATAAATATCTGATCGCACCCTCTTTGACAGTTCGTATGGGAGTAAAATTGTTGTTTTTACTATTCTCTATGCAATTTCTTCAAATTTTCTCACTGTTTAAACCTTCCCTGGAGTTCCACGAATATTTTAAAACTGATATTAGCCAAATCGGTTCAGCCGCTCTCGAGTTTTAGGGAGACTAACGAACAGCAATTCATTTTTATATATATAGATAAAGGTATTTGCCTCTCTCGACGTTTCGGCTAGATTGCACTAGCCGTGGTCAGCTTATTCTTATTATTACGATGTTAAAACGATCTCCACGCGGTCTCCCTTTGAAACCATCGTGGTTAATTCATCACGATGGGCTGACTGCCCTAACTTAATGCATGGGCACCGGTGAAGGATGCTAAGATAAGTCTTAGCATCCTTCACCGGTGCCCCAGCGTATACCGCTAGCGCATGCAGGTGCACCATTTCATCATCCATATAAAATGACATGAAAAACAGAATAAAAGTACAGTATTCAACAAAAAAACCGGCATGCAACAGTTTTGTCGTCGAGTGCCTGCGGGCTCGCTTGAAGCAAGAACATACTTGTGCCGCCTGAAGGGCCTTACAAATGGACAAGTGCGCGTGTGTTGTGTTCCCATTAAAGAGAACTTTAAAAGAGGTTTACAGGCGTATAGTAGTCGTTGACTGTACGATGGGCTGACTGTACTTTAAGCCTCGAGCGATGAGCGAGATGTTTCCTCATTCCAGCTCGTTGTTGACATGATTTTTTCAAAACTTACTTCTGTCTGTAACAAGTACATTTTTAATGTAATTGGGGCATAAATTGGAAGATACACAGTTTCGTTGCAAGTCGATGTATAAGATATTAGGAATTATACAAAAATAGGCTTTATACTTTGTCCAATTAGGTGCTTTTTACGGAATTCCATTTTATTACATAATGTTTTTCTGAATGATTCCATATTACAATGTTTTTTTTATACATATTCGAAACTGACTTCTATCTGAAGCAAGTACATTCTGAATGTACCTAATTGGGACATAAATTAGAAAATATACAGTAAATTTGTAAGTCGGTGTAGTTATTAAGAATTATACCGAAATAGACTTTATACGTTAAAAAATAAGGTTTATTCTGCGAAAGTCCATTTCATTACTTAATGTTTTTTTTAATAATTCCCTACTACAATATTTCTTACGTTATGATTATTTTCAAAACTTCTGTCTGTAACAAGTATATTCTGATTGTAATTGAAGCATAAATTACAGAATACATAGTACATTTGTAAGTCGATGTAAGTATTAGGAATGATACCGAAATAGACTTTATATGTTAAACAATTAGGTGTTACTTTGCGGAATTCCATTTAATTACTTTTTTTTAAGATTCACCACTCCAATTCTTCTTGTTGATATGTTTTTCTTAAACTTACTTCTAACCACAGATAAGATAACCTAAACAAGTTACAAGATACAAGACAATTGAATTTAAAAAAAGTTGTTTCGAAATACAACTTACGTAGTTTAACATATGAAAAAAATTCAGTTGTATATACTATATATAAAAACGTAATATAATATTATTAAAATGAGTCGTAACGATTATAATAAATCAATAGGTAAAAGTGTAAGATGTTCTGTGAACCAAATCATACTCGTTGGTATTTCACCCCGTCCTTTGTTAACATCTTTATACTCTATGGTTATGTTGTGTTTCAAAGAAACTAACATTAATTCAAAAGCTGCAAAACATAACTGCGACACAACCTTAATCGACTGTCATACAATTTATTATTATACATATTAAATCGGGCTATTCATTCACTGACTAAACAGGTACATAAACTTTTATACATAAAATTCTCGTTACAAAATTAGTTACCATATCCTCCGAAACGTAATGACTGATTTTTATGAAATTTTACATGAATATTCAGTCGGTCTGAGAATCGAACAGACCAGTTCCCACAAGCATATACTCTCAGGACAATTCACACAGCGCCATCGAGACCCAAGTTAAGGTAGCTAAATCTTGTGTTATAAGTTATATTTTTCGTAAACACATCCATATTATATGTACTTAGAAAACATCCAGATCAATACAAGAAATCATACCTACTCACGAATACAAATGTTTGTGCCGTGCGAGGAATCGAACCAGCGGCTATCGGAAGTAAGTTAATATATATACAAGGGCAATAAAGATGATATATACTCGCAAATAGTTCCAAAATAACGATTCATCACGCTCACTTAATCCCACAAAGAGCAAATTAATCTAAAGTAACAACTTTATCATTAATCTCATGAATATTCAAACACGCCCAAACAGCAGACTTCGGATCAAATCTATGTATGTATATTGGCGAAGCTTAGCAAAGTCAAATGTAATAAACTAATAAAGTATAACATACGGTTGTAATAATAATAATTATTATTATTTAATCATCATCCAAAACAATACAAATTGTGTAGGATAACAGAATTGTAACATTACAGTAAATTTTTGTCAACAACATAATAGCAACTTAAATATTAAATCTTAAATATCGGTATGGCAGCTAGCACAGTAGGTCCTCATAAGTCTTTATGATCATCATTATAATAGTCATATAATAATAATAACTCATTATTGCGCACAGACAAACAAACAACAATAAAAATGTTATACAAAAGGCAGTTATACCTTATTAGTTTAACCTCGGTGGTCTAGTAGTTTAATACACTGCCTTACTTCCGATGGTCGCGGGTTCGATTCCCTGCACGACACTTGTATTCATGAGTATTGTTCGTGTCGGTCTGAGTGTTTTTTACAAGCTTTAGCTAGCTTAACTTAGGTCTAGATGGCGCTGTGTGAATTGTCCTGAGGTTATTATTATTATTATGGTTATTATAATTAATTACAAGCATATAAATATTCTTATATATAAAAGATTTTTAATACATACATACATACTAGCTGTGCCCGTGACTTCGTTCGCGCAGCGCATGCAACGGGAGTAGAATAGAATAGAATAGAAAATCATTTATTCAAATAAACTTACATTGAAGCACTTTTGAATAGTCATTACATTTTTTTTAATCTACCGCTCGTTCGGAAAGCTGTCTCATCACAAGAAGAACGAGCAAGAAACTTGCGTGTTGCCTTTTAAATAATTTTATTATTACTTTACATTTTTAAGTTTAGGAGTCCTCAAATATGAATAGTTTTGCCCGTTTCTACAACATTTTTCACTGATGCTTCGCTTCTATTAGTCATAGCGTAATGTTATATAGCTTCCTTCCTGTTATATAGCGTAATGTTATATAGTTTTGTCGACAAATGGACTATCCAACAGAAAAAGAATTTTCAATTCGAACCAGTAGTTCCTGAGATTAGCGCGTTCAAACAAACAAACAAACTCTTCAGCTTTATAATATTAGTATAGATTTGTAAAGCAGTATAAGCAATATTACTGTAAAGTTTCATCAAAATCCCTTCAGTACTTTTTACGTTAAAGAGTAACAAACATCCATCCATACTCACAAAATTTCGCGTTTATAATATTAAAAAGTTCAGTCGCATTGTTCTTTAGTATGAGCGTGTATTGCCCTCTTTATATAATACAGGGTGATTAATCGACCAGACGAAGTTGTATCTACGGCGTGTTTCGTTTTGCCCTACACAATGATGGATGTTGGTTGCAGTCCAGTGCACAGTTACTCGTACTTCAGATGCATGAGTCGTTTGTCATGCTATAGGTGCAGTGGGCCGTCATTAATTTCGTTGAAGAGAACCCAATAGTCGTGTAGTTAGTAGCTTGCTTTATTCATAGACAAACAAAAATGATCTTCTCTCAATTTAACCATAGACAACAATAAATAACAGAGTAGGTATATATGAGAGTGTGTATCAAACACATAATATGGTGTGAAATATTTTTTTTATTAATTTAATTTAATATATTATTTATAATTGTACGAAATATCATATCCTCTCACTCTCCCTCTACCAGCTCCTCGGTCCGCGCAATTTTCCTAAAGCGAGTAGAAAGTTATTGCTTCACGTATAGTAACATCGTTCTTGAAACATATATAGATATTTTAAGAACGATGTAAAATCACACTCTCTCTCTCCCAATAAATTTATTTCTGTTGACTTTCCTAACCACTAAATTGTGTCTTTGTTAATTGCGTATTACATAATTTTATTTATACTTAGTAATATTGTAAATATATGTAAATATATACAGACATATTAGTAACAAATAGATTAATAATAATAAATACATATAGTAAATAATAATAATAATAAAAAGACTTGAATAATTGTAAATTAACAAATAGTGATAAATATATATTTCTAAGTTACTAACACCATAAATTTGTAATAAGCAAGAAATAAAAAGGCTTTTTTAATTTTTTAATTTAATTTAATATTGTAAATGCGATTACTGTCTGTCTCGCTTTCACGTCAAAACTACTTTTTTTTAATCGATTTAAATGAAATTTGGTATACAGATAGTCTAGATCCTAAAAAAAACATAGGCTACTTTTTAATGCCAAAAAATGGCTAGAACAGGTTGCTTCCATACAATTTGTAATAAAGTAAATTGTGTGAAGTAATTAAATATAAATAAATATTACGTTAAAAGTGTGCAAAAATTTTAACTCTTAAGTGGGTAAAATAATTTTATTTCCAGTATTTACCGGATGAAAGTTTATATTATTTTTGAAGCTAGAACTATATTTTTCGAATTTTTAGAGTAATATTATAAAAAAAACTTTCTTTATTTGGTCAAAGTCACGATTCCATGCGAACGAATTCGCGGGTACAACTTGTTATTAAATATTACTCCTAACTACCCATACATCCGTATTTGTATACCAATATAGTATATTATATCACAACCTAATTGACTAGTATAGTGCAAATACACGGCTGTGCCTGCCACCATAAATTTAGTCGTTAACATTTAATTAAGGCCATAAATATAGGCTGCCGAAATTAAGTTAGGCCGCCACCTTCGCTCCAGCTAATCTTGGGTGCTCCAGGTCGGATGCTTAAGGTTAAGCGTGATGGATCGAAGATAAGATTTGGTTTTGGCGGTTTACGGCCGGAATTTATCAACAAGATTGTGACTTTTGGACGAGGAAATCCGAATTCTTCGGTTTGAATTTTAACTATAACTATTTAACTTGAAAGAGTTAGTGAAGTTAAGAGGTTAGTTATAAAATATGACCTGTAATATCTGTATTGTTTAGTTTGAATTTTGACAAATTTTTAACCATTGACTTTTAAATATGACTTTCCAGATTTTTTGTAATATCTGTATTGTTTAGTTTGAATTTTGACTAATTTTTAACCGTTGACTTTTAAATAACTTTAAGGATGGCAGAAATGGTTGGGACGATATAATTAGTGATAAAATATGTCCTAAGAAATCTTGAAGTCTTTAGATTGAATTTTGGTAAGTTTTTAACCATAGACTTTGAAACTAACCTTAAAGATGCTAAAAACGTCTTGGAACGATAGGATTAATTATAAGATACGAACCGAGGAATTAGAGTTCTTTAGTTTGAATTTTGACCGATTATAACCGTTGACTTTTAAACTAACTTTTAAAGATGGTAGAAATGTTTGGGACCATACGGTCAGTGATAAAATGTGTCCTAAATTATTTGAATTCTTTACTTTGGATTTTGGCTAAATTTTAACCGTTGCCTTTTAAAGTAACTTTAATGCGATCGTAGAAATAGTTTGGACGTTTGAGTTGGTGATAAAAGATGTAATTAAACCAAATTAATCAATTGTATTAAATTAATACATTTTTCGTTGCTTTAAAGAACCATTCCTGGAGGGCTCGACATACTGCTAAATCGATAACAACGGAGACGATGAAAACAGTTTCAATGACATTCTTATTACTTGATTAAGTACTTCTTACTATTAGTGATAATTTATATCACTGACAAAAAACTAAGAAAATCTTAGTGTCACAACAATAACAACCTTATTATAAAGCTGATAAAATCAACTTTTAATTGATAACAAATTATTTTCTTTACCTACTCGCCAACCGTCTAGACTCTCCCAAAATTCTCACTCATATATAAATACCCTAGTACTTTTATAGAAAAATATTTTTATAGGCTACGTTAGAACTAGGTTACAGACATATATACTTAATAGAAAAATATAACAAAAGTATACGGTGGGGTTGAGCTGGCCTCTATAAATCAGGGGATGATTTAAGCGGTGTTCACACCAAACCTATCTTTATTCTGCGCCGTATCTCGCGTACCTATCTACATATTTGGTCCATTTTGAGATAAGTATGTTAGGAACTATGTTTGTTATGAAAATGGATATGGCATTTCTAAGTTTAAAATCAAAATATCTTTATTCATGTAGGTCTATTACAGACTTTTATGATATGTCAAATCTACTGTCATTTCAACTGACAAGAAATTGAACTAACAAAAAAATTACAAAACTCAGCTTGTACAGTGTACATGTTTATAAAAATAGAGATTAATTTTTAAATTAAATTAGGGACAATAAATTGACAACCAGCATATGCTATTGCAATTATATCAAAATGAAATAGTAGTTTTTTAGATACGAAGATAATTGCTAGTAAAATGGACTGATTACCCCCATCATACGGGTGACGGGTGCGTCTTGTGGGGATTTTCTGTTCAGGTTGTGACCACTGATTATTTTTTTGTTATTTGCGATAGCATATGCTGACCACACTCTATTATATTCTCCCAAATTTGAATTTTAATGACTGTGTATTATTGTAAACATGTACAATATTTATTTGAAAAGAATACGAGCTGAGTTTGTTGTCAGTTCTTCTCGATATCATTCCGAACTGACGGTAGATTTATATCATACATATCATCTGTAATAGACTTACATGAATAAAGATATTTTGTATTTGAATTGAAATTTGAATCGCTCAGGTTTATACCAAATGACTTATGACAAATTCCTAGTGAATTTCTCACGGTGTAATTGTCACTCAATTGTGTCGAAATTCACTAGGAATTTGTCACTTATATGTAAATTATGAAATACGAAATATACATCGACAATTGACCATCCCTAATATTACTACTGATGGAGTAGTCAGAGGGATTGTCAATTGTCGATAAGATATGTTTTTTATAGAAATAGAAATAGAAATAATCTTTATTCAAATAAACTCATTACAAGCACTTTTGAATAGTCATATTTTGATTCTACCACTCATTCCGAATGCAGATTCATCACAAGAAGAACGAGCAAGAAACTTGTACAATACAAAACTATATCGCCGTTTAGTTGTTTACTATTACTACACTATTGACATAGAGTTTCTTTTGTTTCATAAAAGTAAATACCCGAGGGTAAAACCTGGTTTCATAGAAAACAATCATTCATTTACTAAATCAATTGATGTTTTGAGAATTTTTGTCTCAATATAGCATTTATTTTTTTGCTGTAAAATACAAGAATATTAATGTAATTGTAAAATTAGAGATAATATATCTATTCTGCATATATACATATTATTTATTGGACAATATCAAACTATCTCAACCCAAAAGAACCCAACCACAACAATATTCTTTCTACTTTTATTAATTTAATTATAATTTCATATGCATCTATACATATAAATAAAATTGGAGTATCTGTTTAATATTGAAATAATCATTTTTTACTACATGCATATGAATATAAATACATAAACCAAAATACCTAATATTTTTTACAATTTTTGTCTCCGTCTGTTTGTTCCGGCTAATCTCTGAAATGGCTGACCCGTTTTGACGGGACTCTTTTTAGCAGGTAACTGATGTAATAAGGAGTAACTTAGGTTACTTTTATTTAGAAAAAATCTTTTGTATAAAAAAAATAAAGTTAAATTCCACGCGGACGAAGTCGCGGGAACAGCTAGTATACAATAAATTTACATATAATAAATCAACAAAACACACATGGACCCTTTTTAAAGTGCGTAGCAATTTCGTAGATGACTCATTCCACATTTGCAATAGCCGAAAGCTTCAATACTCTACTTCTACTTCTAGTACTAAATGAAATTAAAATTTCTGAAACTAACAGTCTGCTGTAGTGTCTGCTTAGCTTCTACAGTACGTCTGCTAAAAATCTTTTCGTCAAAATCTCTTTCTTTAAACTTTTTTTTATATAAATTAAATTTACCTTCTTGTTTTATGGTTTCCGGGATTTTGTTTTATATTAGAATGGATTGGTAATAGGAACTAGAGATCTGCTAACTCGTAATAAACATAACTCGAGTTGAAATTCATAGAACTCGAGTTGACTCGCGGTGACTCGAGTTACCTGTAATAAACTTATTTTTTTTTATTTTTTCGTTTAATTCTAATGTTTTTGGACGCAGCTAGCCTTGAAAGCTTCACCGAACTATAGGGGGCGAGTAGAAATGGCACTGTAAAGCCGCTGAAGGACTTATGGAACGCATAATCATTTTAATGATAACATAACCTGACGATTATGCGAAAAAAATGATAACAACCTCAAATCAATATTGAAATATTTGTGACGAGTGAAATTTGTGTGATGTGAAAGGATCGGAAAATTTAATGTCATTGTCGGTTCGATGACAGACTCATGCTCTCGCTCTTTCACTTGATTCGTTCATTCGTTCTCTAATAGGGACTTGCAAATATTTCTATTTTAGGTACTTGGAGGGCTAGTTTTTAATCTATTATTACTTTAAAAAAATTCAGTTTATTCTGAACAAAACCATAGAGAAAATATCACATCCATCTCCACTTTCATCAGGGGTACATCACTAAAGATACCCGCCGAAATATAATGTACATCGGTGAAGAATAATTCAGCAATAACTAACTGGCAATGTCAACCGGCCACGCTATAACAGTGGGGGGCAGTGATTTAACTGCGTTACGTTACACTTACTCCTATATATGAGAGTTTCGGTCAGTATTCCTGTAGGTACTATATATACTAGCTGATCCAACTTCATCCACATCACATTTACTTGATTTATCATTATATTTCGCGTTATTCACATATTATCTTTTTAAATCATAGCCTATATGTAATTCTGATATATAAGCTATATTACTGTAAAGTTTCATCAAAATCCGTTCAGTATTTTTTGCGTAAAAGAGTAATAAACATCCATCCATACTCTCAAACTTTCGCGTTTATAATATTAATAATAAGATGTATATGACGGCCTCGATGGTCTAGCGGTTGAAGACACTACTTTACTTCCGATGGTAGCGGGTTCGATTCCTCGTACGGTGCTAACATTTGTATTCATGAGTATGATTGTTTGTATCGGTCTAGGTGTTTTCTATGTATATTATGTATGCATTTATAAAACAAAATTGTATATTTATATCAGTTGTCTAGTACCCATAACCCAAGCTGCTTAAGTTGAGCCTAGATGGCGCTGTGCTAATTGTCCAAGGTTATTTATTTATTTCTTATATCACTGCATTACACGTATATGAATCTCAAATAATCTCGGTTGGCTCCATGTCTATATCATGTTTAGACATGTTTGAACACGCGAGAGTAAATCACGCATTAAACTGAAGCACTTCGAAGACACTCCACGATCCAATTTAATTTAAGGCCCACCGGCAACTCCTAAGCAGATTTCAATGAGGTTCGTGTAAACTTACAGGGGGACACTTGAATAAATAGAAAAGCGGGGTGGGTTCTACATGCGTCGATAATAGGTTGTTTCGATAGACTCCAATTAGGGATCAACCATTGATATATATATATATATATATTAGCTGTCCCGGAAAACGTTGCTTTGCCTTAAAATAAAAAAAAAATTAGGGGTGGACCCTAACATGTAGGGGGATGAAAAATAGATGTTGGCCGATTATCAGACCTACTCAATACGCTCACAAAATTTCATGAGAATCGGTCAAGCCGTTTCGGAGGAGTATGGGAACGAAAACTGTGACACGAGAATTTTATATATAAGATATATAGGTAGGTATGCTGATGAATAGTCAATGAAAAATGTTTTAAGAAATCTTTTATAATATTATAAATACCTGTACATACCTATAATACAGTGTACTGTATAATAGGCATATACAGGTTATATATTATATGTATGTATACACACATATAAAAAATATGGTGTTACTATATGTAATACTAGCTTTTGCCCGCAGCTTCGCTCGCGTTAATTTATCCCCTTAGGGGTGGAATTTATCAAAATCCTTTCACGGGGATGCCTACGTCATAGTAGCTTTATGCATGCAAAGTCTCAGCCCGGTTTAAAATTAACAAAGTTTCATACAAACTTTTATCCCCTATTTTATCCCCTTAGGGGTGGAATTTATCAAAATCCTTTCTTAGGGGATGCCTACATCATAGTAGATTTATGCATGCAAAGTCTCAGCCCGGTTTAAAATTAACAAAGTTTCATACAAACTTTCATCCCTTATTTTATCCCCTTAGGGGTGGAATTAATCAAAATCCTTTCTTAGCGGATGCCTACGCCATAACATCTACCTGCATGCCAAATTTCACCACGATCCGTCCAGTGGTTTGGGCTGTGCGTTGATAGATCACTATGTCAGTCACCTTTGAGTTATTTATATATGTTACATATACATATAGTAACACAGTATTTTTATGAATGATAATAGAATGGTCCATCCTGCTATAACGGTTTGCAGTGGAGGAGGAGATGCACCAGAGTGCTGAACCGTGCGAGGAGTAGAACCGGCAATCATCGGATATAGGATGGTGTGCTACACCGCTAAACCACCAAGGGCGTCAATTTCATATAAGTGTAATTATAACAGTTCATATCTCTTATTTTAATATTATAAACGCGAAAGTTTGTTAGTATGGATGGATGTTTGTTACTCTATCATGCAATAATTACTGTATGGATTTTGATGAAATTTCACAGTAATATAGCTTATATAATATCAGAATAAAATCTCCTTACTAATATTATAACTTTAAAAGTAGGCATGTTTGTTACGCTTTCACGCAAAAACTACTGAACCGATCATCACTAAATTTTGTACACATGTTATTGGAGGTATTAGAAACAAATAACAAATGGATTCAATGCGAGCGAAGCCGCGGGGCAAAGCTAATAGGCTATAAATTTCACGCTGGTGACACGGGTCCATAACTCAAATAACTCATGTTTATTATTACTACAAAAGTATATGGAAAGTTGTATTACAACTCCAGGCAGATCGTTAAAATACGAGAGTTACACCCAAAGAAATAATAATACGTAATATCCACATAATGTGAGTAGAATAAGTCCGGGGAAACCGTCGTGAAGGAAGCGCTAATTGCGTAACTAAAGTAAATCACGGAAAGACACATAGCTAAGTAAGCTGTGGGGCCACGAACACGCAAAATAAGCGGATTATCTTTTTTATTTATTTATGATAACTACATTTTTTTCGGCAACACGTGACAGCCCTAGTGTTTCAAGTTAAAGGGTCCTTAGGCTACCATTTACCATCAGATAGGCCGTATGCTTGTTTGCCACCTACGTAGTATAATATATATATAATGACTCGCCAAACTGCAGAAAAATTTGTATTTATTAATACTAAAACTTTCCTACATACATCTACAAATAAATACACATTTATACGTATAGTATAAATGTGTATATATTTATACCAATATACTTACTATTTATTTTTTAACCTATCAGCTTAATAGTGCTTTTTTATATTGATTTCATTACTGGTCTGCTCAAATTTGATTTTTGATGTAACACATCTAAATTGTTGTATATTGTATTATCTATATATATTAATACGTGAAGCAAAGATTTTGTACCGTTTTTTTTTCTTTAGGTAAATTGCGCGAATGGAGGAGTATGAAATATAGGGAAAAGGGTCATTTTTTTATACATAAATAATACATTAAATCAATAAAAAAATTCACACACTACTATATAGTTGATACACATATGCATTGAAGTTATTTGACAATAGAATAGTTCTTCTCAATTGGATCTATATACCGAACTGGACGGTAGGGAAAAAAATTATTAATAAATTATTATAAAACTTGACGTTCATAAGCGGCTAAAATGTTCTACATGAATAAATGATATTTGAATTTTGAATTTTCGAACCTTAATTATGTTCAAACTTCTAATTTAAATTAATTATGGTCGAATTTCGACCACGTGGCGACCACCAGTGTAAATAAATAGTAGACCCGATTACTTATGCGTAATGAATTCGCATCGGCAAATTAAAAAAAAATAGGCGTAACTTTCTTAATTTTTTCTTTAATAAGAACCTTGTCCTGACAATTAATTAGTCCAGCCTTTCAAAGATGAATATTTTTCCCAATTCCTACAAACAGTTTAAAATAAAACTATTCTATTTTTTATTTTATTTATTTATTTCAGGCTAATAAGCCTATATTATATATATACCTTATAGACTAACATACATGTGAATTAATATTATATAACTAATATTTTAATATATTAAAATTATCTGTATCTGTATTTGTTGAGAAAACAAAAAAAGGAGAAGGAGAAAGAAAATTATAGAATAGAAAGAATAGTCATAACGACTCTGATTAGTAGTATCAATAATCGTTGAATATGCCGCCGTTTCTGACGCCCCGCGTTTAGGGAATTCGTTCCCCCACGAACGCAATGGATCCTGATTTATGTGGATTCCATATATATGCAATCTGCTTAATTGCCACTGAGCGATAAGGCATCCACGACTAGGCATTCCTCTCCAGGGCTGAGGATAAAGTATAGTTTGCTTTTAGCTTAAATATCAACTAAGTAGAGCTCTCTCAGCTTAGCGGTTAACTAATAATAATAATCTCAGGACAATTCACACAGCGTCATCTAGACCCAAGTTAAGCTAGCTAAAACTTGTGTTATGGGCACTAGATAACTGATACAAATAAATAGACATACCTACATTTTTTTCGTAAATACATACATAATATACATAGAAATATGACGTAATCTTCGTATAGTGCCATCTATTGGCGATACATGCAAACAATATTACAGTTGTGTCGCCTTTACTTACGAACACCGTGGAGTTTTTAGTGAGTACAAGTCTTACATCCCAACGACACTCCTCCAAAACGGCTTAACCAATCCAGACCAAAATGGCCTCTATAGTTTATCAAACAAAATCAGATCGGTCAAGGTCCAGTTTTTAAGAATAAACACACTCTGCTCAATGTGACCTGAGGTGTAAACACATCGCTAAGAAATCTAGTATGGCCTCGGTGGTCTAGCGGTTAACATACCGCTTTACTTCATATGGTCGCAGGTTTGATCCTCGCACGGTACAAACATTTGTATTCATGAGTATGATTGTTTGTATCGGTCTGGGTGTTTTCTTTGTATATTATGGAAAAAAAATATGTATTTGTGATAAAAAAAAACCTTTAGCTAGCTTAACTTGTATTTGTATCAGTTGTCAGACACATCCCTAGCCATTTTTATTATTATATAGTATGTTAGTGATACCAATTTCAGCCACATCCTAGCCATTTTTAAATTTATCCCTATCGTGTGTTATACCAATTTCAGCCATATCCCTAGCCATTTTTAAATTTATCCCTATCGTGTGTTATACCAATTTCAGCCACATCCCTAGCCATTTTTAAATTTATCCCTATCGTGTGTTATACCAATTTCAGCCACATCCCTAGCCATTTTTAAATTTATCCCTATCGTGTGTTATACCAATTTCAGCCACATCCCTAGCCATTTTTAAATTTATCCCTATCGTGTGTTATACCAATTTCAGCCACATCCCTAGCCATTTTTAAATTTATCCCTATCGTGAGTTATACCAATTCCAGCCATATCCCTAGAAATTTTTATATATATTCCTATCATGGATGTTATAAAAATTCAGCCACATCCCATTAGCCATTTTTAAATTTATCCAACTATCGTGTGTGATTGCATTTTCAGCCACATAATTATAGGGATTTTATATATATATTACAGCAATAACGTGTGTTAATCATTAATTTCGCTCATTTAAAAGCTGTTATTTTTAAAGTCATGCATTATATTATCGTGTGGTCTAGCGGTTAGCATACCGCTTTAGCCGATTTCGCGGGTTTATCCCTCGCACGACACAAACATTTTGTATTCATGAGTATGATTGTTTGTATCGGTCTGGGTATTTTCTATGTATAATATGTATGTATTTACGAAAAAAAAATTATCTATGTATTTGTATCAGTTGTCTAGGACCCATAACACAAGCTTTAGCTACAACTTGGGTCTAGCCATTTTGTAATTATCCCTATCGATTATTATTATTATTTATTTATTTTTCTCAGCTTTTTTAAATTTAACCTTATCGTGCCGAAACCAAGTAAGTGCAGAGTGTGTATATGTATGTGTGTGCGCGTGTATGTATGTGTGTGCGCGTGTATGTATGTGTGAGTGTGTGTGTACTTATTGTGTGCCTGGTGTGACTGGTGTTATATCATTTTCATCGATTTCGAGAAATTTTCAGACTGTACGACAGGTATTTAAGATGGCAGCCTTTTGAAGGGTGATGTACAGTGTTTTTTGTATATCTAATTATTTCAGGCTATGATGTAGGTATTTGGGTATGATACCTGTAGATGAGAGGACTATGGGTATTATATAAACTTTTTCCTGTTTCCAAATTCTTGTTACTTCTGCCTTTAGCTCTGCATATTTGTTTATTTTTTCAGCAATCGTCTTCTGGAGATAGTGGGTATTAGGAACTGCAATATCTATCAGGTAGGTTTTTTTATTTACTTTATCTTGTAGTATTATGTCTGGTCTGTTGTAATGAATAGTCTTATCAGTAAGTGTAGCACGATCGTAATATAGTTTATTATTATTATTATTATTACAATACCATTGTATTAGATCAGTATCAGGTATAATACACCGACTAATAAAATTACCGAGCCTCCCCCCGACACTTATCTATACATCTATACATATAAATGAAATTGGAGTGTCTATTTGTAATAATGAAATAACCGTTTTTTACTACATGCGTATGAATATAAATACGGTACATATACCAAAATAATATTTTTTACAATTTTTCTGCCTGTCTGTCTGTTTGTTCCGACTAATCTCTAAAATGGCTGGACCGATTTTAACGGGACTTTTTTTGGCGCTGTGTTGATGTAATAAGGAGATTATTATTATTATTTTGTTTTTCATTAGTTTTTTTCTCGACGTTGTCGCGGTAATCTTGTTATGTCGGTAATAAAAATCAATATAAAAATTAAAATACTCAACTTGATCTAGAGGTTTAGCACACCGGCTTACTGCTGATGATCGCGAGTTTGATTCCTGGCAGTGTACAGACGTACACATTGTGTATTCAAGTCTAATTGTTAGTATCGATATGGGCATTTTCTATGTAAATATTTACTAAAAACGGCATCGTTGGTCTTGCGGTTTAGAACACCACCTTCTAAAGGCCGCGGGTTCGATTCCTTGCACGACACAAACATTTGTACTCATGAGTACGATGTCGTGTCGGTCTGGGTGTTTTCTATGTATATATTTATGTATTTACGAATATATGTATCAGTTATCTAGTACCCATAACACAAGCTTAGTCTAGCTTAGCTTGGAACTAGATGGCGCTGCGTATAGATGAATAGTCCAGGGTTATTATTACTACATAATTACGATTAAACAATCTTGTGAAACATTTTTATTCACATTTTTTTCTATCTACATTTAAATAATAATAATTATACATGAAATCTATATCTAAGAAGATAGACCATAGATAGAACTATGATATATCTTCTTCCTAAATAGTTTTAGTACAGTTTATATAACAAATGACATTGTCTACTGTGTAAGTATATAGGTATGGGTATATTTAAACAATATGGCGCATTAGAGGAATCCGCTCGTTAAATTATCTCGCTTCATTCGACCACATCGATCCCACTAGAAAGACGATCGGTCACGGCAACAAAGTCATACTGGAATGAACACATTTTATTATCAACTCCTAACTGTTTACTTGCCTCTTTGTCTTATCTATTAACAATAACAATAATAATATCTCAGGACAAGTCATGCAGCGTCCTTTAGTTCCAAGCTACGCAGAGATAATGTTATAGGTTCTAGAAAACTTTTATAAATACATAGTTTTTTTTGTAAATACATAGATAATACATGGAGGCCTATAAAAACCCCATTGCTGGCAATGTACCATACTTTGCCAGGTTGACCTCCACGCAGTTCCCCCGTAATTTTTTTTTTTGGAAACCACCGTAAATACCTGGTGAATTTGCCAGGACGGGCAAACTGAACTGACCTCATTTTCATCTTATCGTCCTCCACTGGTGCTCCGCCAGCATAAACCGTTAACGCAAGTGGATGCATCATTCCATTATCATCCATAAAAAAATATACATGGTGTAAGTAATGTGAATGATTGAATCCATTGCTAACAACGTCAGATTGACCTCCACGCGGTTTCCCCTGGAAACCATCGTGATAAATTCCTAGTGAATTTACCACTATGGGCTAACTAATCTAACCTCATGTTCATCTTAGCTTCCTCCACTGGTGCCCCGCCAGTGTATACCGTTAGCGCAGGCATGTGGACCGTACTTTTTTGGTCTAATATAAAAAATCACTGCCCATTGAGCGAAAGGGAGTATTAGTAATGTGGACTAATAACCGCATTATTAATACACAGTTTTTTTTAAATACATTCATAATATACATGGAGAACTAATAACCCCATCGCTGGCAATGTACCATACCTTGCCAGGTTGACCTCCACGTGGTTCCCCTGGAAACCATCATGAAAAATTCATAGTCTATTTGCCAGGATATAACCCCATCGCTAGCAATGCACCGTACCTTGCCAGGTTAACCTCCACGTGGTTCCCCTGGAAACCATAATGAAAAATTCATAGTCTATTTGCCAGGATATAACCCCATCGCTAGCAATGCACCGTACCTTGCCAGGTTAACCTCCACGTGGTTCCCCTGGAAACCATAATGAAAAATTCATAGTCTATTTGCCAGGATATAACCCCATCGCTAGCAATGCACCGTACCTTGCCAGGTTAACCTCCACGTGGTTCCCCTGGAAACCATAATGAAAAATTCATAGTCTATTTGCCAGGATATAACCCCATCGCTAGCAATGCACCGTACCTTGCCAAGTTGACCTCCACGTGGTTCCCCTGGAAACCATAATGAAAAATTCATAGTCTATTTGCCAGGATATAACCCCATCGCTAGCAATGCACCGTGGAAACCATTGCCTATTTGCCAGGATATAACCCCATCGCTAGCAATGGTTCCCGTGGTTCCCCTGGAAACCATAATGAAAAATTCATAGTCTATTTGCCAGGATATAACCCCATCGCTAGCAAATTGCCAGGTTAACCTCCACGTGGTTCCCCTGGAAACCATAATGAAAAATTCATAGTCTATTTGCCAGGATATAACCCCATCGCTAGCAATGCACCGTACCTTGCCAAGTTGACCTCCACGTGGTTCCCCTGGAAACCATAATGAAAAATTCATAGTCTATTTGCCAGGATATAACCCCATCGCTAGCAATGCACCGTACCTTGCCAGGTTGACCTCCACGTGGTTCCCCCTGGAAACCATCGTGAAAAATTTATAGTCTATTTGCCAGGATGGGTTAATTGACCAGACCTCATGTTAATCTTATCATCCTCCACTGATGCCCCGCCAGCGTATACCGTTACCGCAGGCGGATGCATGCATTATCATCCATTACCAAGAAACTATCGAAGGATAAAAATAAAAAGGAACAGAACATTGTCGCTTATATACGAACCAAGAGTAAGCCGACATTGAGGGTGACGCAGCTAGAGTCGAGCCACAACGCGAGTTTCAAGGCGTTTGTGTCTGACATTGAGGGTGTCGCAGCTGGAGTCACAAGGGGAGTTTCAAAGCGTTTGTGGCCCTGGTCCCCACCAACATGCTGCCCATCTTCACGAAGGAGGACTACTAGCTGAAGGGTATGGCGTATCGGCGCTACCATGGTTGATTGCCATCGTCGCCGTGGCCACACAGACAATTTCAATATCTTAATTTTGTAATATTAATTCATATGTATGTTAGTCTATAAGGTATATAATATGGGCCTAATAGCCTAAAATAAAGAACACTCATCATCAGCTGCTTTGCCTCCTTTGCTATAAGACGAAGGTTTATAGGAGGTAAAGGAGATAAAGGAGCCAATAGTGCCAGTTTCAAGGAGCAATTATGCCAGTTCCACCAAAATTAACATCCCAGGAATATACTCCGCGTTAGATATCAGTAACCCGACCGTGTACTGAGACCACATAACCATTCTACAGTATCCAGTCAACCAACTTCAAAACTGAGGACGTCCTTAACTTACTATATTTCTGTATCTCATCTCATCTACATCTATACATATAAATAAAAGTGTTTCTTATATTGAAATAAGTTTTTTTTGTTGAATATAGAATAGAATAGAAAATCATTTATTCAAATAAACTTAATTTAAGCACTTTTGAATAGTCATAACAATTTTTTATCTACCACTCGCATATGAATATAAATACGGTACATACACCAAAATAACATTTTTTACTATTTTTGTCTGTCTGTCTGTTTGTTACGGCTAATCTCATAAATGGCTGGACCGATTTTGACAGGACTTTTATTGGCAAGTAGCTGATGTAATAAGGAGTAACTTAGGCTAATTTTATTTTAGAAAAATAAAATAAAATTCCACGCGGACAAAGTCGCGGGTAATTATATCTATATTATATATAATATAGCTAATATATATCTATATTTATATACTTATAAATAAAAAACACGTGTCACGTTGTTTGTCCGCGATGGACTCCTAAACTACTGAACCGATTGCAAATTTGATTTGCACATTGTGTGCAATTTGATCCAACTTGAATGATAGGATAGCTTACATCTCAATTTATAATCGCAATATTATTTTATTTAAGAACTTTAGCCACAGCAACGCGTGGCCGGGTCTGGTAATAGATTTATGTGTTATCTCGAAAGCATTCTGAACTGACGGTAGATTTGACATATCATAAGAATCTGAATAATAATAGACCTACATGAATAAAGATATTTTGAATTGATTTGATTTGTATGCTATATCTTAGTTAAAAATGTAATATTATCTTATTTGTGGTTAAAATCAGAATAAATATGATTCTTTTTGCAATATTCGGAATCCTGAATATATCTTAAAAATTTATATAAATAAATAATAGTGAGGCCTGCCACAATACATTAGTGAAAACCACACCCAAATCGGTCAACCCATTTCCGAGATTAGCGTGCAGTAACAAACAGACGAAAATTATAACAAAAATTTTCGTAGATTCTATTATATTGACGAAGTCCTCCAATCCTATTCTTTTCATTTATATTTCATATACAGCGATTAATTATAAATTTATTATACATATGTGTATATAAAAAGCATCCTTCATAAAAACAAACAAGCAACCAATTTTCAAACAAATATGTTTAGGAGTTTTCGTGTATGGATGTCACACGAAAACTCCTAAACATATTTCTCCGTATCATTATATTTTTTTATATACTAAGATATGGAAACAAGCAAACGTCCCATCTGATGGTAAACGGTTATGGTAGCCTATGGACGCCTGAAACACCAGAAGTGTCACGTGCGCATTGCTGACCCTTAATACATGAGATCATACCAGCAGACGAAGTCACAGTAAGAACATAATGTTACAATAATTCAATCCTCGTTATCAAAAACATTATACTATATCCTACACGCTCATATTAAACAGAACGCCAACTTGCAAAAAAGGGGACCAAATTATCTATACAAAAGTTAATTAGGTTAAAAAAGCAGTGGTGTGAAAAAAAATGTAATCCCATGCGAACTGAGGTGTTACATGAAGAGTATATTATCTTTTTAACAAGGTAAATGGTCCAGTATACGCCATAAACTCAAATATAAGTACGTGTATTCGTTTTTTATAACGCATCTATTTCGTTGCGTTATTCACTATTATTGTTTTATTTATGTGGTTATATATTGGACTCCTTTCAATACAGCGGTTGCGCTATCGGTGTTCGCTCGCTAGTATTAGGAGTGAAATTCAAATTAATAATTTCGTTACATTTTTACAGATCGCCCCCTATCGTCCGGTGAAGCTGTAAACAGCTGCGGCAATAAGCATTAGAATAGTCGGGAAAAAAAACAATTTGGTAAAATTTGCAGATTTCTGTTGTGCACAGGCCTAGGTTTGCCATATGTTTATTCAATTTTCAACAACTTACTTCTTACTAGTATTATAAATTATTAAAGCTGGATCTACAGACTGGACCTTGTGAGTATATCAGATAGCTAATATTATTAGTAACTTATGATACTTTTATTATAATTTAGAAATTTTATGTCCGCATATGAATGTTCGTACATTAAAAACTTTTTTTTGTACAATAGCCATAAAATTATTATAAGTAATTAAAAATAAATAAAAACTTCTTTTCCTTCTGTCAGCACGGTCTATCATTTATTATTAATTTTAAATGCATTAAAAATAAATCACAGTTGTAAAACAAAAACTAAATTGGTGCCGAAACCTGGTACTGAACCGGGGACCTCTAGATATGAATTTATATGCATATTCGCATTTTTGTAACGCAGCCTCTGAGTTATAAGACAAAGTATGAATCTGTGTATTCCGTAGTGTGATATTCAGAGTTTGAAATATAGACACCATTTCGTCTCGCTTTTATTAATGAAATGCATCGTAACTTTGTTAGATGGAATAAATCGCCAATTTGACTCGTGTCTCTACACGAGTCAAATTAGCGATTTGTTCCATCTATTGCCGTGAATTGCACATTTTTTCAACCGACTTCAAAACAAAGAGGAATAGGATAGAATAGAATAGAATAGGAAATCCTATAAGCTTAATTTAAGCACTTTTGAATAATCATAGTTATCCTTCTTTTAATCTAACGCTCATTCGGAAAGTTGTCTCACGAGAAGAATGAGCGAGAAACTTGCGTGTCGCTCTTTTAAGTAATCGTTTTAACTTTACATTTTTATGTTGAGGAGGTACTTCAACTGCATTTTATATGTGAACCGAGGGTTAGATTTAAGTAAGATTCGTTAACCATTCAGTTTTGAAACCTAACAAATACACATATTCGAAACTATAATATTATACAGTACTAGGCAGTTAGAAAAATATCTCTTCTTTTAATAAATGAATAAAATTTCTAAAATTAATGTAGTCTTAGTTACTCCTTATAATATTAGCTATCTAGTAGTCCCGTCAAAATCGGTCCAGCCGTTTTAGTCGCACAAAATTTTTCTTAATTTTTTTTTAAGTACTTTCCTTATACACTTTCATATACATTTATTGAAAAGCTGTTAATTTGAAATTAGAAACGGACATTTCAGTTTTATTTATTTGTATGGATAGATTTAACTGTGTTTTTATGTGACTGGAATAAACAAGCAAGCTGACAGCCCAACTAAAAGTGAGCGAAAGCCTCAGACACTCCATTACATGATGACCGTAGTACTCACTGCTCATGCTTTTGAATACCGAGGTTCGAACCCCTAGTGGTGCCCTCAGACTAAAGTCGTATGCGTCAGGCAGGAGTTGGCCTTTAGCCGCTCCATAAGTCCTTCCGCGGGTTTGGAGTGCCATCTGCACTCGCCCCCTAAACGTCCTGTGAAGCTGTAAAGGCCATCTGCGGCCAACAGCATTAGAGTAGTTCGAAAAAGAAAAGCTTTTGAATAGACTAAGATATCATACTACCTATTAAAACCACAAGGTCCTAAAGGACCAAGGCTCTAAGGGACTAAAAAAGGCCCTAAACTATTATATTAATAACTATAATATTAGCATTGCTTTCTTGATTTAATTGATTGATGGACGACTGAGGCTTTGATTGAGCCGGCTTCTTATGTAAAATGTGAATACTATAACTATCAGATAGCAATTGTAAGAAGCTTTGATGTAGTCTAGTGTTTTGAGTAGTCATGCTCACTAAAATATCACTACTTGTGGCGGCTGGGCCCCCCAGGCCCAACTAAAATATGGTCGAGCGCCCATTGCTAATACAATTCACTTTAATATCCAAAACACAACTGGCACGCTCTGCGTTTGTCACTATGACTGAATGCCGCCGTTTAACCAGTTGGTTATATATTCAATATTTTTTCTATTTGACCTCCGTATTTAATAGAATTAGTGCTAGTGTAGTAGGTTTGTCTATAACATAAACTTAAAAATGCTATTTAATAAAATTATTCGTAATAATCCAAGTTTACATTGCTCGTTCTTCTTGTCATTAGTACTAAAAACAAACTACCTTCTTTTAATATATTTTTAAAATATCGGATTTTTTCTACAATAATAATGTGAATTCTAACATATACCCCAAAAACTAAGGGACTATAAACCAAAACACTATCAAACTCAAACATTATTTTTGTTTTCGTACCATTCTGTGTACAAACGTAATTTAAAAAATATAATCTTTCTATAAAACAAAACTATAGAGCTACTTAATCTCCGTACAGCGCCATCTATTGGCATTATTTACAAAATATATTATTCGATTGACATATTCACTATTTAAATTATATTTAAACTAAAAAACAGCTTACGAAACAAGCTGCTTGTAGACACATATATATATATATATAGTCAATATATATATATTAAAATGTTTAAATAACAAACCATAACGTTATATACCTCATACGCCATTCATTACACCTCTAGGAAAGTAACGTAACTTGCCAGCTCTTTTTAAGTTGCCAGATGTTGCATTTGCTTGTCTTGGACAAAACTAGCCTATATTAAGAAAATATATTTTGTGCTTGCTTCCTTTAATGCTATTCGTGACATAAGTAAGAATAGTCTTGAATATATTTCAGAAAAATGATCCTTAAGGGGGTCAGACGTCGCTGTTGTCAATAGTACATCACAACCAAGTATATACCATTCTATCACGATCACTATATATTATAAAACAAAGTCGCTGTGTCTGTCTGTCCATCCCTATGTATGCTTAAATCTTTAAAACTAGGCAACGGATTTTGAAGCGATCTTTTTTTAATAGATAGAGTGATTCAAGAGGAAGGTTTATATGTATAATACATGTACACTCGGGCGAAGCCGGGGCGAGTAGCTAGTCAAGAATAAATTATTTTAATGATAAACTTCATAAATTATTTTTATTATTATCATCTTTATAAAAGCAGCTGTTACCATAAATAAACAATACCCTTTCAATTTACCAGTAACTCATATACGAGGTCCTCAGGGAGCGTGATATACGCAAAAACGGTGATTTGATTGCAGTTCCGTGCACCGTAATACTCCCTGAAGGGCTGTATATGGGTCACCTAAATACACGGGCCCTAAGTGTAGGGTGCATGTTACAATCACCGGCCACGGCATAAAACTGTTCTATAGAATTTTTATTTAAGAAAATTGCTAAAGAATAAGAATTTATGCTTATTATTATTTGATAATGATGTTTACTATTATACTAATTTCTTATATATGAAATCCTTTAGGTATCTATCTATTATTAATTCTTTAGGTATTTTCTTACAATTCAATAAAATAATTCAGTAGAAAGGGACAAAACAAATTACGACTGTGACGTTCTTATAAATAAGGCAATAAATACTTAAATACAATAACTTATGTGCCAAAATAGTAGTCTTTTCTAGTCATTTTTTTTGTGATACAGTTATGAAAAAGTCAACTAATTATTTTGTTTAAAACATACATTCAAAAATCTTACGTAAATTATCTGCCTAATAATGTTATTTATGATATTTTAAAATGTATAATAATTTTCAAATTTCATATTTATTAATGTTTATAAAAAATATAAACTATATTTTTTTGAAAATTAAACTGAAACATAAAACAATACATGTTTAATTAAAAGTGTGTTTTGTTAACTAACAAAAATAACTATATTGTATTTTGATTTTATATATATAATAAAATTTGACATTCATAAGCGGCTAAAATTTCGTACATGAATAAATAATTTTTGATTTCATTTGAAATCACAATAAAATATTGTGTTTGACAATCCTACATGTGACTATTATCATATTAAAACTTTATAAATGGCGTCTACACAATAATTCTCAGTCTACTGAACATTCTATAATAATCCAATTTATTTCGTAAATGAAAACTAAAACTGAGTGTCTCGGCTTGTTTAAAACTTAATAACTTCAATTTCAGTCCGGGACTACTGAATGCATTTGAATTACTGGATATAATATTCAAATTATTTCTTTTGTTGCTACTAACCGGTCTCACCGAGCCAGTGGCGTAGCTACCCAGGGGCTAGGCGGGACAGTGCCCCTGTGCCCTCAAGCTCAGTGGGCCCTCGAACCCTTACAAGAAAATTTCGATCGAACTGAACTTTTGAAAATTTCTCCCATTTTCAAAATAAATATGCAACCCGAGTTTAATCATGGCAACTCAGTTGAGAGAAATTCGAAAGTTATACCTTCGGAATTCCCGGAATTCCCGGAATTCTTTCTGTGGGTTGGCAGTGTTGTCAATTTGACGGATAGCGATATGTGCGTTTTAATAAAACTGTAATGTAGGGCCTCACTGCTGAGCGTCCTAGAGAGTGGGGTCCTATTTTTTGCCCCAGGGCCCTTGGTTACCTCACTACGCCACTGCACCGAGCTCTTACATTTTACAGTCAACTACATACCAAACTGAATAATAATTGTGTTTATTTTATACTGTATCTTACACATTCATATGCCGGTTAAATTTGAAACGAAAACTTTTATACGTTGCGCTAATTTCACGATAGTTTTGTACAGTTAAAAGTTTAATTAACTGTTTTTATACAGTAGGTTTACCACGCTAAACCGGAGTCATATGTATCCTCTACTATGAACCCGTAGTTTTGTCTGTGCGTTTTAAAATAAGCAGTAATAAATGTTAATATAGAATAGTATTTATTGAATTTCTTCGAAATATATGTATTAATAATCACCGTTGTCTAACTTTAGAAATTTTTACGGTAGATTTGACATATTATAAGAGTCTGTAATAGACCTACGTGAATAAAGATATATTGTTGACGTTTAGGTAAAAATTGACTTATGGATAAAAATATAGTATTAAAGCGATCGTTTAAAGGACTCTTAAAAGAACGAGGTTCGAAATCAATTCGACTGTATATAATTTTATTTTCAGTAAACTAAACTACTACCAAAAAAAAAGGATTATTTATTTATGGTAACAGCTGCTTTTATAAAGATGATAATAAAAATAATTTATTCTTGACTAGCTACTCGCCCCGGCTTCGCTCGGGTGTACATGTATTGTATATATAAACCTTCCTCTTGAATCACTCTATCTATTAAAAAAACGCTTCAAAATCCGTTGCGTAGTTTTAAAGATTTAAGCATACATAGAGACGGACAGACAGCGACAGCGACTTTGTTTTATACTAAGTAATGATAATGATTAATCACCTGATTACGCAGTTACAAACGTTTAAAATGATACTATATTACCCTTAATTTCTTTGGAAATGATTCAATTCATGAATACTATCACTGGCTTTCGAGTCGGCGCGCTTTTCTTTACGGCTAAACCTGCACTTTGTCAAACTTGATGGGCCCAAGTAACCCATGTGCTCATTACCACACTTTGAACATATTATCACAGATTTTTATGGTAAAGACTTAGATATAAACAATAGATAGTTATTTTACTAACAATAGATGTATATATAATATTTTTAATCTTGATACACATTTACATTTTAATTCACTGTAGTTCTACACTAGGCTCGCAGGCCTGTATTGTAGAGACTGGAGTGACTTATTATTGTGTACATTTTGCATGTTTACCCTTTATATTAATAGCTATTTGAAAAATGAAAGTTGCGTGTAAAATGTAGGGAATAAATTTGTGTAAAATTTGTGGATATAATGTAATTTGTGTATGAGCAGTGGTATGAATGAGTGTATAAGTCTTAGATAGTTACTAACAATAGATATATAAGTCTTCACCATAAATCAAAAATTAAAATATGTACTAAAAACAAGATTAAATAATTGTAAAAAACATGTTAAGTATTTGGTGCACTCACCCTACCCTACACACTCAACGATGTCACTTACTGCAGGGGTCTTCAAAACTACGCAATTGCAAACTCCACGTGGGTCCCAAGTTCATTCACCTCTCTTCAAATATTCCCCTTTATATCCCATTTTGAACTCTATATACAGGATATAAAGATCAAAACAAACGCATTTCGCATTGTGTCATGGAAGCTTTTTGATTTACCTCCCATCAAAAAACGGGATAGCAAACAGTTTTGCATCTTGTACCGTGCGTTTTAAGTATCGTATTTCCATCTTACACTCAATACACTGCATTCCAGAACTTATAGAAATATGAACCATAACACAATACCGTAAAGTCAAGAGTCAATTAACTGTACTTTCAAAATACGACGCAATACGGATGACGTCAGAAGGGTGAAAGTAAATTGCTTATTTATCCTAATGAATATAATTCTAGGGAAACACAGATATGCATAGGTAAGATTATATATGATCAATTCATTAACAAAATGTAGGAATTTAATAATGGATTCCGTGGTTTTACTACTCCCCTCTATACCTAACCACACGCTCTATAGAAACAGTTTTTAAAGCTAGATGTTTGAATTTTTTTAGATTGTTTATTAAATTCAATGCTAAAAAAATTACGCTTAAGGGGGTAAAACAAAATAGGGGATGAAAAGTTTGTATGGAAATTCGTCATTCGTCGTCTATTAAATGCGAACGAAGTCGCGGGCACAGCTAGGGTATCTATATATGTATGTACAATTGTACATAACTAAACCCTGTTATAAATATGACAATTGGCTGGCTAACAGTTACTTATTTTCAATGAAATCACGAAGCAACAAATACATATCAACACAAACAGATTTCAAGCGGAAAAATATATATACTTCGCAACGAAAATATAGTGAAAAAATAAACAAACATAGTGCGTACCAAACTAAACACTCGACGTGGATCCAAGCACTCGGCAAAACTTATTTGCAGTCTGCTATGAACGTTTGTTTGTGGGTCCGGATTGAAATGCTCTTTGATACGTTAGCCAAATGTTTGTTTGTTTATTTGTGTGTGGCAAATTCTTATTTTGGCCGGTACCGCCTTGGTAAATATTGGCTTTTCTCGCTGTGGATCTAGCGGGGCGAGTTGTGTTGCATACACGGATAACAAGATTTCACATATTTGGGGTAAAGATTTGATAACCATTATACTATGTGCGTTGCAGCATTGTGCGGGACGCGGGACAGTTTCATTAGGTTTTCGTTTCACTCGATTTACAAATTATGATGTAGTATTTCAGCATTACTATATACCATTATGTATCACATTCATAATATATTAAATCACAAGCTTTCCGCTCGCGACTTTGCCCGCGTAGACTATAGGTTACACTGCTCAGTAGTGGGATGTTATATAGCTTAAACCTTCCTCTTGAGTCTATTCTGTCTATTTAAAAAAACTTATTAAAATCCGCGAATCTTTTTAAGATCAAAACATACGTAGGTACAGACAGATAATGGGTACATTCGTAATATATTAAATCATTGATAACTGTATTAACTTAAATGTAGCAATTGTTAAATGCATAATTAGTAACTGTCACTCAGTAGTAATAACATCTTTAAACTTCTTTCACGGTTCTTATTTTTAAACTGTTGCATTTAGAATTTGTAAAACCTTAACTCTTTATAATATAGACTAGCTACTCGCTCCGGCTTCGCACGGGTGTACATGTATTATACATACAAACCTTCCTCTAGAATAACTCTATCTATTAAGAATAACCGCTTCAAAATCCGTTGCGAAGTTTTAAAGATTTAAGCATACATACGGACAGACAGCGACAGCGACTTTGTTTTATACTATGTAATGATAATGATGATTACACGTCTATACTAATATTATAAAGAGCTAAAGTTTTCAATTCAATTTATTTAATGGAATAAGAGTAGATGCTCTGCCGTTTCAAACGTGAAAAAATTACAATATCATTTTCGATTCCTCTGATCCTATTTTAAAAATTCTTCTCTGTCTTAAAAGGTATATTGAGTACTTTAACATCAACTCTATGACCTATAAGAGCGGAGTGCAATGAAAAATGTAACAAAAAATATTTATAGACCAACAAAAAAAATATATATTTATAGATATATGAAGGATATTCTTAGGAGATAGAAGGATACTCTAGGATAGATCCTGAGGAGATAAAAACGATGGTTTTTATCTACTCAGGATAGAGTGTAAACTTTTCAAAGGTGATTTCGTTTATGTATGAATGTTACTGAATGTTACTTAATTATGGTCGGATTTCGACTACTGAGCGGTCGTAAGTATTACTAATTACTCATATATTAATCATATCATATATAGTATTATGTAGTCGTATGTAAACTAGACAAATGTCTCAGAACTCATATCGCACTCCCCAAGAGTATCAGACGATCTCAACCAATATAATGTGTACATTCGAACCGGTAAAACTCTATTATTAATCCGATTAATATAATTGTTAATTTTCAACTAATTTCAAAATTATCAAAATTGTGAATTCTGTTGTACCTCATATTATTAATAAAATAAAATATTATAATCGCGAAAGTTTGTGAGTATGGATGGATGTTTGTTACTCTTTCACGTATAAATTACTGAACGGATTTTGATGAAACTTTACAGTAATATTACTGTAAAGTTTCATCAAAAAACGAATAAGCGTAAAAGCTATATATAGCTTATACGTCAGAATAACACATACGCTACAAATTTCATGCGAGTGAAACCGCAGACAGCTAGTTATACATATAGTAAAAATGTAACTGATCTTTATCTGTACATATATAAGAAATTATTGAAATTACATAGAATTTAAGAAGAAAATCATTATTTTGAGACTTTATTTTTTTTTTAATTACCCAAAACAATTATTTTTAAAATTTAAGACTGTTTATCTTAGATTTAATAATTTATGTGTTTATTACTGATTTATTTGATGACAATTGTGAAATAATTTACTTGATACTTATGTATTTATTTATTTAAACTTATCGGAACAAAAGACGACATCTCTAATAGACAAACAAACCGGAAGAAGGAAGGTCATGGTGATAAATCATAGATAATATAAAAACAGAGAACATATAAAAGTTGTACAGAGTAGGTTACTACTTTTATTTTACGATACAGATTAAAATATTCTATTACACATTTTTTTAGTGAAGTTCACATATTTTTTTTGTTTAACTTAAAATTTATTGTTGTGTTTTTTTTATTGCAATCTCTTTACAAATAATATAGGTTATAAGGGTATAAAGTCGCAGGCTCACAAAGACACAATTTAGTAATAATAATACTCTCAGGACAATAAACACACTCACACATACACGCAGTATAAGTCCCGTCAAAATCGGTTCAACCCTTACAGAGATAAGCAAGAACATACAGACACATTTTTTTTTTATATAAGCACCGTATGCATTTAGTGATTAGTTGTTAATTTGAACTTTCTAACGGACATCTATTTTTTTCTATACATTTTCATCGAAAGGCCGAAATATAAATTTGATAAGTACAACAATTACGCGGCTGAGTGTACATAACCGAGGCAGTTCCAATGTAGGAAGCGTAGGAGCGTACAAAGGCTCTCACAAGTTGTCGCGGCGCTGTCACCGACTTCCTACCGCTGAAGTATCTTTTATACAACTTTGCAACTATTATTCGATAATGTGCTCTTACAGGACTGTACGTCATCGTACTGTGTATTTGCTATATCATATAATAAATATCAGTTAATTAAATATATCCGATATCAGATTGTGGACTAGTGATTATACTATTAACCGAGTCTTAACACAAATAACTATATAACAAACAAGCTACACCCGTGACTTCGTTTTTTGAGTTTAACTTTATTTTTCTAAAATAAAAGTAGTCTAAGTTACTCCTTATTACCTCACCTAGTTGCCAATAAAAGTCGCGTCAAAATCGGTCCAGCCATTTCAGAGATTAGCCGGAACAAACAGATAGACAGACAAAAAGTGTAAAAAATGTTTTGGTGTATGTACCATATTTATATTCATATGCATGTAGTAAAAAACGGTTATTTCAATATTACAAATAGACACTCCAATTTTATTTATATGTATAGATGTAAAATAACTGCCGTTGGGGCAGTAAAGTCTTCGAGTGGCGACCACGGACCGGACGCAGCGTGGGAAGGCCTCCAGCAAGGTGGACCGAGGCTCTGGTCAAGATCGCTGGAAGGCATTGGATGCGAGCAGCGCAGGACCCATCGTCGTGGAGATCTTTGGGGGAGGCCTATGTCCAGCAGTGGACGTCTTTCGGGCTGCGATGATGATGATGATGATGTATAATATTAACAAAAAAGTTATCTAACTTATATAAGCTGTCTAGTACCCATAACAATCTCTGCTTAAGTCGGGACTAGATATATGAATTGTCAAGGGTTATTATTATTAAATTAATTTTAAAAGTAAATCAATAATAATAATAATAATCTCAGGACAATTTACACAGCGCCATCTAGTCCCAAGTTAAGCTAGTTACAGCGTGTTCTGGGTACTATATAACTGATGCAAATACATAATTTAATTTTTCGTAAATAAATACATCTTAATAATATTATAAACGTGAGAAATTTTGTAAGTATGGATGTTTGTTACTCTTTCACGCAAAAACTACTAAACGGATTTCGATGAACCTTTACAATAGTATGGCTTATGCATCAGAATAACTCATAGGCTATATTTAAGATTGAAATGTATATATTAAATTTTAATACAGGTGAAACAGCGGGACAGCAAGTATTATATATATATATATATATATATATAGAAAACACCCAGACCAACACAAACAACTCATGAATACAAATATTTTCACCATACGAGGAATCGAACCCGCGTCCATCGGATATACGGCGGTGTGCTATACTGCTACACCACCAAGGTCATCAATGTTAAATTTCCACCAGTATTGAAGGTATAACACGTAAATGTACAACGCGGGATTGTCGTCGACAGATTTACGGCGTGCCGCTCCGAGCGTGACATACCGATGCATACTGACCGATACGGTACGATAGCTCCACAAGCGAATTTACATCGCACCCCGACACAAGGGATGTTTAAATTGGAGTATTAACACGAAAGTATGCCCCCTCCGATCGATCCCCCGTCCAATTCAAACGGGGATCGAAATTACGGACCGAGCCGAGCCTCGAACCCCGAGCGGTGCTCTCAGACTAAAGTCGTATCCGTCAGGCGGGAGTTGGCCTTCAGCCGCTCTATAAGTCCTTCCGTAGCCTTGAAGTGCCATCTGTACTCGCCTATCGTCCGATGAAGCTGTAAAGGCCAGCTGCGGGCAACAGTATGAAGTATGAGAGTAATCAAAAAAACTTATAAATTTTGAGGCCCATGATTGGAGACTCATGCGTATTCTATTTCAGAAGACTAATCTGTGCCCTATAGCTAAAGTTGCCATATTTCTTTTCAGGCTATAATGGGCAGGCAAAAAAATACGGGAATTTCATTTTTTACCCGGCTCAAATTATCAAAAGACTAATTGTCTAGCGTAGATCAATTGATTCAATAATAAACAACAAAGTACGATTCGAATACGGGACAGAGTCAGTCCCGCCGGGACATTTTAAATAGGGAACGTCCCAGGAAATACGGGACGTCTGGCAATGCTACCTATAAACGAAATACTTACAAAGAAAGCTGCTTGACAGCTGTGATACTGTGGTATCTATGCAGACGAATATTACAGCCTAGCCAGTTACATCACCACATTTCTATCCATACCTTTGAGTCTCCTGGATATATTAGGTTGATTTGGACATTCCAATCACCGTAACCGTATTATGACTAGTAGTTCCCGCGACTTCGTCCGCGTGGAATTTACTAACTCCTTATTACATTAGCTACCTGCCAAAAACGTCCCGTTAATATGTACAGCCATTTCAGAGATTAGCGGAACAAACAGACAGACAGACAAAAATTGTAAGAAATGTTATTTTGGTGCATGTACCGTATTTATATTCATATGCATGTAGTAAAAAACTATTATTTCAATATATCAAACAGACACTCCAATTTTATTTATATGTAGAGGAATAGCTTTTAGTGTAGTTACATACTTTTGAATAGAATAGAATAGAAAATCATTTATTCAAGTAAACTTCATTTTAAGCACTTTTGAATAGTCGAAAATTTTTTTTCAAATCTACCGCTTATTCGGAAAGCTATATCATCCCAAGAAGAATAAGCAAGAAACTTGCGTGTTGAGTTGAATACCAGATGTTATTAAATAAACCACTATGAGTATGAATATGAGTGTAAGAAAGGAGGGCATTCTTTTGTTATATTTTTAACTTTCCTAATTCTTATAAATATTCTTTTCTTTAGTAAATTTATCACAATAAGTATTATACTATTTTACCTCGCCATGTCTTTATGATGTAAAGGTTATTAATAGAAATATCATTAACAAAAACAAATGTTGACTTAACAAAAAGTCTTAGATATTTTAAGTTACGTGTTAATTAATTTTTAAATTCATTGAATAACCTGTAGATACTTTGGTAATGTTTAGGTTTATCATCCACTACAAGGAGAGCGATGAAACGATTAAAATGTTTCGAACAAGGCATGATGACGGCCTGTTATAATTTAAGAAGAAAATGTAAATAATTGTTATTTATATATAGCAGCATATACTATAAATACTAAATATCTACTACGATATATTTATTTTGTAAATATACATAAAAAATACATAATTCAATACAAAATTCACACTCATGTTTACACACTGTGAGGTATGTGAGGTATTCACGACCTTCTGAAGTACGGAGGTGTTCTAATATGATAAAATCTTCACTAAATATTCGAAGTACAAATGCTGTAATCAGGTTAAAAATTTAATATTGATTTAAGGTAAGGACCTTATTAACTTTAAACTATATCATAGGATTTACACTATCAGCAAATAACTATTATTGCCCATCATAATTGCTTTGCACATTATTTGGGGTCGGTGCCGTATATCATCCGATTTCACTTATCTCTATCGGCCGTCATATCTGAGCCTTCTCTCCTTTTATTCGTATCATCTTTCACACAATCCATCTAACTTTTTTAGACCTTTCTTTTTCCATCCATCCACGTTCATGTAATAAATAACTGTTTATCTCTGTCTTTATGTCATTCTCTTCTACTGCATCGGCCGTCATATCTGAGAATACTCTCCTTTTATTCATATCGTCTTTCACACAATCCATCCATTCTTTTTTAGGGCGTCATCACCCTTTCAATACTGCAATACATAATATTTATTATATCAATTTGTATTCATATAATAAATAACTATTATGTATTGCTATTCATTTAATATTTTTAGCAACACGTAGCTATAGCATCGCTCACGTATGAGTACGCACCTCTTTATCCCGGCCCCGTAACAATAAAATTTCAAGAATTTCAAAGGGATCAGAGGAATTTTTCGCGTGGAAAAATATGTCAATTTTGTAAAGGGTCCCTCCTGGCTTTGTACCTTGGCTGCTTCGGATTCTGCTACACTTGACTTTTTAACAAGCTCCTGACATCTCACTACGAATATATAATATATTACGGAGCACGTCTATATCTGAAACTCTCATCTCGTTTTTATTATTACTTACAAGTAAAACGGTGTGCTAAACATCTATAGACTCATCATAATAAGAATGATCATAAAATTTGCGTATTGCTCTTTGAAATAAATTTTGTTAAGCATTACATATTTAACTAGCTTTTTCCTGCGGCTTCGCTCGCGTTAATTTATCCCCTTAGGGGTGGAATTTATCAAAATCCTTTCTTCGCGGATGCCTACGTCATAATATCTACCTGCATGCCAAATTTCAGCCTGTTCCGTCCAGTGGTTTGTGCTGTGCGTTGATAGATCACTATGTCAGTCACCTTTGAGTTATATATATTTAGATTCTAGCTGAATATTATTTAACTAAAAATCCATATATCGTTACATGTACTATTTTCTTTTCTCAGACTTTCACTTGGAGATTTGACAGTTGCCGAAGCTTGCCGAAGTTCGACTATGGTGAGTCCGCGTGGCCTTACTTTTATATATCACACAGTATATATAACTGTATTTTTCTAAAATAAATGAGATTAACCGAAACAAACAAACGAACAGACAGACAAACAAAAATTTAAAAAAATGTTATATTGGTGTATGTACCATATGCATGTAGAAAAAAACGGTTATTTCAATATTACGAACAGATACTTGAATTTTATTTATACATATGTATAGATGTGTGTGGGACTGTGTGTAGGACGCTGGGGTTGGTGTAGCCAACGATGGTGGTAATTAAAGGGGTGTAAGTGGTAAAAATATATTTCGTAACACACTATGTATGGTAGCAGAATGCAAACTATGTATGACAATATTCGTATAAAAATATAAATGTTTGAAAATACGAAATGTCGTGCCAACCAGCGGCCCGAATGTAAGGAGTCCTGTACATTATGTATGTACTTACAAAAAATTCTATGTATTTTTACCAGTAGTACCTATAACACCGAAGAATTGCGACTCTGAAGTGGCAATGGGCAGGGCACATAGCTCGTAGGACAGATGGCCGTTGGGGCAGTAAAGTCCTCGAGTGGCGACCACGGACCGGAAGACGCAGCGTGGGAAGGCCTCCAGCAAGGTGGACCGACGATCTGGTCAAGATCGCTGGAAGGCATTGGATGCGAGCAGCGCAGGACCGATCGTCGTGGAGATCTTTGGGGGAGGCCTATGTCCAGCAGTGGACGTCTTCCGGGCTGCGATGATGATGATGACCTATAACACAAGCTACTAAGCTTGGGACTGGATTGCGCTGTGTGAATTGCCCTAAGATATTATACGGAAATCGCGGCCCAAAGTCGGCCAACTATAATTGATCAAAAGACATATCCGGATAGTCCCATCACTACAGCTTCCGTAAGCGGATCAGTCAGCTGGAGGCGGCTCCATAAAATATTTTACGATTGTCATAAAGTCCAACGCTGTCTCACTGACACGCACAAGTTTTGTTAGTTAAATTGCCATGAAATTACATACATTTCTTGTCTGTTTTTGTTGGACTAATTAAGATTTTCCGAGAAATATATAGATAAAACTCTTAATTGCGTTAATGGCACACACACCAGTCACAGAAATATAAAAATAAAATGTAGACACAAAATTATATTGGTCAGTTAATAATATACAATTTTAGCTGTACCCGCGACTTCGTCCGCATAAAATAGTGACCTTGATCAAATAATGAAAAAAATATTTAATGACCTAACCAAATAAAAAAGCTAAATAAAAGGCAAATGAAAAAGTTTCATCCTCAAAAATGACGACACTTCCATACAATCTTTCATCCCCAATTTCAACACCTTACAACCGTTTTTTCGCATTAAAAAGTAAAGTAAAAGTAGCCTATGTCCTTTCTCAGGGTCTAGAGTATCTGTGTATCAAATTTCATTTAAATCGGTTCAGTAGTTTGTGCGTGAAAGCGAAATAGACAGACAGACAGACAGAGTTACTTTCGCATTTATAATATTAGTAAGGACGGTACAAAAAAACGTGTAACGTAGTCTATGTGCATCGGCCATACGCAAAAAGACATAACCTCAGTGTATTATTTGTTACAAACAGCAAACCACTGGTTTTCAGGTATTGCCCAGGAACATACGCGAGGACGCATCTAACAAAACCGCCGCATGTAACCAGCCCTATTACACTATCATTACCAAAAACCAGTGACTCTAATGGAAATAGTATAGATTTAACGTAAATAGAAGCTTGCTCAAATAAGTGTTTGTAACTAGATGGCGCTGCAGAGAAGAGGATCTGATAAGGCGGTAACAGGCTGCCTCACACTTCCACTATTCTCGCAGTTTTGAACTTGACTTCAATTCACCAATTAATTACATAATAAAATACAAAACCAAAGAAGGACACAAATTGATTGCAAACAATCAAAGGTGGCAATTCCAGCAGTAAACAAACGATTTACAAAACATCTACTTTCATTCATTCATAATTTAAGAGCTACGCTCTTGTCGGTATAGCTCTTGCCACTTTCCGCGATATTCCATCATGCTCTTTAATTCTTGATACGACACGACTTCCATTTTGTCCTCAATTTGTATAATATCTATTTATCTATCTATCAAAATCCAAAATATCTACTGAACCTAAATAGAAAAAACCTTTTAATAATGATAGGGACAATAAAGAGCCATTGTCCCTTAAACAAACACTTGTACACAATAGACAATCCTTGTCGGGGCTGCATTGAAGCCGCAGAAATGGCCGCTCACATAGCGGTGGCCACACAACGTACACATCTTCGGAACGGTGAGGTCGCTCCGTGAAGCCTGTGAAGACAACAGGAGGATGCGGTTCTGGAAGGAGCTTGGCTGGCTACTTTAGTAGTCTTAGCTTAGCTTAAATGCGGAGAATAGAGCCCATATTACATTATGTTATATTACATTACTTTACATTACATTACACAGTATAATACTAGTAATAAAATAATTGTATGTCACAATATCACATCATTCGATAAAGTGAAGTGGACAGTATACAATTACAGCGTCTGTCGTTCCACACTTATATCTTTAAGAAGCCAATGTCCCACTGACAGCGTTATATTATGATTATCAAATATTATATACTTATTTCACTTGAAAGTAAAGTTATAACATTATACTTTTTAGCGTAGATCTAAATTAAAAAATCGGAAGTAACTCTTTATGTCTGTCTGTCTTTTTGTCTCGTTTCCACGCCAAAACTACTGAACCTATTTAAATAAAATTTGATACACAGATAGTCTAGATCCTGAGATAGGACATAGGCTACTTTTAATGCGAAAAAGGTGTCGTTTTTAAAGCTAGAAGCTAAAAAACTTATATTTTAGACTGTTGATATATAAATAAATATGACATTCAAAGTTTCCAAAAATTTTACCCTTAAGAGGGTAAATTAAAATAGAGGATGAAAGTTTGTAGTTTGTAGTTACAGTAAATCTAAAGTATTTTTTTCAAATTCTTCTATAGACTTGGACTGTTTATAAGAATGTCCTAAAGATAAGTCTTTTCTTTTTGCTGTATTTAAGTTTAAAAGTTATGTGTAATTCTAAAACACCAACTAGTATGAAACATTGATATTAGTAGCCTTATCCTATGGATATACTATATCAAGCAGAATAATGAAAAAGTTGGAGGCGTGAAGAATTCGTGAAGTACCAACAACTAAAGAGATTGATGGTAGATCGTGAAAAATGGCAGGAGCTCCACCGATAAGAGCGCCACTCTTAAATTATGAATGAATAAAAATATCCTATGGACCTAATTTCATCGAGTTTCATTAGTTATTGCAGAAATTTTTTTTATGGAGGGGAGTCAGGGAAATGTAACTGTAATGCATAAATCTAACATTTCTAACTGCGAAATACAATATAAACTGGAAGATATGCATCACATATTGAGAGAATGTGCCAGAGACATATCTTAAAAGGAATGTATAAAAAAATGTGGAGTGAAAAAAGGGGCATACCTATTATATTGTTTCGGGTATGCGGAAAGGATGTGCGATCAAAGACTGACTCAAGATTTTATACAATACGATATCAGAAGTGATGTAGCCCAAACGGACTGAAGAGGGCTGATAGAAAAATATTTTTATTCTATTGATGAATGTTTAAAATATTTTCATTCCTGAAATAACCCAATTACTTCACCAATTAATTTAATGTCAAAAGAAACAGTAGTATATAGGGGTGAAATAGAATTGTTAGTAATGTGGACTGATGACCCCTTACCAATGTACCATGTAAGGTTGACCTTCACGCGATTTTCCCCTGAAAACCATCATATTAAATGAGTGAATTTTCCACGATGGGCTAGCTGGCCTGATGGTCATCCTTCACTGGTGCCCCGCCAGCGTAAAACGTTAGTGTAAATAAACACATCATGCATTATCATCAATTTAAAAAAAAATGCTTTTAATAATTATGTAAATTTATGTTTAAAGCTGGACAGTAATTAATTTTGCATACGAGTTTCTGGTGAAGAGACTCATCACAAAACATTCTTATGATTATTATGCAAATTTCTTTTTAAAACTGAAATAACTAATTATGCATACCAGATTCTAGCGAAGAGACTGATCAGAAGAAAACAAATTCAAATTCAAATTCAAAAATCATTTATTCATGTAGGACATTTTAGCCGCTTATGAACGTCAAATTTGTACACTATAATTTTATTTTTTCCCCTAACGTCCAGTTCGGTATATAGATCCAATGGAGAATAACTGGCAAGAAACTCAATTGAATTACTTCTTTTTTAAAGCCAGTTTATTTACAATGTATATTTATATAGGTGTCTATGTCTAATTATTAAATGAAAATCCAGTGCATGAACAACTATTGCCATGCACGCTCGTCATTCAAGTACTCGTTTAGTGAGTAATAGGCTTTTCTCAGTAAATATGATTTAACAGATGTTTTGAATTTATTTAAGGGTAATTCCAACATATCATTTGGTATCTTATTGTACATTTGTATACCTATTCCCATAAAAGACCTATTAACTTTTTCTAAACGATACAAGCAAGAAACTTGCATTGTTCTTTTAAACAATTAAGTTGTAACTTAACATTTTTAAATTAAAATGTGTGAATACAAACCACTATTTCAATAAATCACTAAATTAAAATAAATTATTATTAGTTATTAAAATAAAAATATTTAATACACAAGCAACTAGTTGAGTCACAAAATAAGCGTGTAATCGCTTGTACCTATAATAGAAACCCCGTCCTTACGTGTGGTGGCAGTCTGGTCACGTCACCATGGGCGAGCGACGCCATCATTTCAAATTGTCCATTGACATCCCAACAGGACATAACTGATTTATTGACGATGCTCATGTAATTTTGTTTTTGGTCGACATCATAAGCGGAGGAATATGTTTTCTTGTATGCTACTTGAAAGTAACGACAATATTAAAAATATATAACGAACTAATAAACGAATTAAATGAAGAATAGAATAGAATAGAATAGAATAGAATAGAATAGAATAGAATAGAAAATTATTTATTCAAATAAACTTACATTGAAGCACTTTTAAGGTTCTTTAATTCGTTTATTAGTTCGTTTTGTTACCTCTTCGTTTATTCTTCTCTTCTTAAATAATTAGAAATGCTATCCAATGCCACTACCACACGGACGAAGTCGCGGACACAGCAAGTTACTTATATTTGACCTAAGAAATGTTATTTTATTACGTTACATAATACCTCATGGCCGTTGGCAATTTGAAAGCCTGCAAAGTGAAGGAAGATAAAGAAGCGATGCCAAGTAATTTCGTTTCACGAACAGTGAGTAACTTAGAACAACATCGATCCAGATTATACTTAGAGCCAATAAACCGTTAACAATGCACCCTTAAGCTGAACTCAACTTGAACTTAACCCGTTTACTTATATATTACTTTATACATGAACACTGAAATATCAGAAGAGACACTGAGTTTATTATATATTTACAAATGCATCATATCTTATGTTAAGTAAAATGTAACTTACAGTAGACTTGATATATAAGAAATAGAAATAAACCTTATTCAAATAAACTCAGTACGAGCACTTTTGAACAGACATTAGATTATTATTTAATGATAAATATGTTCTGATTGTATTTATTAATGGAGAAAAGGCGTAAATATGTGTGCATCATCCACTTAAGCTAGCTTATGCAAATTAGAAAAAAAATAATGCTATGCAAATTCGAGTCCCACTAGTTACTAAACAAAAAATCAAAATTACCATTTTTAAATTTCGAGCCCACATTCCGGACTATTTTGCAAAAAAAAAGTTATGTAATTTATTTTTAATTTCACACAATATGATTTAGCAGTATATAAAATGATAGCAATTCAAATATAGTGCAAAATGGACGGGAGAAAGAATGAAAAAAACCACATTATAATAAATTATGAGTCAAAACTTTACTTATAATTAAATAGATTAATCAGGATCAAGAGATAATCATACCAAACTTACGATTATGGGATACGGGAAAAGGGCTGTTTATAAAATATTGGGTATGAATATTTACATATTGTTTTGCTATATAATTCTAATTAAAACGTATGAGAGGACGTCCCTGGGGCATATCTGTTGGCGTGTAGAGATATTAGCATTTGAGATGACTCGATTACGTGGAATGCATATTAAACATTCGTAGCAGTACTGGCTTGTAACGCCAACAGGGCAGTTTGCCGCCAGGGCTGTTAAGAACTTGCATCTAAAGCCGTAAACTAATAAAAGAAAATAGGTTTGCCGCCAAAACAAAAGACTGTCTTTCTGATTTACTCTGTGATCGCTGTTCAAAATATAAAATAAATAATAACTACATATTTACAAGCAATTGTTTTCAGGTTAATTTTGAAAAATATGTCTGCTTATGTAAGAAATATTATATGTGAATATGCATTGCCTCTTTTAAAACAACAACCTATGCATTATTTTTTCGGTGCCATTATAAGTTCTTCATCAATCAACTTATGTAACCTTTCATTCAATACAATAATTATATGTTGAGAGTTTATTTTATTATACCTTAATTTTTACTGAAACCACAGATTAATAATTTTTAAATATTTTCTTATTTACGCACACCGGCCAGCTTTCTTTCTGATCGTGTCATGTCACGTTATTTGTCTGCGATGGAACCATAAACTACTGGAAATTGGTAGGTTTAAAAATAGGTTGTTATCTATTTTTTAAAACCTAACAGTAAGTAAGTAAAGTAAGAGTAAGTGGTATTCCCACAAAATTTTTTTTTCTTCTTTTTGATATATTTTTCTTATGATTCTGCATTAAAGTACACATACAACCCTAAAATTTTACACTTCTATCATCAACACCTATTTTTAATAGTGATACAATTTTTGTGACAAAATAACGTAAACCGGGACGATTAGTATCTTATAAAAACATGTAAAAAATTTAATTAATGTATGTGAGGATATGGGAATTGACATTTTATTCAATTCAAATCGGCATTAGTTGTTTATTGATTAAAAAATACATACAACCCTAAAATTAATGTATGTGAGGATATGGGAATTGTCATTTTATTCAAATCAAATCGGCATTAGTTGTTTATTGATTAAAAAATACATACAACCCTAAAATTAATGTATGTGAGGATATGGGAATTGTCATTTTATTCAATGCTAATCGGCATTAGTTGTTTATTGATTAAAAAATACATACAACCCTAAAATTAATGTATGTGAGGATATGGGAATTGTCACTTTATTCAATGCAAATCGGCATTAGTTATATTGATTAAAAAATACATACAACCCTAAAATTTTACACTTCTACCATCAACACCTATTTTTAATAATGATACAATTTTTATGGCAAAATTACGTATTAGTCCCTTATAATAACACGCAAAACATTTCATTAATGTATGTGAGAATATGAGAATTGTCATTTTATTCGATGCAAATCAGCATTAATTATTTACTGATTAAAAAATACATACAATCCTAAAATTTTACACTCCTACCATCAACACCTATTTTTAATAATGATACAATTTTTATGGCAAAATTACATATTAGTCCCTTATAACCATATTTTATGACCATATAAAATAAAAATTGTCTTTAGGAATAAAAAATTGTTCGCTTCTTTTATTCTAAAAACATGAACACGCAAAACATTTCATTAATGTATGTGAGAATATGGGAATTGACATTTTATTCGATGCAAATCGGCATTAATATTGCAATTGAAATCGTCTATAAGGACGCCATTTCATTTTATCATGCTTACTCATTTCCTATTGACATTTAATAAAAGCTCGCAATTGTATACCTGATGAGATACAACACTTGTTCATTAATAACCAACTTAACTTGACACCTGACCGACAGTGGAACATTTTTATGTAGATGCCAAGTGTAGCTGGTTAATTCGCATTACAGTAGTAATAACTGCCTTGAGAACTCGCTCCAAATTAAACAGTTGGGTCAGGTAAAGAGAATTTACAATTTTTAGCTGCACTTTGAAGTCTAGACTTGTTAATGAATACAAGTTATAAGATGTAGCGGTGAAGCTATTTTGTTTTAGAATAAAAGACGCGAACAATTTCTTATTCAAAAAGACAATTTTTATTTTATATGGTCATAAAATATGGTACATAGGGGGCTGGCCTTTATATTTCTTATACAAACACATTTCAAAAATTATAAATTTTAACACTTGTGTATTTTTTTATAATGTGTGTTAAAATTAAATAAATTTTCAATGCCTTCATATCGCAAACCAATAACCAAACAGGAATCACTGAATCACTAGCAGAATATACCAGGATTAGTACATTCAAAAGCCCTAATAATGGACTACTCGAACAAATACTCCAATAGATTATTGCTATTGAGTAAAGGCAACATATGCATCATTACTAGGCCATCACTGGATACTGCAAATTGAATAAACATATGACAAACCTAGGCCTGTGCACAACAAAAATCTGCAGATTTTATCAAGCTGAAGAGGAAACGCCACTACACATCGTAATATGGTTATAACCCACTCATGCATAAACGTAATATCTTTGGAATATAAACACGATGGTTTTTATCTCCTCAGTATCTCTATGCTGTGGAGACAAAAACCATCGCTCCTAAGATATCCTTCAATCCTTGTCCTTGACGAGCCTAGGCAGCAGTGAACTCCGAAAAAGGGCGAGCACAATAGATCTATGCAGGTCGCAGCGCTACAGGTTTCTTTAGCACCGAACAATAACCCAAAACCTTAAAAAATGGAAACTTAAGTGTATATGTATTTATAAAAATATCTAAGTATTTATATCAGTTGTCAGTACCCATAACGCAAGCTCTGCTTACCGTGGGACTAGATGGCGCTATGTTAATTGTCCAGGGTTATTTATTTATTAAAAACGGATTCGTGAGCTGAAGCTAGGTTATACTAGTTTGTATAACAATGTATTTTATTTTACATAATACTACGGACTATTTTCTTGCAAAAAAGTTTAACTTCTCGTACATCCCTTCTGGGTAAAAACAAAAAGTGTTGTCTATCAATCAATATAATACTGTTTAGTCCCTCGGGCCAAAAAAAACTCCTTCAATGGATACGAAATTTGGATACGCTGTCTATATAATTGATTGAACTTCCTCTCCTGACGGTCTATTTATAATGTACTCAGAAATGTAAAGGAATTATTAAGAAAATGTTGATAATATTATAAATGTATTTATAAAAATTACACGATATAATGCTTATCCATCAATTTGGAGAAAAAAAGTTACACATTAAGACAGATTTTTTTTATAAATATTATCAAATAACATTTAGCAGCATTTTACGCAATTTTTCTCACAACTAAGAAAGTTGAAGTTGAAAAAATACTGCGTTCCGATTAAATATATAAATAGAAATTAGATTAAATAGAAATAGAAATAAGAAATAAAAATAATCTTCATTCAAATAAACTCATTACAAGCACTTATGAATAGTCATATTTTGATTCTACCACTCATTTGGAATGCAGATTCATCACAAGAAGAATGAGCAAGAAACTTGTGTGTTGCTTTTGAATAGATGTTTTTTTTATATAATAATTACAGTATAACAAGTAAAAGGCATGCGATAATCAACATAGAAATCGCTACGCACTCATTATTAGTGTAATCAGATAATATTGTCAGTGCTATGCATTTTAAGTTTTTGTATAAAAACATTATTATCGTTAACGAATTCTTCAATTTTATAGTAAGCTTTTTGCAAAGGAAGTGTTTTATATGACATTTAAATCTTCTTAGTATATATACTTTACCGAATTCTCTAGTATATTTATAATTTTCTATACTGAAACTTCAAGAAAAGAGCTCATACAATCTCAAAAGGCCGGCAACGCACTTGCAATTCCTCTGGTGTTGCGGGTGGTAATGGGCGGCGGCAATCATTACCATCAGGGCCGCAAGCTCATTTCTCCTCTAATCTATAAGAAAAAACTTATGTGTTTTTCCTGATATTTGTTTAAACTATATAATATGTTACATTTACATAAAATCTTTTAAAAAATGTTGTGATTTACACATGTACTATCGAATATTGTCTATACTAATTTCTAATCGCCGCGTAGATTTTTGTGGAAAAAATAAAATAATAAAAAACATCTGTATTATACTCTTATTAATGAAAATAATACTATTGTAAATTAATTCTATTGTACTCCAAGTTTATATAATATACATAGAAAACACCCAGAACGATACAAACAATCTTACTCATGAATACAATTGTTTGCACCGTGCGAGGAATCGAACCCGCGATCATCGGAAGTAAAGGTGTGCTAACCCGCTAGACCACCGAAACTGTCAAATTTATACTATTAAATTTTAAATGTCGTGTTAATTTGTCTATTGTTCTTATACAAATAATCTTACTCAAGAATATGATTGTTTGCACCGGGCGAGGAATCGAACCCGCGATCATCGGAAGTTAAACCATTAGTCCACCGAGACTGTCAAATTTATATATCGTGTTTACATTTCTATAGTTCAAACATCATCGCTTACCGCTTATTAATTTGATCAGACCCTAAAGGCCGTTTCACACGTGCGCGGGTGGCCGCGACACGTGACGTGCCGTGATTTCGTAAGTCGGTCACGTGTGCACGAGCTCTTATAACTGCGATTTATTGTGTTCAACTTTGGTACGCCGGGTACCCACCAAATTGTTCTGCAATCTGCCATTTTTTCCACATCTCTTAAAGAACGAAGTATCTCTTTTTGCACACCGACACTTTCTTATCCACACTAGTTATATGGGATTAGTCGTAAAGAGAATTCCGAAACGATAATCGATCATTGTATTTATAAAATTATATGTATCGTATTTTTATTGTCATCAGAATATATAAAAATACTAGCTGTGCCGGCGACTTCGTCTGCGTTGAATAGACTTTGGATATCATATTTAATTTTTTATTTATATTATTTTACCTCATTAAACATATTTTTTTTACAAACCAAGCCTAATACATTAATTTCAAGCTTCTAGTTTTAAAAATGACATTATTTCCAAACAAACTTTCATCACCCATTTCGAGGTTATAAGGGGAGATAAAAGCTTGTATGGACATTTTTCAGTCTCTAGACTATCTGTGTACCAAATTTTATTTACATCGGTTCAGTAGTTTTAACGTGAAAGCGCGACAGACTATTAGTAAGGATTATCTAAAGTCGAGATGATATAAAAGCTACAAAAGCTTAGCTTTGAACTTAAGTGCTATTGTCGTAGTTAGTTTTTACTGTAAAATTTTACCGATAGACTTATACAATCTAGGCTGATTTGACATATCACAAGAGTTTGTAATAGACCTACACGAAGTAAGACATTTTGATTTGATTTGATAAAAGCTACAACAGAATAGCAATATAATCTAGCAGTTTAATCTCGATTAATACCTTTTAATTAGTATTAAGTATTATTATAAACAGAATAATACTTAATACTAATTAAAAAATTATAACCATTACTAGTAGTATTATAATCAGAAATTATAACCGTCTACTATTTGAGACAAATCAGAATAATTATGATGATTATTAGAATGCTATTTCGCACTACCGCACAGAACATACGTTATTGAATCATAAATATAAAAGAGAAGTATTAAAGGAGTCAAAAACCACATAATTGTAATTTATATCAATTATCCGCCTTATTTATAAAAGCACCCTACGTCTAATAAAACAGACCTCAAATAGGTTTAATTTTGTAATATAGCTATTGAACTGCATAAACTTTCTATGGAGCCTTTTTTCTTACATTAAATGTAAATGAAAAAACATTCTAATAGAATATCGAAGCTGTAAAAACGTAACCTGTTAGAGAAATAATAGAAAAAAAAACTAAACTTAAAACAAAGAAATATATTCAGTAAGTTAAACTAAACTAAGTAAACTTCACTGAAAATAACTTTAGAACCTTCCATATGTAAATTCATAGAGTCCACCTAAACTCTGGATATATGAAAGCGGTTCCACTAAGTGGTTAAAGTAGGCCCCATTCAATACCAGCCGGGCACATTTGCCATGACAAATGGCTATGGGGTACATGCCTGTTACCATCACCGCTGTTCCCAACAAAAGGGAAACCATTACGCATCCTGATTAAGGGACGAAAAATCCAATAATTTGACATAAACTTTCGCACATTGTGCCCCGTACCGGGTAAAGACTGATGTCCAGTGAGGTTTGCGAGCAGAAGCGAAGAGATAATTTTAGGAATAATTTAACTGACGAAATAAAATCGGGTAAAGACACGTCTAATGTTGTTAGCGAATAGTTTAATTGTTGAAATTAAAATAAAGTCAAAATAACTTTACATATGTAGTTCATTACAGACTGTTATAACAATCAAATCAATAGTCAGATCGAAATGTAATTAGACTTAAATGGAATTGCCAAGAAATTTGTAAATCGAAACTCATAATTCTTTACAAATGAGAAGATTATTACAGTAATATATACAAAAGCTATTATATTACAGTAAGTACGAATACATCCTATGCTATTATTACAACTAAACATAATAATTTAATCAGCAATCATAACCTAAACAGAGTAATCTCAACACCCTTCCTCTTTATCTGACTACTCATTTACACAGTTGGCAAATTAAGGATGCAGTCCATCTGATATAAGATGATACTATTGCATATGGACATTTGCTACAGCATATAAAATACCGTTGTATCGACATTTGAGAAAAACATAATAAGTAGTAAAAATGTACTATTGTTTTGTGTAATTTGTAAATGCATAATTCTAAATAGAGGTAAAATATATGTCACGGGAATTTTCTTGTGGATATGATTTTCATTATCTATATAAAAAACATTATTGTTTCATCATTGATATCATCGTCTGCACATTCTATACATGTTGACGACCTCGGTGGCCGAGCGGTTTAGTACACCGCTTTACTTCCGATGATCGCGGGTTCGATTCCTCGCACGGTGCAAACATTTGAATTCATTAGTATAATTATTTGTATCGTCTGGACGTTTTCTATCCATATTACGTAAGTATTTACATTATAAAACAAAGTATTTGTATCAGTTGTCAAGTACCCATAATACAAGCTCTGCTTACCGTTGGATTAGATGGCGCTGTGTTAATTGTCCAGAGTTATTTATTTATGTTTATTTAAATATCGGCAACTAAGAAATAAAGAGGGATATTGTTTAGGAGATGTGCATGTTAGATAACAGTAATATGTAAATGGAAGCACATACATACAGCATAAAACAGACTCTCCCCTTTTAGGATCGCCTATTCCAGCGTGTTAAGCGATATGCTAAAGTGTAAAAAGTAAAAAAACTGTACTTCGTAAATAATATTTTTATCGCCCATGTTAGTATAGCATTACCTATAGCTCCAGGTTAATATTCGTAAGGAATTGAGCAATCCAAGCGGCCGGTAGTAAATTTCGCGTCAGAATGGTGCGACGAAGAAAGACTTTTTTTTATTTTATCCCTGCCAGGAAATAATCCAGACTGATTTCACTGTAGACCCTGATTACAAACGCGTCTATGCTCGATGGTATTACTTGTCCATCGTTTTATGTCTTGTACTTTATTTTTATAGCAGTATAATTTGCTAACAAAAGTTTGAACAAAAGATTGTTAGTAAAAGGGAACTAGAGGTCCCATTCCTAGCAATATACCCTGTCGACCACCTCGCGAAACTCCTTGGAAACCATCATGTTTTATTCATTCTTTTATATATTATAATAAGAATGGTAAACCATCATCTGATGGTCCACTGGATGGTAAGTGGTAAATGCCGTCTATATACACGAATAGCACTACGAACATCACGTTATCATGTGACGCCCGCCTTACCACTCATGTGTTAAAATTACGGATGACTATGTCATTCCTCATATATCGCAATTCCCTTCACTCGAACATGTTAAAAAGCGTGACACCTGAGGTACATATGCAAACGTTATTTTAAAGTCTACCTCAATTTTATACTGTTTTTAACCTGTAGGTTTTAAAGTCACAAGTGGATTCAGCTTTTGAAAAATTCAATTAACATGACTATTATCTATCCCAGATCATCTGAAAGAATAGTAAAGTTGATTTTCTCCCCAATGATCTAATAAGAAGTTTAAATGTCAATTGTGATCTTAGTTCTTTTGAATTAATTCCAAATTAAATGTATTAGACACTTATACATATCTGATACCAATGTGAAGATATAAAATGCAATCTATTTACATAAAGATTACACTTTATATCTATGATAATTAATTTTTAATGTAACTTGTTTTTTAAATAAACAACACTATTTTCGCGCTAAATTTGTTCATTTTTTTTTCATATTGGTTAAATATGGAAAAAAATAAACAACAACAACATCTCCTTTTCAATGATGGAACACGCAAAGATCTTTAGACCATACAGCCTAGTCTACGTTTAAACTTCTATTTATTTATTTGTACAAAAATGATGAGGCCGCTAAATTTGTTTAATCTACATTCAATTGTTTATTTTTAATTAAAAATATGGTCTAGACATATATTTCTATACTATTCCAATTTTAAAATGTATAAGTATTCTAATAGAGAACGATGATTTTAGTGATAACTTGCTCAGCGGACTAGACTGTTACATAATACTTATTTCAATTTAATTTAAAAAGATAACATAAATAGATAAAATACTTTTTTTGTCATGACCCTACTTATGTTACGGCGGGCGATATTTGCCTTTTAAAAATATATTTTATTTAATTAAAACAAATGAAATTATTAAAGTACAAAAAGTGTAATTATGTCTAAAGATCGAACAAGACTACTGTAAAAAATATAACAATTAATAATTGGTGTTAGGTGCCGATTCGTGGTAATTTGCTGTTCCTGGTAGCGGTGTCAGCTTATTGTGCCACACACAGCAATTTACCAGGCGTTACGCCATGGTAACTCCTCCCTCCTTTAGATAGAACCGCGTCTCGCTGTTCTTCTGCGGGGATGGTCTAGCAATCTGGTCTGCGGCCATCTTCTTCCTTCGGGTAGTTATATATGTAATTAATTTCCAGCTCAAATAGCCTAACCCAAGGAGGTATAGGGCGATGGTAGTCCAACTTGGTTTTAGTGATATGAAAGTCTCATTATTATCCACATCATCTTGTATATAATGCGCTGTTTTTATGAGTTCATGTATATTGTCTAAGGAGATGTCTTCTAGTTGTATTTTTGCTTGAATTTCATCTGTTCTTATTGCCTCCTGCTTTGGTAATGGAATAATGTCTTCAATGGTTACAGTATTGCTATGAGTTTGTAGAGTTTTATTTAAAACTTGCACGTAACACTCGTTGGGGATTGCGATGAGATGTACTCCGTTGAGGGTGTGATACGTTATTTCAGTACCACATGTTGCTTTCAGGACCTCTTGAGTGTTGGTGATAAGAAGCCAGCTACTAGGACTAATATTTTGTAACTTTCCCTTCTTTATCATCATTTTTGCGTATGGACAAGATTCGTGGTTGATTTTATGTTCTATTGTTGCTGTGATACAATCTCCAGCGTCTTGTAAGGATTTCAGTAACAACTGCTTGCAGATGTGTACGTCTTCGGTGATGCTGCGACAATCTTCATCTATGTACGTGTACTCTCCCTTTCCAAGTACTAGGTATTTGGATTTGGGAATAATGGTAAGGTTGTCTTTGTTAGGAATAGAATACATATGGATAAGGTCATAGGTAGCTGTTTCTACTGAGGGTATTTCTAAAATGAAATTTAATGATTGTTCTGTACTATAAGCTTTAACCTCTATAGACTTTTCTATTTCGTGAATATTTTCTAGATAGATCGGTGCCACGGGATTGAAGCTATATTTACGTTTCATATCTAACATTTCAATAATTAAGTTTTTAGTATTTATTACACTGGGGTGCATGATACCTATTTGTGCGAATGCCATAGCGTCTTCTAAGATCATTAGCTTATCTAATATTAACTGTAAACTAAAATCTATTTGTATATGAACTTGTAATAAACTAAACTGCCTAAATACTATATTAGAATGCTGCGTTATATTTTGTATAATTAAACTTAACCTATTTTGATTTTGATTTATCTTATCTAATTCATTCGCAAATTCTGCAATAGTCTTTTGAGCTATTACAATAGATTTTTCTTGTATAGAATGTATTTTATTATTGAGATTAGAAATTTGTTGCTCTATTTTTACTGCATCATCGTAATCTAGATTGCCTGTAACTGTTTTTACTAAAGAACCTAATCCGTTAAAAATTCCGCGTCGTACTCTACTATGGGGTATAATAGCTATTATTTTGCTTTGTATCATCTGTATTTTATACTCTATTTGATCTGTATATGATTTATGCAACTCTCCTGGAATTATCTTATCATCATAAAACTTGGTACTTGCATATAGAGAACTCAGCTTTAATGTAGTTGTATATAAATAACTAATGTTGTAGGCACATACTAAGTTAAAACTATCTATTTGTCTAAGGACTGACCCCTGCTTTAGCAAAAGTATACCATTAGAGTTATCAATGGGAGTGATTTTCACGGTGGTTGCTGATGTGAGCATGAGGGCTCCGGAGATGATCGTCCTGGAACAAGGTGGGGTCTTCGTAATAACTTGAAATGTACTCTTATAGATTTGGAATTAGGGTGGTTACCTATTATTTCAGCCACATTGTTAGGGTGTAAATGAATAATTTTATATGGGCCTTTAAAAACTGGTTTTGTTTTGTCATTTCTCGCTGTTTTTGCCACCTGCTTATAAACGGTTTCACCTACCTTCAGACGTATTTCCTCTGCTTCCTGGTTTCGCTTGTTTATTACCTGTTCTTTATTTTTAGACAGATTGGCTGCCACAGACTGCTGCACTGCTTCTGCATTTGTCCTATGTGTAAGTACAAAGTCTTGGTAAAACTCTTTGTTATAGTAGAGTTCTAATGGGTTTCTAGCCGCTGTATGTCCATAAAGTAATTCGTGTGGAGTATAACCTGTTGTGGAATGAATGGAATTGTTATATGCGATAACTGCATATCTCATAAGTGTTTGTATAGTGTCATCTTTGTTAGTCATGCGTTGAATGCGTATAATTTCGCCGATTGTTGAATGGAATCTTTCTATAGGGGAATTTGAGTTGGGGTTATATGGGGTAGTGAAGTGTATGTCTATATTATGTGATGCACAGATTTCTTTTAATATGTCGTTGTCGAATTTAGTGTCTGAGTCTGTCGTTATCTTTAGGGGCAAACCTAGTATAGCAAATATCTGTAGTAGGCCATCTGCAACGTGTACGCTGCTGGAGGCTTGTAAGGGCACAGCTTGCGCAAACTTCGAGAAATTATCAATGATAGTGAGAAATGTTCCTCCGCCAGTAGAATATAGATCCATAAATAAGTGTTGCATAGGTTTAGTCGGTGTTTCTGTTTTCATCAATGTTGGTCTTAAAGGATTGCGTTCGTATTTACCTTTTAAACAAATGTCACATTTATTTACAAAAGCCTGAATTGATAGGAGCATGTTCGGCCAGTGATAATTTCTACGTAGATGTTTATACGTTTCCTGAATACCGCGATGTATATTTTTACCTTCATGATATTTTTTTATAAGATTTTGTTGTTCTGTCTTATTTTCTACTAATGTGACACGGGTTGTACACCTAAATAACTTTGGGCCTCTTTCATTAAAGACTGTGGTGTATATTTTTGAAAATTCTAAATAAAGGTTTTCGTCGAGAAAGTAACAGTGAAAAACTCTATCTGCTACAGTATGCTCTTTTAGAAATTTTATTATTTCGCGTTCAGTATTGTTAATTGGTATAAATACATCTTTAATTGTTGTTTTAGAATTTGTGGACCTATCCTCTACTCTATATACAGATCCCGGAGTGGACCTTATGTAGAATTGTTTTTGCTGTCTTTCTATAGCGTCTTCTATAATTGGAATTCCTATATTGTCGTTATCTGGTTGGGTGTGTTTGGTAGATATGAGGTGACCTGGCTCAAATGAAGTTGTACTCATACTATCGGTTGATGTATGTGTTTGTACTGTAGGTGGGTTTATTGTAGGCTGTACATTTAAAGGGTTTACTTGGGTTTCAGGGGGGTCAGCTTCAGCAGCTTCAGATTCAAGTTCCCTACGTGCGTTTTCAAATATACGTGGGATAATTTCGTCGTCATCGTTGTCATCGAAATTTACTAACAGGGATTCAATGCTATTATGAAATATTTTTGCTCTGGATAAAGCATCCGCATTAGTGTTCTGTTTACCCTTTTTGTATATAACTTTATAATCATACTCAGCTAATTTTAACCTCCATCTTGTTAATTTTGAATTTGGGTCTTTGAGGGACATCAGCCATGTTAATGGTCGATGATCTGTATAGATAGTAAATTTACGGCCGTATAAATATGGTCGGAAGTATTTTACCGCCCATACTATAGCTAGCAACTCTTTTTCAATAGTTGAATAGCGGGTTTCTGTTTCAGAAAGTGTCCTAGATGCATATGCAATAGGTTTGTCTGAACCTAACGAGCCTTGAGAGAGGACTGCTCCGAGAGCAAAGTCTGATGCGTCTGTGGTAAGTATAAAGTCCTTGTCAAAGTCGGGGAATTGCAAGAGTGGGTCGTTGGTTAGTATTTGTTTACATTTATTAAAAGCATCTATGAACTCAGGTGTATGTGTAACTTTGTGATTTTTTTTAAACAAATAGTCATAGGCTTTGTTAATTTAGCAAAATCTTTAATGAACTTTCTATAATAACCAACTAAACCGAGGAAAGACTTAATGTCCTTCTGTGTTTTTGGGATAGGGAAATTTAAAACAGCTTTTATTTTATCTTTATTAGGTTTAAGTCCGTCGGCTGTTAGTTCATGTCCTAAGAATTGTACATGTTTCTGTAAAAATTCTGATTTATCGAGTTGAATTTTGAGATTATGAGTTTTTAAACGATCAAATACTTGTTTTAATTTATTCATGTGCTCTTGTAGTGACGTAGAAGCTATTATGACGTCATCTAAATATGTAAAGACGTTATCGAGTCCACGTAAAATATGATCCATTAGTCTCTGGAATGTACTTGGAGCATTTTTGAGACCAAACGGCATTCTTAAAAATTCGAAATGTCCCCTTTCTGTTGAGAATGCTGTTTTCTCAATATCACGAGGGTGCATTTCTACCTGGTGGTACCCACTTGCTAGATCTATTGTACTGAAGTACTGTGCACGTCCTAGTCTATCGAGTATATCGCTAATGTTCGGCAAAGGATATTTGTCTTCAATAATCCTATCATTAAGTCGCCTATAGTCAATGACTAATCGCCACTTGACTTTGCCAGAAGTGTCAGGCTTCTTAGGGACTATGTGTACAGGGCATGACCATGGTGATATACTTTCGCGGATAATGCCTTGTTTCATAAGGTTATCGATTTGGGATTTAATTTCTAATCTTTGTTGTGGGGCTTGTCTATAACTACGTACAAAAATCGGAGTGTCGTCAGTTAATCTTAGTTCGTGTTTTACAGCGTGAGTGAAGGTTAAAGGGATGTTTTCGGAATAAAATAGATCTCTATACTGATAGCACAATTTAGTTATCTCGCGTTCCTCTTCTTCGTTCATATGGCTAGATCGAATTTTCTTTAAATTTTCACATAGTTCTTTATCAATATTTATATTACTTTGCATTGAATATGAATAATGAATAGGTTTTTCATTTTGCTTATATGGTTGTAATTCGATTGGGGATTTGTTTGTAATAATTTTCTTTTCTGTATTTGAATTAATGATTGATGTTAGGAATGTCCCATTATGAACCTTAACTATCGCCGCGGGAGATACTAAACCGGGTGTCCAACTGTACTCGTCATGGATATACTGTCCGTCTGTGTAGTTACATTTAATTTTAATTATTTTTTGGCACATCGGTTCTAATCGAATATTCTTTTTGGGGTAATCGAAATAAATTGGTATGTCAGTAGTATGGGTGCGAAGTATTTTATTTTTTAAATCGATATTACTCGAGAGTGATTTTAATAGGTCTAATCCAATTAATCCTTTATATTTATTGTCAAACTCGAAAATGAGAAATTTGTGAGTGATGTTCGAGTTAAAGACTGATGGTAGGGGCAAATGAGCGACATATGCATGTTGCGTCACCGCGTGAGCTGTCTTTACCTCGAATGGTTCGTAATCGATGCATTGTTCGAGTTTCGCGTATTGAATGACATCGGGCGATATCATAGAACGTGAGGCGCCAGTATCAATGAGAAACTTTCCATTAAACTCGGGGATTATTATGTACGGGAGATGATCTTTATCTTGGTGGTTTAGTTTTATCAACTCTGGTCGTCTTCGTCCTGAGTTTCGGAAAAATCCTGAGATGTTTCAATTTGTTCTTCTATTAAGTTAGTGTTAGGGTAGTAATTGTTATGCTGTTCGTCATGAGGGGAATAATAATCTAACGGGTTGCAATAATACTGAGGTGTGTCGGACTTACCTTCGTACGGAGTGTAGAATAATTCCTCATATGCATATTGTGGAGGTGTCGGTTTGTTAACCGATCGCATAGTGACGTCAGATGTAAGTTGATTCGGACTTACCTGTTGCTGTGGAACGTTCGGCTGTCTTTGCTGGTTATTGTTACTCCTAAAGTTGCCTGAGTTTTGCTTAAAATTACCAGGGATTGGTCTATTCTTCCAGGGTAATAATGAATTAACTAACTGTTGCCGTTGTTCCGGGCTGAGATTATTTTGTTGAGGTACATATTGATTAAATGGCATTTGTCGTGAAAAATGTGGCTGCGTTGAAAAATTGAATGGTGTACCTACTTGACCATGAAATTGACGTGGAAAATTATTAGGTTTATAATTATCTATTTTTGTAGCTTTTTGCTGTTGGTTTTGGGAATTAAAACTAGAATTATTCTTATAAGTAACTGATTTCGTCTCCTCCTGTCGTGCGGTTACTATTGCAAGTTCCAATGTACCTGGCATCATAATTCTTACGCCTATTGATATATGGAAGTCCAATTGACTGATATATTGCTCAATAGCCATTTTCTCATAGTACGATTTGTCGGTGTGTTGCCCAACCATATACAGAGTATCTAAAAGGTCCCTAATCCTTTTACCGAAGGATTCCGCATCCTCGTTTTTATTCCGACGGATACGTGTGAGCTCTTGCATAACTTGAATCTCGTTCCTAGGTTCTCCTAGACGTGTTAGTAGAACGCGTTTTATATCGGGCCAACTGTTTAATGACTCCTCATAAGCTATCGCGTCAATCGCCGCACCACTAAGGCGACTTTTTATAAGACAAACTATAGCTAGAGAGCCTGCATCCGCTGTTGGGTGGATAAGTCCCATTAAATTATCAACTTCTCTTAAATAAAAGTTTAATCTTTTAGGGTTCCCATCGTATTTGGGCATGAGGTCAGTAATCATCTTATAGTCGGCTGCGAACTCCATTTTAATAATATTTTATATTTATGATAATAACTATACTACTATTAATACGTGTATACACACAGAATTCAATTGATTTTAAATTGACTTGTGAAATCTATAGCGATACGAGCCTATAGACAGATACACATTAAAGTTCACTTATAATTAAATACGAAAGGAAATAGAGCATAGGATGTACTTGGAAAGTAATAGAGTACTCACCAACACAGCATCTTCTGCATCTCCGTTTCGGGTCTCGTCGATCACAGGTCTCCAATTTTCCGGATTCCCGCAAGTCTTCAATATGCCGCCGTTATAGTTCTTATTATGAGATCGCGGATAGTTACGATTAGCACCGTTCACTCTAGTTCTCAACACACGAAGAGTCTATTCGCGCGAGGACTTCTATTTACAAAGTCCTAGAGTGCCGCGATCCTACCGACTGCGCCACTTATGTTACGGCGGGCGATATTTGCCTTTTAAAAATATATTTTATTTAATTAAAACAAATGAAATTATTAAAGTACAAAAAGTGTAATTATGTCTAAAGATCGAACAAGACTACTGTAAAAAATATAACAATTAATAATTGGTGTTAGGTGCCGATTCGTGGTAATTTGCTGTTCCTGGTAGCGGTGTCAGCTTATTGTGCCACACACAGCAATTTACCAGGCGTTACGCCATGGTAACTCCCTTCAGTATTTATTATCATAAATCCGTAACAAATGCACCGTAAATACATAAAACTTACATACGCTTCGTCAACACAAATTACTTCTCAGAATGTTCCACAAAATATTTTCATGTACGCGCACCTACATGGATTGATTAAAAAAGTTTTTTTTTATTGTCGATGATATAAAGTCAATTTATTGCTAAAGTTTTTTTTTATTTTCTCCTAATACAAAGTTCTGTTTGGCGGGAAATTAACCGTTTAACTTCCTCAACTGACATTTTGTAGGGTGGAAAATCATGTACACGTAACCACAACATTTGGACTACATAATCGAAATCCCTTTAGAAAATTCTAGAATAAAATTATAATATTATGTTTAGTGAACTTATATGACTAGTTCTTCAGCCTGTGCTAAAGGTATGCGCCTCCGGAGCACCAGTAGAGAATAACAGGATTAACATGAAGTCAGACCAATTAGGCTATCGTGACGAATACACCAGGAATTAACTACGATGGTTTCCAGTGAGGACCCCGTGGAGGTCGACCTGACGTTATTAATGATGAGCCACTTCTTTCCAATACTTGCTCCGTAACGCATGAACGGGCATCACATGATGACGTAATGTCGTGATGCTGTTGACGTACATAGATATGATGATGGTTGCGATATTCCATCACGTGGGCTGTCAGCTTTATTGCAATTCCCGTTGAATAAAAAGAAAAATATTTCAAATAGGTGGAAAATAAATATAATCAGCATTTTCCGCAAGCGACAGTACCGGTTTATTATTTGCGGTCGCCACTACGGGACATTAGTTTTCATATCGGCCTCTTCCGCATTACTCTTATGTGTAGTTATGGCCGAATCCCCTTTGTCGTTTTACGATTGGCCGCAAACAGAACGACCCTGACCAATGTAGCGGACAGGCCAAAAGTTTGTTTGTTCTGGAGTCCATAAGACGCCGTGTTACAAACGGAAATTGATAAATGTGTAGAAAACTATCGAAAACTGTAAATAAAATAGTCGAGAATTATATTATAAAGGTCTTTGCGGAAGAATACGGATTTTAAAAAGAAAATATGCATGCTTATATTCAAAAATAGAACATAAAGAATTAACAATAAAATCACAGAGCAATTAACACTAGTCACTAAGTAAGTAATCACTACGTTTCATGAGAGTTGGCACTGCCCTTATATCAAGTGAATAAAAATTTAATCTAAATAACAACCTGCATTGGTTATAAAAAAAATCTTTGAAAGTAAACGTAGGTAAAAGTAACATTAATATTTGATTTCTACCTATCGATGGCACATTGCATCGATATGAACTCTCTTATAGAGCCATTTGAAATTGTTTAAAATAATGAACTATATATAATTATATAATTAATAAAATATTTAAACAATAATAATATCTCAGGACAATTCACAATAGCGCAATCTAGTCCCAAGTTAAATTGAGCTTGTATTCTCTAATTTATGCCCCAATTACATTTAGAATTAGATTATTTCAGACAGAAATAAATTTTGTAAAAATCATGTTATATCGATATTTTTTTATAAATACATCCATAATATACATAGAAAACACCTAGACTGATATTGAATCGAACCCGCCATCAGAAATAAGGCTGTTCTAAACAGCTAAACTACGAAGACCGTTAAATAAGTTTACACTTGCACTTGCAATGCACTTGCGTAACAGAAATAAATACCCTTTCCCCCAATTATTAGGATCGTCAATTTATTTAAGCGAATAAAAAAAATACGATGAATAAATTTGAACAAAGGTTAGGTGGTAGACAAAGCGCCGCTTCTGACGTCGCCGTTGAAGCCGACGCTGCCTTTTTATTAGCTCTGCCGGTGACAGCTAGGGATGCCATCTCACCACACTCCAGTCCTGAAATTTAGGGAGTCTCAACTTTATAATTTAATTTTAAATGTATCTTACGTATTAAAATACTTATCTACACTTATAAAACTGATTATTATCTATAAACAGCTAATTTCATCATCATCTGCTTCTTCCTTATTCCATTTATTTGTGGTCGTCGTAATATGTTTTTCTCTTCCATTCATCCCTGTTCGCAGTCATCTCGTTATTTACTCCCTTTCTTACCAGCTAAATTGTCAAGTTGAAAATTTGTAAATATCTTTATTATATTAATTACTATGACCTGCCCCGGCTTTAAACAGGTATTAAATCTACCAGATCTTGACGTCGGCGGCTTCAAACGCTGCCATTTTATTAGCTCTGCCGGTATCTCACCACTCGCCAGTCATGAAATTTAAGGAGTCCCAACTTTATAATTTCATTTTAAATGTACCTTACGAATTAAGATACTTACCTATACTTGAAAAATTGTCATGACTGATTATTATCAATAAACAGCTAAACTTATGACTGATATTTTGGAAATTGCTTTCTTATATTACTTACTATCGACCCCTCCCGACTTCGCACGGATGTATTACAAAATTTTGAATTTATCGTCTTGTTTTATATTATAACACATTTGTATTAAATTTTCCTATTAAATCACTCTATCTATTGCCGAAAACTGTATTAAAATTCTTTGCGAAATTTAAAAGATATAAGCGAATAGACAGTGGCGCCGACTTTGTTTTATATTATGTATACACTAGCTTTTGCCCGCGGCTTCGCTCGCGTTAATTTATCCCCTTAGGGGTGGAATTTATTAAAATCCTTTCTTAGGGGATGCCTACGTCATAGTAGCTTTATGCATGCAAAAGCTACTATGACGTATAGTAGTCTCAGCCCGATTGGTTTAAAATTGATAAAGTTTCATACAAACTTTCATCCCCTATTTTATCCCTTTCGGGGTAGAATTAATCAAAATCCTTTCTTAGCAGATACCTACGTTATAACATCTACCTGCATGGCAAATTTCAGCCCGATCCGTCCAGTGGTTTGGGCTGTGCGTTGACAGATCACTACGTGAGTCACCTTTGGGTTATATATATTTAGATATAAACTTTCCATAAAAAGATTTATTTTCAAACGGAGTGACAGACTGATAAAAACAACGACTTATAAATAATTACAAATATATAAATATTATAGAAACATTCGCTATGTATCTACAAACTAACACAAAAGTTAAATACCTACTTGTAAATAATAATATTTTAATTTAATTTAAAATCATGAACAGAAAAATAATATGATTAATATTTTTTTTATTTTTGTCGAGAATCTTCTTTAAATTATTCGAGTCCATAAATTTCAGTGTTTGGACGCCCTAGTCCGTCAGCTCGCGGCGCGTCTTGCTCTTTTATTTGCCGCTGTGCTTTTATTCCCTTTGTTTATTAGTGGGTGAAATATATTTTGAATAATATACCAATGGACACCAGTGAAGTATGATAAAATGAGCATGAAGTCAAGTCAGTTAGCCCATCTTGGTAAACTTGCTTATAAGTTTACATGTTAATAATGTTTTATAAAAAATATCTAACTTAAACTTCATAGCACTGACAGTGTTAACTAATTGAACAAAGATTGAGTGCGTAACGGTTTCTATGTTGATTGTCGCATGCCGAATCCTTGTTAAGGTAAATCTACTTAAAACATTACTTATTTAATAGAGCAATACACAAATTTCTTACTCATTCTTCTTGTGATGAGTCTACGTTCCGAATGAGTGGTAGAATAAAAAAAATATGACTATTCAAAAGTGCTTTTATTGAGTTTATTTGAATAAAGAATATTCCTATTTCATATAAATAAAAACTGTTATCCATTTTTGGGAAGGAACTGACTCTAGTTTAGGAATCAGGACTGCATCAAACTGTACAAATAAATAAATAAATAAATAAATAAAAACGGCAATTTACCACAATAGTTTTCAGGGGAAGCGAGTGGAGGTCATATTATTGATTCACCACTCACATTCATCACAAGAATAATGAACAAGAAAATTGTTTGCTTTTTTGAATAGATATTTTTTATGCAAATAATTACACAATAACAAGTAAGATGCATGCGATAATCAACATAGAAACCGCTATGCACTCATTATTAGTGCAATCAGATAGTATTGTCAACACTATGAATTTTAATTTTTTCTACAAAAACATTATTCTCGTTAACGAACTCTTAGATTTTATTATATGCTTTTTTACAAAGGAAATGTTTTATTATACACCAGCTACTCGCCCCGGCTTCACTCGGGTGTACATGTATTATATATATAAACCTTCCTCTAGAAACACTCTATCTATTAAAAAAACTGTTTCAAAATCTGTTGCGTAGTTTTAAAGATGTAAGCATATATAGGGACGGACAGACAGCGAGCGCGACTTTGTTTTATACTATGTATTGATATCTTCTAAATAAGATTCCCAATTTAATAAACAGCCACTATAAAGATACAAGAATAAACGTGAACAACTGTACACGGTCTATATAGTACAGCAGAAACCTGAAAGCTTTCAAGAGCATTACGGCACAAATCTTATATTCGTCAGGTTGTGAAGTTGGTGCGATCGTCGCCGCGGAATCCAAACGCCTACTCATCTTAATATCGGTACCTTACCTGCCTTTGCTAGTACCACCTCGAGATATCGCGTGGTCCAAGTCATAAGATATATGCGTTTAATTTTATCTCAGTAATTATAACATATATAGTCATTATCTGCTTCTTCTCTATTCTATTCATTTGTGGTCGGCGTAATATGTTTTTCTCTTAAATTCATTCCCTGTTGCTTGCAGTCATCTCGTTAGTTACTACCTTTCTTGCCATATCATCTTTCACACAGTTCATCATCGTATCATTTCTTTTTCGGCTTTGCTGCATTCATATGTAACATTTACTTTAAAATATCGTTTTAATTTCTACGCATTACATGCCCATACCATGACAGAAGAATACTTTCAACTTCTCCGACACTTTTTATTACATGCATATGAATATAAATACAGTACATACACCAAAATAACATTTTTTACAATTTTTATCTGTCTGTCTGTCGGTCTGTTTGTTCCGGCTAATCTCTGAAATGGCTGGACCGATTTTTACGGGACTTTTTGGCAGGTAGCTGAAGTAATAAGGAATAATCTAGGCTACTTTTATTTTGTAAAAATAAAGTTAAATTCCACGCGGATGAAGTCGCAGGAACAGCTAGTACATAATAAAATGCTACATACAAAAATATTCTAAACATACATTTTTGTATATTATAAACAAACTAGACATATAAATGATGATGATGATGATAAAGATGACTATGATCATTATTACAATTCTGTGATTTAATAATAGACGATGTAAATAATAAACATTAACAAATAGCGTGTCATTCTCGCTACAGCTTATGACTTAACACGCACGCTAAAGACGTTGAGCGAATAGCGGATATGAGCTAGAGGCGGATATTGCGCAGACACTGGCAGGTACATTCAGCAGTGTAAACTATCCACCATTTGCTTATAAATGTCGGTTGACGAATACACTTACTGTGCCTATATTGGTTTACTCGTAAACAGTATAGTCATGAAACTGTATCACCTTCACCAAAAACAGTTGAAATCTGTGAAATAACCTTGTTTAATAGCGTATAATTTAAAAAATATTCGTTTATACAATAACTGTGATAGAAAATAGAAATGATTTCTAATTAAAAAAATTAATTATTATTGAATTTCGAAGACAGTTTATGTTTATACAATAACTGTAATAAATAGAAATGCTTTCTAATTAAAAAAATTAATTATTATTGAATTTCGAACACACTTTATGTTTATACAATAACTGTAATAAATAGAAATGATTTCTAATTAAAAAAAATTATTATTATTGAATTTCGAACACAGTTTTTGTTTATACAATAACTGTAATAAATAGAAATGATTTCTAATTAAAAAAATTAATTATTATTGAATTTCGAACACAGTTTATGTTTATACAATAACTGTAATAAATAGAAATGCTTTCTAATTAAAAAAATTAATTATTATTGAATTTCGAACTGTTATACTAGCTGTTCCCGCGACTTAGTCCTCGTGGAATTTAACTTTATTTTTCTAAAATGAAAGAATTTGTCTAAAATAAAAGTAGCCTAAGGTAGCTGCCTAGCAGGTAGCTGATGTAATAAGGAGTAATCCTTATTACATCAGCTACCTGCCAAAAAAACTCCTGTCTAAATCGGTCCAGCCCTTTCAGAGATTAGCCGGAACAAACAGAAAGACAGACAGACAGACAGACAGACAAAAAATGTTATTTTGGTGTATATATATGTACCATATATGCATATAGTAAACAACGGTTATTTCAGTATTATAAACAAACACTCCAATTTTATTCATACGTATAGATTGAAAACCAGAATATTAGTACTAACTGTTTATTAAATAATTGCAACATGTGTGTACATATATATATATGCCAATTTAATTTAATATATGCTAATGTCAATAATATTTGCTAAATAAATGTATACTGTGACTGTATATATATAGCTGATCCCGCAAACGTTGTACTCATGTGTATAGACATAGTTACAACTTACCATCAGGTAGGCAGTCATTCGATTTGTTATTCCAGTTACGTAAGAAAAAGGTTAAATAAAAAAAAATCTATTGAATAAATATCTGTTATACTAAATGTAGTACAGATATCAATTCAAACAAAAGTATCCGAAATATAACCTTATCTTCACAGCAACGCTGCAAAAAATACGCAAATGGCTGCGTTCATGCCGCCTAAACCCAAACATTCAAGGCAGGGGGACATTATATTGATATATGGCGTGAGAAACACTCAGTCGCCGCCGGTTTCGAATTTATATCCTCGTAAATCAACGGTATTCATAGGTGTTTTGTACACGGACTCATATGCGAACACCTTTGGTCATTAGCCGGGTAAAGGGGGCCGAATGGGGGCGAAAAATTTGCGCGCGGGTGTTAGCACTGATTGTCGGTGTTGCCATTTTTTAATAAATAATACAATATGATGTTTTTTAAGCGTTTTATTAAAACATAAATTTTTCATTTGAATCATTTATATTTAAAGTCTTATATATATAAAGATATCGGAAAGGGGTAAGAATGTTCTTCAAAGAGTATTAACACCATCAAACGCCGTAAACTGCTTTATCTGGGTCACATAATGTGGAATGAAAAATCTTGCAATACATGGAAAAATCCAGGGTAGGCGAAAACCAGCCAGACGCTGTACTTCATGGTTAAAGAATTTTTTTTTTATACCACTTAGGTGGCAAACAAGCATACGGCCCATCTGATGGTAAACGGTTACCGTAGCCTATGGACGCCTGAAACACCAGGGGTGTCACATACGCGTTGCCGACCCTTAAGAAACCTTAATATACCCTTCTTGAAAACCCCCAATATCAGGCAATGGTTTAGGATGAGCACTAACTAGGTCCCTATTCAGGACCGCCGTGGACAAATAATGATTCAAATTCAAATTCAAAATATCTTTATTCATGTAGGTCTATTACAGACTCTTTATATATATATATCTTTTAGATATATTTTGATTGATTTGATTTAAACAGAGCCTACTATAACTGCAATGCTACCGTGCAAATAGACCTGTAGTAGTTTAGTATAATAGAAAATAGAAACCAGCAAATATTGAAAGTATGTTTTTACATTTGGGTAACAAAAATCCTCAAAGTAATCGTGTTTTTTCTTTCACTTTCACTTGACTTGTTAATGTCTGATTCAGGTATTCTGAATTTTATGTTACTTTTACAAACATAACGATACTTCTATTTATTGTAAACTAGCTGTGCCCGCGTGTTCGTTCGCATGGAATAGAGGACGAATGAGGAATATCCATTTCATCCCCTATTTTAGTTTATCCCCTTCAGGATAAAACTCGTACAAACGTTGAATGTCATATTTATAGTCTATATATAGCTTTCAAAATGATGATACTTCTATAGAACGCTTCGTCTTCCCTTTCAACCCCTTACTTTGCATTAAGAAGTAGCCTATGTTCTTTCTCAGGGTCTAGACTATCTATATACCAAATTTGATTTAAATCGGTGCAGTGGTTTTGGCGTGAAAGCAAGACAGACAGACAGAGTTACTTTTGCGTTTATAATATTAGTAAAGATTTACTATTTTCAATATTTAAAACAATATTATACTTTTATATTTCTACTAAACGGCTGAATTGAAAAGACTCTTCTCTTGTGGTTTATTGATGAATTTCAACATTTGTTAATGAAATTCGACAAATATGAAACAGAATGACAAGTATTGCTAAAAGAAACAAATATTAACAAACTTATTAAAGGATTTTCAAAGTATATTTATTTCTTAATTTATACATTGTGAGTTAAAAAGCAGACGAAGTCGCGTATAATCGATTATCATATGTTTTCTTAATATTTGTATAATAAATAAATTACTGTTTGTTTTGTGTGTGTACTTAATATCTGCTTATTTAGATATTACAATAAATATCATACTAAGAGTACTTTTGTAACTGGAATAGTAAGTAGGCCTGATGGTAAGTGGTAACCGTCGTTTATATATATGAACAGCACGGATATTTTGTACTACTCTATGCTTTGCCATTACAGATGAGTACGATGTTATGTCTACACAACTTGTAACTTCACTGCCCTATATCACCCTTCAACGAAGTACACTATTCTATGTATTGCCATTACAGAGAACTACGATGGTATGCCTTCACAACCTATAATTTCTGTGCCCTATACATACTACATGTACCCTTCAACCGAAGTACAGCTCAGAAAGCAAGCTGCTTGACGGCTGAATAAAGTGACCCACGCAGATGACTTTTTAAAAAATCTACCTCTGTTAAGTATCTTAAGAAAATAAAAAAAAATAAAAAAGAAAACCACGGCACAGGACCTCAAAACTTGTTTATGGTCCCGTAAGCACGCACTATAATAAGCGAAGGGCATCATAACTCCAGTGTTTTACTATCCACAATCGCTTGATTTAATAAAACACTCCATACCAGAAACCTATCAGAGCAGTGTTCCAACAACAAAAAAACGGGACCTTTACTTTTACAACAGCTACTAAAACTTTTTTATGGGTGGCAACACTCGTAAAAGGTATAAATAAAATATAGCGACCGGCAACACTGACGGGCGGCGGGGGTATCGCAATAATTTCCACGTTTTTGGCGATTCGAGAGCTCGCCTCTTTCCGATTATAATTTATAGCTTAGAATGAGGGCTGCCTGGTATCATGCCTATACTAGAACGTATAAAATGTCATAAATACTGTCATAAAATTGTTTGCCTCGACTTGTGTACGGTAATCAGATCACGTATCAAGCTAACCACTCTATACGCTAATAAAAACTGTGTAGAAACGGAAAGCGTTGCCGATATGTCTTATTGCGAATGGAATATTATTATATAGCGTGAAATAAACTCATATAATAAGACCCAGAGGAAATTATATACGAAACTTGTTGGATCTATCGTCCAATGAAAATAAACAAACCTACTCGTTACTATTCATCTCAATGTGATCGCTTTTCACGTATAAAGTAGACAGATATATCTTTAGTCAGCAATAACATAATATATGTACATACATATAACAAAGCTATGCTAAATACAATAATTAGATACACTCATTTCCATGAAAATAATGTAGCTGTACATTATTACTCCGTGCCTAAATTTTGAGAATATAAATCTTATTCTGTACACTGAAAGTGTTATTTTATCATTACGTTTTATTTTTATTTCTTTCTCCATCTCTCTCTTTTAGTAGGTTTAACTGCACTAGTTCGGTTCGGGTTTTATTTTATTTTTATATAGTACACTAGTTACTCGCCCCGGCTTCGCACGGGTGTACATATATTATATATATATCTATCAGTTGTATCCCATTTATTTGTGGTCGGCGTAATATGTTTTTTGGGCTGCCTTTTAAGTTGTGTCGTTTTGAAATAAGTATAGATAATCTAATAATCTATAGTTTTTCAAAATATTTCAATCTGTCACCAGTTAATATTGAAAATTGTTTTATTTTGGGGAACGTAAAAAAATCTGTTTTCGGAGATTAACAGTTAAAATACAAACATTTTAAACGTCAACAGTAAAATTTAAACTCCTCGGTTAGTTTGTTTAAAGTTGAGTTAATAAAAAAAATACTCTGATTAAACATTAATAGTAATACTTGTGATTAATGTCCTTTTTATTTCTACGCCAATGCTCAATAAATAAAAAAAATGCCTTTGGACGTGTAGTCTATGGTATTAGTTGTTAATATATTACTCTGTGCAATGTACCGAATCAGAGTTAGCATTGTAAATTGGCGGGAACCAACATTAAATACCTAACAATATATAGTGTTAATTTGTTCTTTATTTAAATATAAATACAGTACAATTTTTTTAATATTATAAACGCGAATTTTCTGAGTATGGATGTATAGATGGTTAGATGGACGTTTGTCACTCTTTTACGCAAATACTACTGAATGAATTTTCAAGAAACTTTACAATAGCGTCATTTATTTCTCATAATAACATTAAATTTTAAAAGAACCTAATTCCAAGTAATTCCAAAATTTAACCCGTTCTTTTCCGTCATCCCGTGCCGTTTCCTGTTTGTTAGTTAACTTTACAGTAACATAGCTTATACATAACACATATTGGGGATGAAACCGCGGACTAACTAGCAACTAATAAAGGAAAGTTGATGTATGTACCCCTCCGATCGATTCCCCGTCCAACTCAAACGGGGATCGAAATTACGACGGCCTCAGCCGAGATTTGAACCCCTAGCGGTGACCTCAGACTAAAGTCGTATCCGTCAGGCGGGATTTGGCCTTCAGCCGCTCCATAAGTCCTTCCGCAGGTTTGGAGTGCCATCTGCATTCGCCCCCTATCGTCCGGTGAAGCTGTAAAGGCCAGCTGCGGCCAACAGCATTAGAGTAATATAAATAATAAAATGAAATATTTTGGATTAGGTATATATTTTATATAGGTACGTAAACTGTCATCGTTACACTACAATAAAATCAATGACAATTATTGTTACGAGTATATACGACCTCCTCATCGTTTAAGTTTTATTACGAGTAATAGTTTAGTTGTCAAATATACATTGACATCAGTGTAAATATATTATACAATAAAATCATATATAATGACAAATATATTTCCAGAACAAAAATTCGTAATATGAATTAAAAAGTTATGTCATAGACAATTAATAAAAATTAATAACATTACTAAAAATATATAAAAATATATCTATATACATCTTGTATCTTACCCGCATCTACGTCATTGTAATATCTTCATATCTTTTAATTAAGATCCTCGACTGCCTCAGAGTCTACATCGCCTTACTTCCGATGGTCGCGGGTTCGATTCCTCACACGGCACAAACATTTGTATTCATGAGTATGAATTGTTTGTATCGATCTGGCTGTTTTCTATGTATAATGTGTATGTATTTACGTAAAAAATCTATGTATTTGTATCGGTTATCTAATACCCATAACACAAACTTAAGCTATTTTAACGTGTGACTAGATGACGCTGTGTGAATTGTCCAAAATAAAAAAGTATATACGGTACTTATATAAAGAAGAAGTGATAAAGCTGTGTTGGTATACCTAGGTACCTTACAACGATATCGTGTTTTATAGCTCCAATAATATTTATTTATATATAGACTATCATCACAGGCATATGCCCAAAACAACAGTGCATCCAATATTACCATAAGTTTATAACCATAGCATATATAACAATATTGTTGAACATTTATATTTTGGGTGCTGGATAAAATATCTCAACAAAACACAACAGTCTGTCGTCCCCTAACAGCTTACCCTGATGCTATCACGCTGGGTATATACTTTCCGTTTCCGGTATTCGGGTTCTATCCTGTAGGTAGGGATGTTTTTATTACGTGAAATATACATTTAAATATGCAATATATTTGTTTTCGCAAACACTTCTAAAGTAGTAATTCACCTTGGATTGTCGTAGGTGTAGGAAATACTTGAAATTATAGTGAAAACTGTATTAAAATCCATTGTGTGGCGTACAGCAAGTGGAGATATAGACGTATACTTTTTTTTCAGGCTACCCTAATGTTGTTGGCCGCAGCTGGTCTTTACAGCTTCACCGGACGATAGGGGGCGAGTGCAGATGGCACTCCAAACCCGCGGAAGGACTTATGGAGCGGCTACGATACGACTTTAGTCTGAGGGCACCACTAGGGGTTCGAACCTCGGCTCAGGCCGTCGTAATTTCGATCCCCGTTTGAATTGGACGGGGGATCGATCGGAGGGGACCTTTAGATGTATATTTTTACTAATGTATGTAAATTTTGCTTTGACATTACTAAACTATCTACAATCGTGTTAATAACACGTTTTAATTCGACTATAGTATGTATGTTATCTGTCTGTATATCTTTGTTTTAGCACGAAATATAAAAAAATTGTATTAAGCTGCGTTTTCTCGAACCCACTCAATCCAATAAGAGGTTATATACGAAAAATGTAAAACTTCCCAAGTGAAGAGCTTACCTTTAGCCTTTAGCCAAAAATCGACTCTTTCCATCTACGATGTTGAAAAAGGGCCGAAACTACTTAGAGCTTTTAGCGAGCCGCCCTTTGATTATTATGGCACTCGTTCAGGTTATTTATTCTGACGTTTTTTTAAAACAGTTTTTTTTGTTACAACGAAAACTGTCGATTGGTTATGAATAACGTTATGTTTAGAAGATGTGAAACATCATTAAAATTTTGTAAGTATTCTATCAGTTGTATAATACCTATAACATAAGATCTACTTAGCTTATTTCTAGATGGCGCTGTGTGAATTATACAGGCGCTATTAAGTTTCCCAAAGTGGTCTATATCGACCCCCAGGGGTCTATGACAAACTGCAAGGGATCTGCAACAGCGGTCATCTTATTCTTTTTACTCTATGTTTTTAACACTAAACTTTAGTACAGTTAGAAATTTACAAAAAATCTATACCAGGTAAGAATGGGTCTATCCAAAACCGAAAAACATAGCAAGGGGTCTACGACACAAAAAAGTTTGGGAACCTCTGCTATACATATAGTAAGTAAGTATGAACCAACCCACAGCTTAACGGTTTAGTAAACAGAATGTGAAGCCAGACGGAGACAGGTTGAAATAAAAAAAGCAACGTTAACGAGCGTGTAAGTGAGTAGCGCCGGGCTCCTAGTGTAGACTCAAAGCACTTCCGTAGCTCGGCAAGGACCGACGGAGAGACTGCTCGATGTTAAGGCCATGTTTACACTGCACGGCACAATGTGAGTTTTAATCGTATGTTTAATTGTATGTATAAATAAATATTTATTATCCACAACCCACCTATATATTGATCTGTGTTGTAAGTATTTTGCATATGACATTGTTGTTTTGTACTTGCATTTTTTTCAGTATTTTATATATTTATATGTTTACATTTATATATCTATTTAGGGTTCACATCGATATTGTCGAAAAATCTGATATTTAAAAATATTGTGGTAACAAAATTAAACACCGGCACTTAAGTATATAAAGTTATTATATTTTTCTCACTAATAGGGTTTACAAACACAGCACGGTATAGATATATAAAGAAACAGAGAGAGAGAGAGAGAGATACGTAACAATTAGGAAGAATGTAGATAGAAAATATACAATAGATTGGTAAGCGATGGAGTAAAAATTTGAGCGTGCATTCGCCGTGAGTGCATACTAGAGACTGATTTACCTAGGCACACGGCGGTCCGACGCTTGCGCATCGAGACAATAGCAAGCCGTCACGGACTACTGGTTATGTTGCAGTCAATACACCGTTCCACGCGAAACGTGTTATGGCGCGCGGGTTTGCGTTCACAATTACATAACTGAATATTTTTCCATATAAAATTTTCTTTTTGGCGAATATAATATAACAAAGAGGTTATAATAAAATATACAATATAATATAGGTGTGTTTCCCACACCACTCCCTCGGCGAGACCGATGCTTAGCACGGTCGAAAGTAGTCAGGAAAACGTACTGTACGCCCTGAGCGTGTCTTCCTGGTTGGCTCTGTATTCTGCATAGTAGGTGTATCAGTAATTATAGGTGGATTATCTGTTAACCAGTTCTGGTCATTATCATAAGCCATGTATGCTGGTTTCAGGCGATCAATGGAGACAGTTGTCTGGCGGTTTTGCAGCTGTACTTTAAAAGTTTTACTCCCTCTTTCCAGCACTTTGTAGGGACCAGTGTATGGAGCTTCGAGTGGACGGCGCACCGCGTCATGGCGAAGGAAGACATACTCAGCCGTGGATAACTCTTTGGGTAAGTAGAACGTTCCTTTTGTATGTCTACTTGCAGGTGTAGGAGCTAACTTCGCCATATGTAGTCGAAGACGGGACGTGAAGCTGCTGAGGTCGACATCGGCCTTAGGGGATGGTACCAGAAACTCTCCCGGGAGGCGTAATGGCTCACCGTAGACTAACTCTGCTGCTGAAGCATTGACGTCATCCTTCCACGCACTGCGAATGCCTAGTAGAACTAGTGGAAGTACCTCTGTCCAGCTGATGTTTGAATGGCACATAATGGCTGCCTTCAACTGACGGTGTAAACGTTCAACCATACCGTTGGACGCAGGATGATACGCAGTCGTAGGGTGGTGTTTAGTGCCAAGGATGGATGTGAGCGTGCGGAAGAGCTCACACTCGAACTGTCTGCCTCTGTCTGTGGTAATTTTATGCGGGCAACCGAAACGGGATACCCAACCAGCGATGAAGGCTTGACCGCAGGTCTCCGCAGTGATGTCTGGAAGCGGCATTGCCTCAGGCCAACGAGTGAAACGATCGATGACCGTAAGGCAGTATCTGTAACCAGAAGAAATGGGTAAAGGCCCTACGATGTCCATGTGGACGTGAGAAAAGCGTTGGGAGGGAGAAGGAAAGGATGAGGTGGGAGAACGGGTATGACGACCAATTTTTGATCGTTGGCAATCAGCGCATTCTCTAGCCCACTTGAGGCATTCCCTTCTCATACCAGGCCATACAAATCTCTGTGAAATTAACTTGACAGTGGCTTTGGTACCCGGATGACTCAATCCATGCAATGCATTAAAAATATTTCTTCTGTAAGCTACTGGTACATATGGGCGAAGTCGATCAGTAGATACATCACAGAAGATTTCAATGTTTGAGTCTGGTATTGTAATTTTCTTTATGACTAATGCTGTATCTTTCTGGAGTAATTCTTGGAGTTCATTATCATGTTCTTGATCAGAAGCCAAAACCTTATAATCAATTGATGAGGTTACAGCTTCGATGCGCGACAAAGCATCCGCTACCACATTTTCCTTTCCAGAGACGTACTTAATATCTGTGGTAAACTGGGATATGTAATCCAGGTAGCGGAATTGTCTTGGTGAACATTTTTCCCGGTTGTTAACAAAAACATATGTCAGCGGTTTATGATCGGTGAATACTGTGAAGACGGTCTAGCTTCTACCATATGCCTGAAATAACGTATTGAGTCGTATATTGCCAATAATTCACGATCGTATGGGCTGTATTTAGTTTGAGCAGATGTAAGTCGTCGTGAAAAAAATGCTAGCGGTTTCCAGTTGCTGTTTACCCGCTGTTGAAGTACGGCTCCTATTGATGTATCGGATGCATCTGTATGGATCGCCAGTTCTGCATTTGCTTCTGGGTGGGCTAACATTGCTACTTTAGAGAGACTTGATTTGCAGTTGTTGAAAGCTGTCAGCATTTCAGGAGTCATGTTTACTGTTTGTGACTTCTTTGTTTTTGGCCCTGACAGGACTATATTGAGTGGAGATTGAATCTCAGCTGCTCCAGGAATAAAACGACGATAAAAATTGTACATACCTAAGAATCGGCGTAAGTCTTTTACTGTTGCAGGTATTGGATAATTTTGTATCGCCTGTACTTTTTCAGGTAATGGACGAATACCCTCCGCTGATACCTCGTGACCTAGAAATGTTAGTTCTGCCTGTCCGAATACGCATTTCGCTACGTTTATCAGTATTCCGTGCTCTGATAATCTCTGAAAAAGCTGGCGAAGATGCTGAATATGCTCAGTTTCTGTTTCAGAAAATATTAAAATGTCATCTATGAAGCCGTAACAAAATGAAAGCTCTCTGAGCATTTCATCAACAAATCTTTGGAATGTTTGAGCTGCATTACGCAACCCAAACGTCATAAATTGAAATTCAAACAATCCGAAAGGTGTAGCTATTGCTGTTTTGGGTATGTCTGCTGAATGAATAGGTATTTGATTAAATGCTTTCACTAAGTCAATTTTTGAAAATACTTTACTTCCTGCAAGCTGGTATGTAAAATCTTGGATGTGTTTAATTGGGTATTTGTCGGGTACAGTACGGGAATTCAAGGCTCTGTAGTCGCCACATGGTCTCCAACCAGCATCCTTTTTAGGAGCTAGATGTAATGGTGATGACCATGGGCTTTCAGATCTGCGAGCGGTGCCAACACGCAGCATATCTTCGAACTCAGTTTGTGCTATTTTTAAGCGGTCTGGTGGAAGACGGCGGGGGCGGCACGTGACTGGTGGCCCTGGTGTCGTTTTTATATAGTGCACTGTACCATGTTTCGGTTCTCTGTATGTACCTGCAGGGCGAGTGATGTCCGGGTATTCGCGTAATAATTGATGATATGGGGTATCTCCAGAGATAATTTTGACTGAAGATATAGATTCCATACCTTTTGTTGCAGGTGCAACAACAGAAAGTGAGGTGAGGTTGTCTACCAAGCGGCGTTGCCTACAGTCTACAAGTAGGTTGTAATGGATGAGAAAATCTATACCTATGATTGGTTTGCTCACCTCTGCAACGACGAATTTCCAGTGAAAGTCGCGTCGTAAACCCAGATTCAGCCGTAATTGCAGGAAACCGTATGTTGGAATAGTAGTACCATTTGCTGCAAATAGTTGGTAATTCGATTTTGCTCGCCTTTCCCTAAGAGAAGTTCGTGGATATACACATACATCAGAACCTGTATCAATAAGAAAATTCATTTTTGTATTTTTATCAACGACGAAAAGGCGGCCTTGTGTATTTTGGCAGACGTTCGCCGCTACTTCCGGCTGCCTTCCCCATTTCCCGGTCTCTGTGTGTTATAGCTGCAAGGGGAAGTACACTTGTTAGCTTTAGGTCCAAATTTGTAATGGTACCAACATATAGACGGATCACGTGATTTAGATCGGACACGCTGTCTACTCCCGCTTCTATTACGGTTTGATGGCCGTGATTTAACAAAGTTTAACTCAGTATGAAGTGACGCTACCTGATTAGTAAGTTCACTAATTTTTTTAGACATTTCTTCAATTGCCGAGTTATTGGATATGCCTGCTACATGAGCCGATGGTGGTGCTATTTCGTAGACCCTATCGGCCAAGTCTGCGATTGCCTCTAAAGAACCTATTTCAGCCGCTATGACTGTTTGTATGTTCTGAGGGAGACGCCCTGCCCATAGCGTTCTTAAAAATTCGTCAGTAACCGTTTGACCAGCAAGAGATCGGAGATGTCTTAAAAACTGTGATGGTTTTCTATCTCCTAACTCTTCGTGATCGAGTAATTGCTTCATTTTCTTTTGTTGTGAAGCGGACAGACGTTTTATTAATTCCGTTTTAAGTGTTGTATATGGATTATTATTAGGTGGATTACTTATTAAGTCCTTTACCTCGATTGCGTACTGGTAGTCCAACGATGTAGTTATGTAATAAAATTTTGTAGTTTCCGATGTAATCCCTGACAATACAAATTGACCTTCAACTTGCGCAAACCACAAGGCAGGTTCCTGTGGCCAAAATGTAGGTATACGTACTGCTACTCGGTTCACTTCCAAATTCTTCGATGCATCCTCTGTAGCCATCTTCTATTATTATTATGTATCCAGCGGGTGTTCTAATGGATTTTGTTACCTTTTTTTTTTTTAGATCACGTCGGGGTCACCAATGTGGTAACAAAATTAAACACCGGCACTTAAGTATATAAAGTTATTATATTTTTCTCACTAATAGGGTTTACAAACACAGCACGGTATAGATATATAAAGAAACAGAGAGAGAGAGAGAGAGATACGTAACAATTAGGAAGAATGTAGATAGAAAATATACAATAGATTGGTAAGCGATGGAGTAAAAATTTGAGCGTGCATTCGCCGTGAGTGCATACTAGAGACTGATTTACCTAGGCACACGGCGGTCCGACGCTTGCGCATCGAGACAATAGCAAGCCGTCACGGACTACTGGTTATGTTGCAGTCAATACACCGTTCCACGCGAAACGTGTTATGGCGCGCGGGTTTGCGTTCACAATTACATAACTGAATATTTTTCCATATAAAATTTTCTTTTTGGCGAATATAATATAACAAAGAGGTTATAATAAAATATACAATATAATATAGGTGTGTTTCCCACAATATTAAATGAAGGTAGTTAGTTCATTATTACTCAGTATGGTTAAACTATAATAGTTGCGTATAACCCCCACTCATATCTTCTCTGTATAAAAGGGAGGGTTTTTGTAAGCCACGGCATTCGGTCTTTGAGCACAGGATGTGCTGGTTATATTTTAAATACTAAAGTGAATTGTGTTAGAGACATAGTTAAATTAATGTTATATAGGACTAGTTGTTATTTTATTATAATACATACTTTTACTAGAACATATAGTTGATATATCTTACACTATATATTATATTTTATATAGTATAATGTGTGTTATTTTTAATTATTTACTTGTATTATTTTTACCTTTATATATATTCTTCCATGCTAATCAAGCGCCACCTACCACTTTTGTTGTTTTTCTCTACCTAAAATTGTTTCCCTTGCTCTGGAAGAGATTGCCTCTTACTATAAGAAAGCCTTTTGTACATATATATATCTTTCCTGTATAATTCTTGTGTGAAATACTTGGTGCAATATAGAGTTTATAAATAAATATTTATTTCTATGCATGACACATCGTTGTATTGCTCTGTGTATTACGGCTGATAACGACAGAATATCTTTTTATCGTAAAATAACTAACTAACCAATCCTTTGCAGTATATTTGACACAACTATAGTATTAAACTAACATTTATAAATCAAAAATTGTATATAAAATAAATAGGTCTGTCGGTCGGTCTCTTGATCTCTAAATATTGCTATAAACTGCATTAAAATCCATTACGTAGTTTAAAAGATCTAACGAACAGACAACGGAAGCAACTTCTTTTTATACTATGTTATGTAATATATTAAAATTCAGAGCTAAATATAGACAGATAATACAAAACTTTGTATTGCACGGAGGTCGAACCTGCAACCATAGAAGGTGAGACAAGGTGAATATTAATGTTGCAGTGTTGCGTGGATGAGTTGATGTAGGTTTTAATCCTTTATATCAAAGGAAAGTCACGGCACTAGTATCTTATTAATATTATAAACGCTAAAGTTTGTAAGTATGGATGGATGTTTGTTACTCATTCACGGAAAAACTACTGAACGGATTTTGATGAAACTGTACAGTAATATAGATTATACATCAGACTACTCGTAACATATAGACTATAAATTTCTGGCGGATGAAACCGCGGGCACAGCTAGTATGTAAATAAATGATTATATTTATGTTTTAATGCTTTTACGCAATTGGCAATGGTGACGATGTCAAGTGATTGTCGGTAAATGGTAAACGTCACCTACATACATATATCACGTTATCATGTGACAATCGTGTTATCACTCCAGAGAACTAATATGTCATGCCTCTTAACTTGTAATTTCTCTGCCTATTCTACACCCTACAACAGAAACAGCTTACAAAGCTAAGCTAAGCTAAAATTTGTGAGACTGAGGTACCCAAATAGACGTCTTTTTATAGTCTTGTTTATTTATTTCAAACAAAACTTCAAATCAGGAAAAATATAAAATTAAAACATTGCTTAAATATAATGAGATCTTGTGTGCAAACTCCTTAAATCCCTTACAGTTCGGTTGGATGCACGTCGATGGTCCCAGGTTCAGAGCTCAATGATAATCTGGTCTAACATGCCGGCCTCATCGTGCAGGGCTATCTACCGCATATTTATGTATAGAAGTTAGTTAACTTTATAAGTAAATATATATACTTTTATGTATCTTGTTTAACAAAATCAGTATATTTATACTGCTTAAGTTTCAAGTCCCATTTTTTCTCGTTAGTCTATACATAAAACATAATCTGGACTTATTTATGTGTAATCTTAACACATATACAGACAAATATTCGATTTTCCCCTCGTTACAAATTTGCAATTTTATTATAAGTAAAGAAATGAAAAGAATAAATAAGAATAAAGAATAGCCAAGCCATTTGGGCCAACTTAACTTAAAATAAAAAGATAGAATAGTTATTATTAACCTATATCATAACATAATATTACTCTGCAATATATGTATATATTATAGTCTATGACATGTCTATGTTCTATGTTTTCTATATGTGTCTCTTGATGGTAAAAAAAAATCACAAATTTTAGAATTATAGCTAGTTTAGTCTAAGTCTAGTCAGCTAGTCCTGATAGCTACCTGGCAGCCATCCCGCGCAACTCGCGCGATGTTGGCTTACTTGAAATTTATCATTATATATTTCGCCCAATTTACATATTTTTAAATTATAACATAGGTGTTATTGTGATGTATAAGCTATATTCCTGTAAAATGTCATCCAACTCCGTGAAAGATAACAAACATTCGTCCATACTCACAAACTTTCACGTTTATAAAATTAGTCAAATAAGACTGTTCCATTTTGATGACGTTAAAACTAAATTATAACTATACACATAGAGCTCATATACACTCGTAACAGTATACTTCTACTATCCGCAGAAAGATTTCAGTTTTAAATAATAGGGTACAAGCACCAACCCTACCAATGCCAGAACTTTAAAAAAAGCCGGGTGACTCAACAAGTTTTCACACAGCAGACGACAGCGACTCCACATCTCTTTGAGAAGTCAGAACAACTACCTATGTTTCTATGGAGGAAAGGACCTTCGAAATTATCAACAAATATTTTGTACTAGCTGTGCTGTGCGACTTCGTTCGCGTGTTACAGTGATCTTGATCAAATAAAGAAAAAATATTCAATAATCTAACCTAAAAAATAGCGGGAAATTTTCATCGTAATAGCTTCAAAAATGGCGTATTTCTGTGCAGACTTCGTCGTCTATTTTATTTTATACTTTGAATGTCATATTTGATTACATTGAATCAACAGCCTAAAAAATAATTTTCATGCTTGTAGCTTAAAAATGACAATTCTTCCATACAATCTTTCATCTTCCCTTTGAACCTCTTACAACCGATTTTTCGCATTAAAAAGTAGCCTATGTCCTTTCTCAGGATCGAGACTATTTGTGTATCAAATTTCATGTTAATCGGTTCAGTAGTTTCGGCGTGAAAGCGAGATAGATAGACAGATAACTTTCATAAATTCATCATTGTGGGAAAGATAAAAGGAAAGAGGGGAGAAGAAGACCAAGGCACAGCTATATCAAGCAAATGAAAGACTTGTAGTCGTGTTGTATCAAGTGTCCTAACATTTTTCCTCGTCTCTAGTATTCAATATCTACCATTTTTTCTTTTAGCCTGTGCAATACTTCTTCATTTCTAAAAAATAAAAAATCACACAACTTTATACTATGTTGATTTACTCATCTATACATATAAATAAAATTAGAGTGTCTATTTGTAATATTGAAACAACCGTTTTTTACTACATGCATATAAATACATACACCAAAATAACATTTTTTACAATTTTGGCTATCTGTCTGTCAGTCTGTTTGTTCCGGCTAATCTCTGAAAGGGCTGGACCGATTTTGACAGGACTTTTTTGGCAGGTAACTGATGTAATAAGGAGTAACTTAGGCTCCTTCTATTTTAGAAAAATAAAGTTAAATTCCACGCGAACGAAGTCGCGGGTGTAGCTAGTTTATAATATAGATGTGTCTGATACAACCTCCAGAGACCCGATTTTATGTAATCCGGTGTGGTCATTAAAACGGCCATATGTAGGTACACTTAATTACATACTAAACATTGTACACAACCGTATTTCTTCTCTTACGAGTAATAAACATAGTCCACTACACTAACTTACACTATCTGCTTTAAAAACACACGTATAGTACTTAGACATAAGGTTCATAATAGCGTTTCAAGGTTTACAAGTAAATTTGTCGTCTTTGGAGTGTACAAATTTATTTTTGCACTCATACTGGTGTTTTACAAAGGATTTTCGACTTTATTTCTGTGGATTCACGGCTTAGATTAGTTTTACAAATTAAGTGTGTAGGAAGGCAGCTAGAACTATAAAAGGTTTATGCATTTCAGTCCTGCAGACGTAAAGATGGCAGGCCTCCTTTACCGGACAATTAATTTGTCAAATGAATTATAAAGAAGGACACTAGTAATTCCACTGATTAAGGCTTTGTACTCATTAATTAAGGCACATTGTTTAGAGCTATCGCAGACAGTATACCGATGTATTATGTAACAATTTGAAATCTACAGATTCCAAAAAGAAAATCATATCTAAATATACATATATAACTCAAATGTGACTGACGTAGTGATCTATCAACGCACAGCCCAAACCACTGGACGGATCGGACTGAAATTTGGCATGCAGGTAGATCTTATGACGTAGGTATTAATCCGTTAAGTAAGGATTTTAATTAATTTTACCCCCAAGGGATAAGATAGGGGATGAAAGTTTGTATGAAACTTTGTCAATTTTAAACCGATCGGGCTGAGACTTTGCATGCATAAAGCTACTATAACGTAGGCATCCCCTAAGAAAGGATTTTGATAAATTCCACCCCTAAGGGGATAAATTAACGCGAGCGAAGTCGCGAATAAAAGCTAGCTCTATAATAATTATCTATGACAAAAATAAATTTTATTTCTATTTCGAACTCTGAATATCTGTCAGAGTTTAAATTAAATTTTTAAATTTCGAACACTAAACGAATGTAACATAAATGAAACAGATTAGTGTAATATTCCATTAATTATGGAAAATTTGGAACTATAATTCAATATTTGAAAAAGAAAACATGAATTGAACGAATGAAAGTGTTTTTTTATTTAAAAAAAAAATGAGATTAAATCAACCGAAGAACAGGCTGTGTAGATTAAAACGCAGAGTTAATTGCTCTGTGTAATTTATATAAATAATTAATAACCTCTTACTATACAATACTTCTTATATGTATATACAGATTTTAAAAAAGTTCACCTACAGATACTTCAACAGCGAATAATATAGACCATATTTCACTTTGGCAACACTGCGTAACACGACTACTTGAAAATAAATAGCAGTTAGTTGTATTATTATATTTCAAGTTTACAAATGTAACGTGGATTATAAAATTATAATCCAATTGTACCTTTTATTAATACCAAATAAAATATATACAATTTCCTTGAATTATAAAATGAAACAACTAAAAATATACGTCCGTGTCATTAGAAGATAATAAGATTCGGGCAGGAAATATTCGCGCGGAGTCTGCAAACAAACAGAGCCCGGTATCTCGTGCAGTGTTTTTCATAAGCCGTGATACCTGCTCCTTGGGATAAAGTACAGATTAACATAAGAATTACAGCTGTTTAATTTTTGTTAACACCGTCGAATTTATTTTTTGTTTTCCTCCTTGCTAATCCACTCAGATTTTCATTGTAAGTGAATTCATTTCCATGTATACTTACCAAATCAAATTTGTTAGAGCTACAATGAGAATCTCTGGAAGTTTTAAATATTCGTTTACCTATATTTAGAATACAGTTTTTAGTATGTTCTTTGTATAAATTTGTTTTATATATTACATCTGTCACTGCACTCTGACGTTCTAAACGTATAAAAACATCTCGATTTCTTTCTGTTTCAATAAGAATGTTTTACAAACTTCATAGGTAATACAGCCTTCATTAGAGGTGGTCGCAGGTTCGATTCCTCGCATGGTAGGTACAAATATTTGTAGTTATGAGTATGATTATTTATATCTGTACGGGTATCTATTCCCCGTACTTGTTTGTAAGGTTGCGGGTGCAGGTGGAAACAAGAAAGACAAGTGTAAGTATCCTCTCGAGCAGAGTTCGGTGGTCTGTACTAGCGATGGAAGCGGAATGAATTGTGCCGCGTTCGGCACCTATATTTATACTCCGCCCGCTCGCACCGTGTCACGTACTAGGTAACGATTGTGTTACGCACATAGGTGCGAGCGGGACGGAGAGCGCGAAAGACCACCTCTACTCGCTCCTTTATTTATTAATTTAAACTTTACATACAATACTATTTAATTCTACCTATTAGGGAATTGAAACTACTACAATTATAAATTTTATTAAGCTAACAATAATCAAATATGTACAATAGTCGCGAACATATCTCCCGCCGCAGCTAAGCTGTATTTAATTCGAGTTCGCGTTGCTCGATTGGCAGGATTACTAATTTCTTCGTAGGTCGCCGAAGTATCCCCTTGTTAGTGCGCACGTCGACCGCCCGTATTTCACCATCCGGTCCCGGATACGTAGCCACCACCACGCCGCGCGGCCAGGAGTTCCGAGGCAAGTTGCCGTCTGCCACCAGCACCAAGTCTTCTAACTTGATGACTCCGTGTGTAGCTCGGGGCTCCCGCCGGTGTTGTAGCTGGGGTAAATATTCGGTTACCCAGCGCCTCCAGAAGCAGTCAGCGAGCCACTGACTGGCGCGCCACTCCTTCCTGCCCGCCGTATCGCCCTCAGCGAAAGCTCCCGGCAGTGGTACGCGGGACGGACCTCCCAATAGGAAGTGGTTGGGGGTGAGTGCGTCCTCGTCGTCTGCTGATGTCGACACGTGGGTGAGAGGTCGACTGTTGAGCGTGTGTTCTACTTCCACCAGCAGGGTGAGAAGGACTTCTTCTTTCGGGGCTCGTTCATGCAGCGTTGCGGCCAGCGCGGTTTTCACGCTGCGCACTAGTCGTTCCCAGGCGCCGCCCATGAAGGGAGCGCTCGGTGGTATGTAGCGCCAGCGTATAAAGCGCACCGACGACTCTTCTTCCATGGCTTCAGCGGCTGCTTTCTTCATCTCGAGGTCGGCACCCTTGAGGTTGGTGCCTTGGTCCGACCACAGCTCCGTGGGGCACCCGCGGCGGCTTATAAAGCGCCGCAGAGCCATTACTGCGGAGTCGGTGCTGAGGCTGCCGGCGATCTCCAGGTGCACAGCCCTCGTGGTGAGACATGTGAACAGCACGCCGTACCGCTTCTGATGCGTGCGACCCACCGTCACTGTCATCGGCCCGAAGTAGTCTAGGCCGGTGAAGGTGAACGGCCGCTGATGATGTGCCAGCCTGCTGCGTGGGTGGTTGCCCGTTGATGGTTGTGCTGGTGCTGCTTTCCTGATGCGGCACGTTTGGCATCTCTTCAATTCACTACGAACGGCATGTCGTAGGCGCAACACCCACATGTGTTGACGCACCTCGTTCGCAGTGGTTTCGAAGCCCCCGTGATGAAGTTTTCTGTGCACCCATGCTATGTACAGGCGTACCCATACATGTTGACCGTCGACTATGGGTGGTTCCCGTTGCTCTGCGGACAGATCGGCGGCAGCCGACACCCTTGAGCGGAGTCGCAGCACATTGTCTTTGTCGATGAAAATGGACAACTGTATAAGTCGACTACTCGACGGCAGTTGTTTATTGCGTCGCAACGCCGCTATATCGATGCTGAATGCCTCTTCTTGTATTGAGCGGATCCATAGCCGACGGGCGCGTTCTAAGTAGTGTGTATCTATGGGTATATAACACACAGGCGCACGTACGTTTTTTCTTTTCGACGGTCCTGGTTTTCTTATCTTGTTGCTTCGCCACGTGGGATCGTCTTCATGTTTTTTGTTTCTCTTGTGGGTAGCGACGGCGCAGTGTTGCTTGAGTGGTCGTAACTTATCTATAAATTGCAATACGCGGGCCGTACTGCGGACGATCTTCATCCAGTCGGAGAATCGCGCGGGATCGGGCAACGCTCGAGATAATCGTGTTGCATCTTGTATTGTGTGGGCGCGCTCTTCGCTTGTATTTTCCGTCTGGTGGGAATCGTCTTCATGAGGCCACTCTTCTTCTGGTCGATATAGAAACTGCGGCCCCCGGAACCATCTGTGTGTTGAAGTGAAGTGGTGTGGCACGTCGCGTGTGGCATCATCCGCGACGTTGTCGGCCGTCGGCACCCATCTCCACTCGTTCGTTTTCGTATCTTCCATAATTTCAGCGACTCGGTGAGCGACGAAGGGCTTGAATGCACGCGGCCCGGTGCGTAACCAAGACAGTACGGTACGCGAATCCGACCAGTAGACACGACGGGCAGGTTTCAAATCGTGTTCTTCGACAGCCGTGCGTGACAGGCGGCTCCCTAGTACGGCCGCTTGCAGCTCCAGGCGTGGTATAGTGGTGACCTTGTTCAAAGGGGCCACTCTTCCCTTGGCTGCGATGAGTGACACACGCACCTCGCCGGTCACGCATACGGCCCGCCAGTATACGACACAGGCGTATGCATCTGAGCTCGCGTCGACGAATGTGTGAAGCTCCGTCGTATGTGCCGTCGCCACACCGGGGTAACACCGTGGTATTACCAAGTGGGGTAACTGCTGTGCGTGCGATATCCAGCTCCGCCACGCTGCTGCTTCCCGTTCTTGCAGTTCGGTGTCCCAGCCGATACCCGTGCGCCATGTTTCTTGTAATATCTTCTTGGCTTGTATTGTGACGGGTGTGGCCAGGCCCAATGGGTCGAACAGCGACATAACGGCGCGGAGGGCTTCTCTCTTCGTTGGGGTGCGTTCGCCTCGTATGATGTGTAACGGAAGTTTGTTCCCGTTGAAGTTGAACCCGAGACTGTCTTCCTCAGGCCGCCACACCATTCCCAGTATCTTCTCAGCGTCGAGTTGCACCATGTTCTCTTCATTTCTATGTGAGAACTCTTCTCGTACATGGCGCGAGTTCGATGCCCAGCGCTGAAGATAGTAGTTCGCCCGGCTGTGGATGTAGGCGACCTCGCTTGAGACTCGTACGGCTTGCTCTTCAGTGTCGAAGTTAGCGAGGTAGTCGTCAACATAGTGATTGACAACCACCGCTGCAGCCGCCTCCGGGAACTCTTCTTTATGTAGTTCGGCGTTCTTGTTCTTCACGTATATCGCCGTGCATGGCGACGAAGTGGCCCCGAAGATGACGCTCTTCATCCTATATTCGACAGCTGGACCCTGGCGTCGATCTCCTCTCCATAGAAACCGTTGCATGTCTCGGTCTTCTTCTCGTATTGTGACACGCATGAACATATCCTTGATGTCCGCTGTGACCGCCACACGGCGCTGTCGGAACCTCATGAGGACCCCAGGTAGTGATTGGAGTAGGTCGGGTCCCGACAGCAGCATGTCGTTGAGACTAATGCCCCTTGTCTTGGCGGCGGCGTCGTGCACGATGCGCAGCTTGTCCGGTTCTGTGGGTTGATGACAGCGAAGTGTGGCAGGTACCATACTCGTTCAGTCTTCACCGGTGGGGCGATTTCTGCATATCCCCTTTCTAACAGCGTGGTAATTTGCTGTTTATATCTGTTCTTCATGTCTTCATTCTTGTCGAGTTTTTTCTCAATTAACTCGAGGCGTCGCATTGCTGAGTCGTAGTTAGCCGGCGGCGTTGCGTTGTCGCGTTTCCATAGCAACGCGGTCTCGTAGCCTCCCGCCGGTAACGGGCGAGTTTTTTCCTGCAATATTTTCAGCGCGCGTTGTTCCTCTTCATTGTATGAGCGCTTCGGTGTGACGCCCAGTGATTCGAGAGCGAAGTGTTCTTTCATTAATCGCTCTATGGATTCTTCATTTTCTTGCCCGTCGACTAAGTGACTGATTCTGTGCACTTGCTGTCTCGCTCTCGCCGCTCCCGTGCCGTGCAACACCCAACCCAGGTCGGTGAGTGATGCGACCGGTTGTGTCTTATTGCCTCTTCTGACTTCATGTGCGAGCAGCAAATGCCAGTTGTCTTGACCCAGCAGAACCGTCGGTTGACCTTCTTCATATGTCAGCTGATCTATTATATCGTACAAGTGTGGACAGTCTTCTATTGCGCTGCGTGATACTGTTTGTGGAGATAACAGTAGTTTCTTCATGGTTCGCGCAGACACGGCATGATCTTCCGATCTTCGTCCCCGTATTGTGAAGTGGACAAGCTTCGATTCATCGGCGTTTATGCGTGTCCCGGCCACGGCCTCTATGTAGAAGGGTGCGGGAGGGCCAGTGGCGCCGATTTGCTTCGCTGTTGCTTCTTCGATGATGGTGCACGTTGCGCCGTCGTCCAGGAGTGCGTATGTATCGCACGTTCCTTTGGGACCGATCACTTGTATCGGCACTATCTTGAGGAATGCGATCTTCTTATCTTCTCTCGCAGACGCGACGACTGCGGCTGCTTTATCATCGGAGGGCTCGCTGTCCTTCTTCTCTATGGTGTCGACGTGCAGGAGTGGGTGATGTAGGTGTGTACACCCACCAACGTTGCATCTCTTCGTCTTGCAGTTGTGACGAAATCTTTTTATCCTCAGGCAACGGAAACATAGCCTGTGTTTTTTTGCTATCTCCCATCTTGTTTGTGGCTCGGCGTTCTTCACAGTGATGCAATCGGGTGGTGCGTGTCCCTCCCTGTTGCACGTCGGACACGGCGGTGAAGTCGGTTTCTCCTGCGTGATGTATGTTTTCACGCTTCTCTTCGTTGCTGGCTCCCGCCGGTCTTCATTTACTATTACTTCGGCGGGTGCGAAGTCACCGCACCTGGCTGCGGTGATTTGCAGGAACTTGGAGAGCGTTATTAGGTCCGGTTGATCAGCTGGCTGTTCTGCTACGAAGTCGTAGTATTTGAATCGTAGCGCAGAAGGCATCTTCTCCGTGATGGATCTTGTCACTTCTTCGTTGTACAAATAGTGGTTCTTCTTCAGGGCTTGAATTGTTGCAGTGACATTGGCTATTCTGGATGCGAATAGACAGATGTCCTTGGGGTTGTCTGACAGCCGCGGCAGCGCACGAAGTTTATTCATCTCGGCCATCACGAGTGCTCCTGGACGGCCGAACCTCGTAGCAAGTAATTGTATTACTTCTGCTGCAGACGTATCCCCAACGAAAAGACAGTGTGCAGCCTCTTTGGCCGCACCCTTTAAACACCGACGTAATCTACCCAAGTTTTCTTGCTCGGTCAGCTGCCCCGCAGACTCTTCGTAGGCCATCTTCCAGGGCAGCCATTCGCTTGACGCGCCGTTGAAGGGTGGTAGTTCTGTGACTCGCGGCACTGTGGAGGGCTGAATTGCGCGAGCTGCCATAGTCATTGCAGTCGCCAATTCCTTATAGTCGATGCCCCCTTCAGTGAATCCTCTTCTTTCTTCGTTGGCATCATCGGTGCTATGGAGTCTTCCCTCGGACCGTTGTGGCTTGCATGGTCCCGTCGGAATGCGTCGCTGCACGGCTGCGGCTGCGGCGCTTTCGTTCCCTCTCCGGCGGGTATCGATGAGATATTAATCCCCTGATGCAAGTCGGCGGTCGTCCTCTCTGTGTGCGGCTCCATTGTGAGTGCCAATGTGCTCGTCCGGCGAATCCAGTCCGTAGTCCTCTCTCTTCTTAATGTGGCGGCGTCCTCTTCATTTTCGTCCTCCTCTTCGTCGTCCGTGTCTGCTTCCAATGCTGCGACGCGTGCGGCGGCCAGTTCTACCTCCTTGCGTAGCAATTCTTCTCTGGCTTTAGCCAATTCTTTCTTCTTTTTTGAAGCTGTGGTGCGCGGCGCCCTTGGAATTGTTGTGGTAGTCTCCGCGGAAGTCTCCGTGGTAGCAGTAGGTTCCGAGGACGTGTACGTCGTGGTGGTCGACGTAGTGGCGGCAGCAGGCGACGTAGTGGCGGCGACGGTCGGCGTGGCGGCGACAGGCGACGTGACGGCGGCGGTGTTTTCTTCGTTTGATTGAGCTTCCATGGCTGTTCTTTGGCTTCTTGTTGTTGGCATCTGTGATCTTGATCTCTGTGCAGTCTTGCTTTCTTCTTCCAACAATCCGGCTTCTCGAAGGACCAGATGGTCTTGCTTTCTTCTTCCAACAATCCGGCTTCTCGAAGGACCAGATGGTCTTGCTTTCTTCTTCCAACAATCCGGCTTCTCGAAGGACCAGATGGTCTTGCTTTCTTCTTCCAACAATCCGGCTTCTCGAAGGACCAGATGGTCTTGCTTTCTTCTTCCAACAATCCGGCTTCTCGAAGGACCAGATGTACGGGTATCTATTCCCCGTACTTGTTTGTAAGGTTGCGGGTGCAGGTGGAAACAAGAAAGACAAGTGTAAGTATCCTCTCGAGCAGAGTTCGGTGGTCTGTACTAGCGATGGAAGCGGAATGAATTGTGCCGCGTTCGGCACCTATATTTATACTCCGCCCGCTCGCACCGTGTCACGTACTAGGTAACGATTGTGTTACGCACATAGGTGCGAGCGGGACGGAGAGCGCGAAAGACCACCTCTACTCGCTCCTTTATTTATTAATTTAAACTTTACATACAATACAATTTAATTCTACCTATTAGGGAATTGAAACTACTACAATTATAAATTTTATTAAGCTAACAATAATCAAATATTTACAATAGTCGCGAACAATATCTGTTTGGATATTTTCTATGTGTATTATGTATGTATGTGTAAAAGACATATTTAAGTATTTTTATCAGATTTCTAAGACGGAAACAAGCTCCGCTTAGCTTGGCTAGATAGCGCTGTGTGAATAGTCCTGAGATATTATTATTATAAGTCTTTATACTTACTCATGATGTTTGCTATAGGGACGGCATTTGATTGCACTTTGTTAACTTTTGTTTATAAAGCAAAGTCGTTACTCACTAAACGATTACTTGAATGACGAGCGTGCATAACAATAGTTGTTCGTGCACGGGATTTTCATTTAATAATAGACATAGACATAGACACCTAATGTAATGTAAATTTAACTCTATTTTCACAGTCGCTACCTGCCTCTCATCTGGGCCGTTGTGCGTGTAGAGCCGAGACTACTAGAGTAGCTAGCCCAGCTGCTCCCAAAAGCGCAGAAGTCTCCTGGTATCTTCACAGACTTCACGGAGCGACCTCACCGATCCGAAGATTCGTTTTCGTTGTATGGATACTGCACTCCAGGATTACGTGAGCAGCCGATTCTTCGGCTTCAAAGCAGCCCCGACAAAGGGGACTGTCTGAAGCGACTATGTAAGTATCTATACATTCAAATATAAATGACTGGCTTTTTAAAAAAAATAAGAAATTCAATAGATTTTCTTGCCGATTCTTCTCAATTGGATCTGTATACTGAACTGGACGGTAGGGAAAACTTTATAATATAAATAATTTGACGTCCATAGATAAGCGGCTAAAATGTCCATTTTAGCCGCTTATGAATAAATGATTTTTTGAATTTGAATTTGAATAGGTAAATGTTTTCCTAACAATTTTGGACACGAAAATTGCCCTAATAAACATTTAGTTGTTTACAACGGAAACCGAAAAATATACCTGTGAGAATAATTCCGAACATTAAGTATACATTAACTGCAAAACATACGGCCGAGACATAATGTGTTCTGGTAGAAATGAAAAATGGTTAACAGGAAAAAGCAGTAATTATTTGTTGCTAAACCAAATTTAATGCCGCCCCCGCACCCCCGCACCCCCGCGCACAGTCCTCACGGCCGTAATAAAAACGTAATTAATCGAGCAATTTTTTTTTTGAGGCAAAATTAAAAATGTCACAGCGCTGAATTACTCCGGGACGAATAAATATATATTCCCCCATAATTATTGCTGTGATTTTTGCGAGCGGATGCGGGAATAAACGTAAACAATGTGCTTTTGGTAAATATCAAAACTGAAGATATTTTTTTATTGCTTATATCTGTTTCAAAGTTAATTATATTGTTATACGAAATAATAATTAACTGTTCTTCAAATAGCTTTTCATTTCTAAATTAATATTACAAAGAGGAAAAAATTATTTTTTCCGTTAAATCTTTCATGTACAGAAAGCTACGTTAATATATTTATATTTTATTTAAAAAAAAGTATCATAACACTAGGACTGTTATTGTATGTATATTATCTATATATATACATATAAATAAAATTGGAGTGTCTGTTTGTAATATTTAAATAACCGTTTTTTACTACATGCATAGGAATATAAATGCGGTACATACACCAAAATAACATTTTTTACAATTTTTGTCTGTCTGTCTGTCGGTCTGTTTGTTCCGGCTAATCTCTGAAATGGCTGGACCGATTTTGACGGAATATTTTTTGGCAGGTAACTGTTGTAATAAAGAGTAACTTAGGCTACTATTATTTTAGACTAATAAAGTTAAATTCCACGCGGACGAAGTCGCGGGAACAGCTAGTTGTAAATAAATAAATAACCTTGGACAATTAACACAGCGCCATCTAATCCCACTGTAAGCTGAGCTTGTGTTATGGGTACTAAACAAGGGATATAAATAAATACATATTTTTTGTAAATACATACATAATATTATATATATTTAAGTTTGTTATTGTCAATGTTTAGTTTTACTTTGTTAGTTGTAGTTTAAAGCTTAATATGCTTATATCGTCGTCGTTGATCTTCGTCGGCTTTTCGTGCGCGAGTCAAAGGACTGGCAGCGTTACATTCAGCCCTCTCGCTCAGTTATCGCCGGCAATATTACCCGCACCGCGAGTGGCAGAGGAAGCGGCTGAATGTAAACGGGATAAGAAAAACTTACGCGATCATTTATACCGGTACAAAATTGTGCAACTCTGCGTTCAGTCTCTAGTGAGGGCGACCACCGAACTAGAATTAAAAAGGACTTTAATTGATAACGTGCGCCAGCGAGCAGGAATAAAAATAGGGTAAGAACCGAGGCAAACTTTCATGGCAAACTAATTAACGCGCAATTAAAACTTTAAAAGAAATCCACTAGGAATTCTCGGCTTTTCGATATTTTTGTTCCAACTCGGGAAGAGTTCGATCTTGCGCGATGATGAGAGTATTTGATTTATCTCTCTCCTCTCTAGAGGACCGAAAATATTTTTAAAAAGCCATAGTTAATTATCCAAACCGAAAGAATGATGAGAAAACGGTATGGGTACGAATAAATCGAACATAAAAAAATAACTATCTATTGACAGCCTCAAGGTTTACTGGTTTAGCACACCGCCTCACTTCCAATGGTCGCGGGTTCAATTCCTCGCAAGGTACAAATATTTATATTCATAAGTATTATTGTTTGTAGCGGATTGTATGTATAATATACATGTATTACATTATGTTTATATCACTTCTTTAATACATATAACACAAGTTCTGCTTACAGTGGGACTAAATAGCGATGTGTTAATTATCCAGGGTGATTTATTTATTATTTAAATGTTAAAAAAAATGAATTAATCTATTTCATATTTTTAGTTTTGACGCCTTCGGTTGTCTAGTGATTTATCACCTTATGGTCGCGGGTTCGAGTCATCGCACGGGGCAAAGGAGATTGTTAGTAATGTGGATTAATAACCACATCGCTGACAATGTAACATGTCAGGATGACCTCTACGCGGTTCCTCCTGAAAACCATCATGTTTCATCATAAAATTCGTGGTGAACTTACCACCATGGGCTAACTGACCTCTACTGGTATCGATGAGAGCCCCTTATATATAGAATTCGAACATACGAATAATTAAAAGTAAACAAATAAACGTTTGTTATCGGTGTTTCCATCACCGAAGAAGTATAAATTAACCCATTTTTTTTTCTGTCAGACTCGAACCTCGACATCGAGTTTTCGGGGTAGTAAACGACTAGACAACAAGGTTTTACTCGTCTGTTCTTTAATATTGTATCAAGCGCTTCTTGTCGATGATCTAAAACTGGATACAGTTATTAACCCCCATGGGGTCTACAAATATGTTCCGCTTCGTCTGTTGCGTCCCATATCTGCTATTAACCATGTATACACACTACAGTCTATGCACTGTACAATGGCGCGAACTTCCTTACTAATATTATAGACTAGCTACCCACCTCGGCTTCGCACGGGTGTACATGTATTATACATATAAACCTCCTCTTGAATCACTCTATCTATTAAAAAAACATCTTCAAAATTTGTTGCGTAGTTTTTTAGTAGTAGATTTAAGCATACATAAGGACAGACAGCGACAGTGACTTTGTTTTATACTATGTATAACTATGTATATATATTACGTCAGAATAACACATAAGCTACGTATAATTAGTAAAAATCACGGGATATTACCACGTTTTATATTTATTTGCTGAGTTACCCATATTTCGGCAGTGTTTCAACCACCATGATCACGGGTAAACTGTACTTTTTTGTTTTAGTTTTTTTTTTTACTAATTATACGTATAAATAATGACCGCGTCAAATTTAAAACAGTATATAACACATAGGTTATATTTTATATTGATATTTAACGCGGGTGAAATTGCGGGTACATTTATTTTGTATATAGTCTAACTGAATGTTAAATTAATTATGTTTTGATTATTTTTAGGCAGTGAAATTACAGGTTCTGTGTTCGCGACAGTGTTTATTGCACGACCTGTACACATATATAACACAGTGTCCCTGGGTGGCGTGGCGTAACTCGCAGTCCAATAGGGAACATTTTGTACAATATATGTGGCAACACTGGCAATGGAGCGCTACTGGCAACATTACCAAATGTCGCATGTCGAAACCCACATATATGCTACCACAAATAAACTCAAAAATATTTAAATATTTATTCATACGGGACACTTCTATCATTTGTACGAATATGAATGCATTTTAATTAAGAAAACAAAAAATACTTACTTCCAATTGTCGCAGGTTCGATTCTCGCAACAATTTCTTTTATTACCTTATGTATTAATGTGTTCTAAAATATTTATAAGTAGTTCAGCCCGCGGGGTTCAGTAGTTTCGACAGTCAGATAGAGTTACTTTCGCATTTATAATATTAGATATCATTAAGGATTTGATTACCAATGGTTTAGTACCCTTTGCTTAGTTTTAGACTAAATGGGATGTATATAGTAGTAGTACTGTATATAGTAGTAGTAGGTAGGATACTCTTAGGTTATTCCTTCATTAAATATTTCAACGTAATTAATTAAAATTGTAAGAAACAAAACATCTCGTTCTTGAAGTCGGCTGGAAAGCAGTTAAAACGTAACGAAGTAACGATTAGTCGGCTCGCTCCGAGAAATAGAACTAATGGAGAAAGCTAGCCCACGGTTGCTTTTATTACCTCTATTAATGTGTCCTATAATTTATCGTCCGCCCGCCCGCGCGTTCAGTAGTTTACCCCTCCGATCGATCCCCCGTCCAATTCAAACGGGGATCGAAATTACGACGGCTTGAGCCGAAGTTCGAACCCCTAGGAGTGCCCTCAGACTAAAGTCGTATCCATCAGGTGGGAGTTGGCCTACAGCCGCCCCATAAGCCCTTCCTCTGGTTTGGAATGCCATCTGCACACACCCCCTATCGTCCTGTGAAGTCCAATATCCCATATCCAACTGTGGTCCATAACATTAAAGTAGTCCGGAATAATAGAGAAAGTGATAGATTTCGTAATTATAATATTAGATCTTATAAAGGATTTGCACCAATTGTTTAGTACGTATAGTGCAACCTCTGCTCAGCTTGGGACTGTAAGAATTGTCCTGGGTTATAACTTTATTCAAGAAATATAATAAAATAACATCTCGTTCTTGAAGTCGGCTGGAAAGCAGTTAAAACGTAACGAAGTAACGATTAGCCGGCTCGCTCCGAGAAATAGAACTAATGGAGAAAGCTAGCCCACGGTTGCTTTTATTACCTCTATTAACGTGTCCTATAATTTATCGCCCGCCCGCCCGCGCCTGTCTTTGGGCTGATTTCCTTTCGGCCAATGTAATGTTTTGAATGAACGTTTTTGGGGCGAGATAATGTTTTTATTAGCGTCTCGTGAAGGACTTACCTGTTTGTCGGCTGTTTTTCATCCGTTTTATGGTCGCGGTTTATGAATTTATTGGTTTTGGAAAAGATAGTGGGGTAACTGCGGAAGATAAATGACGAAAATACCTACGTACTACCTACCTATTATTATTTACCATAAGTATACTTATATTGATGACGACCTCGGTGGTCTAGCGGTCAAGCACACCGCTTTACGACCGATGGTCGCGGGTTCGATTCCTCGCACGGCACAAACATTTGTATTCATGAGTATGATTGTTTGTATCGGTCTGGGTGTTTTCTATATATAATATGTATGTATTTACAAAAAAAAATTCTATGTATATGTATTAGTTATCTAGTACCCATAACACAAGCTTTAGCTAGCTTAACTTGGGTCTAGATGGCGATGTGCGAATTGTCCTGAGATTATTATTATTATTATATTTACATTATTGTACGGAATGGTAAACAAGCTGATGGCGACGAAATGAAAAGTGGCACCCGTGGCGTCGTCTTTATAAGGACAGCACCATGCACTTCAATTCGTCATATGATAGTCTCGGCGGTCTAGTGGTTTTTACACAGTCGCAGGTTCAATTCCTCGCACGGTATAAACATTTGTATCCATGAGTACGATTGTTTGTATCGGTCTGAGTGTTTTCTATGTATATTATGTATGTATTTACAAAAAAAGTTATATACCGTTATATAGTTATATATATCAGTTGTCTGGTACCCATAACACAAGCTCTGCTTAGCGTGAGACTAGATGGCGCTGTGTAAATTATCGGGAAAAAAATTACTTCCGTAGCACTAGACCGCGAGCCAGGAATTGGTTAAGGTGACCAACTTCCTGGTCAAAAACGGTTAAGATAGTGTAAGTAGTGTTAAGAAGCTTAGTGATCGCAGCTGCAGTTGCGAAGACGGAGTACCTAGGAGCAGCACTCTTACAAATAAATTCAAATTCAGTTGAAGCTAGGAATATATGTATGACACATGTGTACCAACATAACGACAACAAAAAATCGAAAATCGAATGCACGTTGCCCGCGAAACTTGGAAAGTCACCTTATTTTTTAAACACACTAAGAATGTAACGTGGTGGAGGAAAATTTAATTATACGATAATAGAGCTTAAATACACCAAGTTTAAAGTTCATTTTAGTCCTTGTTTAAGATTTTTTATTGCTTTTTTATGCTCTTCATTGCACCAGAGACAGAAAATAATTTATATACTTTTTATAACATAACTTTCTTAGAAGTTTTCGATTAGGCGGAAATGCGTATCTACGCATTTCCGCCTAATATCTATACATATAAATAAAAGTGGAGTGTCTGTTTGTAATATTGAAATAACAGTTTTCTACTACAATTACAACAATTTTTTGTCTGTCTGTCGTTCTGTTTGTTCCGGCTAATCTCTGAAATAGCTGGACTGATATTGACGGGACTTTTTTTGGCAGGTAGATGATGTAATAAGGAGTAACTTAGGCTACTTTTATTTTAGAAAATAAAGTCAAAAAACCACATCCCAAGTCAAAACATAGAAGAGAAAATTTTATAAAAAAAAAATTTTTCTAAGTTATAAGAAATGATATTTTATATTGTTATAAATACATTTCAGGACAGACCATTGAACTTGGCACCCATTAGATCTCACCTCTTTTGTCGTAGAAGTGAACAATCAAGGCATATATCATAATATTAAACTCGGCTATCATTTCACATTTAAGTTTTTGATGGGATTTGTCTTATCCAATACATTAGCTAAAATTATAATTTAAAAAAATATATAATTTTCTTCATTGATTCATTCACGAGAAACGGGAACGGAAAACTAGATTACAATAAAAAATAATTGTTATAAATTTCAAAAACACTACGATTCTTACCAAAAACTTACGATGACCAAGCGCGGGAAATTTGACCGTTTTCCCGCGCTTTCGGACGCCGGCCATTTCCCACTACAAGGAATTTATGCTCACTCGCGAATCCGCCGCCATTTTTGTAAGGTTGCATTTCGCCCGCCATAATTACACGGCTCATGCTTCCTTGCTTTTTAATTAAACCCCAGGACTTGTTTATTAACTTTTTTTGCCTCGCCTTCGTAGATCTATGCGTTGTTTTTTCCCCCGAAAAGAATTAAAGAAATTAAAATGTTTCGCCGTAAGTAAGTAGGTAGTGAAAAGAATACAGCCAAATAAAAATCTCCTTTGATAAAACATTTTCTTTAATTGAAATGCGTTTTATAAAGACTTTAGCAAATTAACCTAATTATCATCTGTCTTAAACACAATGTTTAAATGTATATTAATAATTACAGAAATCTTTTTATCGCACGCAATCCAATTTAATTCAAATAATTTTCTATGCTCACAATTTTTTATTATATACCTGGAAGTATATTATAATTTTTAATCAAATACGGAAAATGGTAGCAAATCTTAATGTACTTATATTTATATTTAACAATTAAATACCTGTTACCTAAAATAAAAGTAAAGTAGTCTAAGTCAATCCAAAGAGATATGCGACTGAAAGTCCCGTCAAAATCGGTCTCAGTCACATTATTGAGATGGGAATATTTTGCCCAATACATTTGAATCACACGTGGCAGGCAGCGGGCTACCAACGTCTCTTGGACTTGTATTGTTTGTTACCGGTGTTTCCATCACCAGAGAGTATGTCAGAAATATAAATGAACATGCCAGTATCAATGTCAACCTGCTTTGAAGTCACTACCTTTCCATTAAAGTATGTATTACCTCTCAAAACATAACATGAAAAATAAACAGGTCGTATAAAATGGTGTAACAAAAAATAACATCAATTCTAAAAGTCACAGAGGGATAATGTTAATAGTGTCAGAAACTAAATAGTTTGGACGTCTGTAAAAATATCAAGCGCCTATTAATACTTGGTGGCGTTCCGTTGTTTATCGCGGCAGTTTGCGGGTCGCGGTCTCTCTCTTGGGAAATTAGCGACGAGGCTATGATGCCTCGACGTCCGCCATGATGTCTGCATGCTGACATCGCGCCTTACCACGCCAAGCGAGATGTTTATTATTAGGCTTGTATAGTTCACGAACTATTATAGTTCGAAAGAGCGATCACAATTAGTTAGAACTGTCGCTCTTTAGTTCCTTTGAACTAGTACGAAAGAGCGATCGGGAGGGTCGGGAGGGGATCTTTTTTGCTGTAATGTTAATCTTAATTTTATTTAGGGACTGTTATCACAAAATGATAATGTCAATTACATTGTACTTTAATCCTAGTCTTATCGCCTTGTGTATAGTGAAAACCATAATTACACTATTACCTACTTCACAATTTAATGCTAATATATTTAATATAATATTACATTCATAATAAATCATTACATTTTATTTAAAAAATAAAATGATGCTAACCTATGCCATTGTATTATATTTATAATAAATAATTACATTTCATTTAAAAAAATAAATACTCATTTGCGGGAAAAATATATATAATAGGCATAGTACAACCACAGATAACATAATATGGTACAACGAACTAGTTCACAAGGGAGCCGCGAATAAATGGAGCGCTCCTAATCGTGAACTATTATACACAAGACTACGTAACACCTAATTTTGAAATTTTAAACGTGGAACGAATATTCCGTGGTGTCTGATATCTTTTTAATTTGACGAGTGAGAGAAATGTTGATATGAAGCTTATAAAATACTAGCTGTTCCCGCGACTTCGTCCGCGTGGAACTTAACTTTATTTTCTCTAAAATAAAAGTAGGCTAAGTTACTCCTTATTATATCAGGTACCTGCAAAAAAAGTCCCGTCAAAAGCGGTCCAGCCATTTCAGAGATTAGCCGGAACACAGAACAACAGACAGACAGATAGACAGACAAAAATTATAAAGCATGTTATTTTGGTGTATGTACCGTATTTATATTCATATGCATGTAGTAAAAAATGGTTATTTCATTATTACAAACAGACACTCCAATTTTATTCATATGTTTAGATATATAGATAGAGATTACGTTATATATCATCAGTGATATTATTTTTAAATTAGGAACGTGTTTTAATTTACAAACTTGCTTGCTAAAGCGGCGACGTGGAGTAAATAAATACAATATAAACTGTACCATAGACTATTTGTAACTGAGACCGTGCTTATTGGTAATATTATATTATTAACCCTTATAATAACCAAAGACAACACACACGGTGCCCTATAGTCCTAAACTAAGCAGAGTTTGTGTCATGGGCACTAGACTATTGATAGAAAGCCTTAAAAACATTTTGTTTGTAAATGAATATATAATATACATCCAAACTGTCCAGACTACAAACGATCATACTCGCGAATATAAATGTTTACCTCAAAATGCAAATATTTGGAATCGAACCTACCACCAATGGAAATAAAATTGTGTTCTAAAGCACGAAACCTCCATCGCCATGAATTATCGGAAACAACTACAACAGTGTAATTTCAATGTATTACAATAAATAAGAAGTACTCACGGACAACAAGACTTACCTACCACCGAACATGACGAAACTAAATATTTCTAAAGTCAATGCTCATACAATAATGACATCATTCGGACGGTCAGTGAGCTATTACAAAGAGCATGTAACTATGAGCCCATGGAGCTATAAATTTTGCTCTATCCCTGAATACTGGAACCCTTAGGACGATTTCTCACCGACCACTTTAGCCTGTACTAGAAAAAAATTGTATTCAGTTATAAAGGCTTTATTAAACATTTTTGGGCTCCCTAAAATATGGTCGAGCGCAATGGTGGCTGGCTCATCCGTCATACTCGTGAACGCGTACTGCTTGTGTGGACTGGTCTGCTCTAATCACTATGACCTATTTTCTCTTATTAATTGTTTAACCAGTTGTTGTATATTGAATGTTTTTTTTTCTATTTTATTATTTCATTGAATTAGTGCTAATCGGTGGTTTGTATTCACACACTTAAACTTAAATTGTAAGTAAGAATAAATTATTTAAAAGAGCAACACACAAGTTTCTTGATTGTTCGTCTTGTGTTATGACTATTCAAAAGTGCTTCAATGTAAGTTTATTTGAATAAATGATTTTCTATTCGATTCTTCTATTCTATTCTTTTGATTTTCAAATTAATTAATTGACAACTGATTTATTTTTTCGTAGACCAAGTAGTTTGCTTGAATCAATCTATCTAATATCTATCTATCTAATTCGACAGGGGATCAAAATTGCGAGGGACCAAGCCGAGGTTCGTACCCCAAAATACCCCCTCCGATCGATCCCTGCTGCATTCAAAATATATAAAAAGATCGACAGATAGAGCCGTGGTTCGAACCTCTAAATAGCCCTTCCGATCAATCCCTGTTTAATATAACAGGGGATCTAAATTACGACGGACCGAAGTTCAAAACCCTAGCGGTGCCCTCAGACTAAAGTCGCATAGGTCAGGCAAGATTTGGCTTTCTGCCGCTCAATAACTCCTTCCTCAGGTTCGAAACTTTAGAGTGTCATCTGCATTCGCTCCATCATTCCGTAAAGCTGTAAAGGCCATCTTCGGCCAACAGCTTTAAAATTATTCAAAAAAACAATATTAACGCTTGCTATATTAAAAAAATGAGAGCAAGTTGTGATTTTAAAACAATAAAAAACAAAAACATTATTACAGCAAGAGGTAAAATATTACCGATATATCTTTCAATTTTGTTAAAGAAAATTATATTCTGATTATTTCGTGATCTGTAACTTTACAGTCATTCCAGTTACTTAGAATAAATCGAGTGGAATTCGAACCTGAGATCATCGGATAACAAAGCTGTGTACAAATTCAAAAATCATTTATTCATGTACAAAACTTTAGCCGCTTATGAATGAAATTTTGTGTATTATATTTTGTTCCCTATCGTCCAGTTCAGTCTATAGATCCAATTAAGCAACTGGCAACCACTAAACCAGGGGGAAAAAGGGATACTATATACTGTGTCAGGTTGACCTCCACGCCGTTCCCCCTGGAAACCATCGCGGTAAATTCTTGGTGAATTTGTCACGATGGGCTAACTAACCTGACCTCATGCACATCTTGTCATCCTCCACTGGTGTCCTGCCAGCGTAAACCGTTAGCGCAGGCGGGTGCACCATTCCATTATCATCCTTAAAAAAAACCACCAAACCTTCGAGTATTATTCATTCAGCACATGTGAAGTCTCCACTACGCCTATCCAAATGTCGAGGAACCAGGGGGCGTGTTAACACGGCCGAGCCAAATTGCCAGCGAGTTGCACGGTTTCATTACCTATTCCGTGCTCACTCCACATGTCCAGGTTATGTACGTATGTAATTTATAACCAAACTTATTTCACGTATAGCAAACTAGCTGTTTACCTGCGACTTCGTCTGCTTTGTGATATACAACTCGCTGACCCGTTGTTGTTTTGGCGTATAAGTTAAAATGCTTGTAGCAGTATACAAGTATAGGTAGCAATGTAGGAAGGGGATTGTTAGTAATGTGGACTCATGACCCATTACTAGCAATGTACCATGTCAGGTTGACCTCCACGCGGTTCCCCCTGGATACCATCGTGATAAATTCATAGTGAATTTGTCAGATGGGCTAACCGACCTGACCTCATGCTCATCTTATCATCCTTCACTTTTTTTTTTTATAACACAGGGGACAAACGAGCATGCGGCTCACCTGATGGTAAGTGATTACCGCCGCCCATGAGCACCCGCAACACCAGGGTAATTGCCAGTACATTGTCGGCCTTTTAAAAAGGAATAAGCTCTTTTCTTGAAGGTTTCAATATCGTATCGGTTCGGAAATATCATTGCTGGAAGGTGATTCCACAATGTAGTTGTGCGAGGCAAAAAGTTTCTAGAAAACCGCACTGTGGAAGACCGCCATTCATCCAGATGATCAGGATGGTATTTCAGTTTCTGGCGGGTGGTACGGTGGTGAAACTCAGCTGGTATTAATCCGAACAATTCCTCAGAACACTCCCCGTGATATGCGGTAGAAAATGCGCAGAGATACAATATCACGCCGCTAAGCCAATGGGTCGAGTCTGTCACATAGACGTTGATTACCAATGATTCTGGTTGCTCGGTTCTGAATGCGGTCAAATGGAAGTAGCTGATATTGAGGTGCTCCCGCCCAGAGATGGGAACAGTATTCCATGTGCGGCCAGATCTGCCCTTGTATACCACTGCCACTGGTGCCCCGCCAGCGTAAACCGTTAGCGCAGGCGGGAACACCATCCCATTATCATCCATAAAAAAAAACTGGGAAGGGAAGGGGGGAGGGGATTGTTAGTAATATGGATTAATGACCCCATTGGAAGCAATGTACTATGTTAGGTTGACCTCCACGCGGTTCCCCCTGGAAACCATCGTGTTAAATTCCTGATAAATTTGTCACGATGGGCTAACTGACCTGACCTCATGCTCATCTTATCATCCTCCACTGGTGCCCCGCCAGCGTAAACCGTTAGCGCAGACGGCTGTAATATTCCACTATCATACATAAAAAAAATTAAAAAAAAACTGGTAAGGTTCTGATGTGTAAGCTTCATTGCTGTAGTTTCGTCGAGATCGGTTCAGTAGTTGTTACGTGAAAGAGAAACAAACTTCCATGCAACGCAAAAGTTTGTAAGTACTGATGAACAGATCCATCCATACTCACAAACTTTCACGTTTATAATTCAAAATATCTTTATTCATGTTAGTCTATTACAGACGCTTATGATATGTCAAATCTACCGTCAGTTCGGAATGATATCGAGATGAGAAGAACTGACAAGAAACTCAGCTCGTATTCTTTTCAAATAAATGTTGTACATGTTTACAATAACACAGATTCACTTTTAAATTTAAATTTGGAATATTATTATAATCATTATTCCATGAGCACGAAATCACTGTCTCAGTCAGTCATCCAAAAAAAAAACTTAGACTGGATTTGCGAATAAGTAACAAAAATGCTTACATCTGACAGGTTCGTGTTGCAAATTGCACCGTCCAATACTATACAATTGTTATCGAAAGCAATAATCACTAAATGTAAGCAATTTTCTCATTATTATGCATTTGCAAGTTTGTTATATTAGCAGTAACTGTGTGATCAATAAGTTACAAGCTTATAGCGGAATCACAAAGCTTTTAATGCATCGTCACATCGCTAAAGTAAAAAGCCTATGTGTTATTCTGAACTATTAGCTAAATTATTATAAAGTTTCATCAAGATCAGTTCCATAGTTTTTGCTTGAAAGAGTAACAAATATTCATCCATACTCACAAACATTTGTGTTTATAATATTAGATAGAAAGAAAGAAAAGTAAGGAAGGAAAGAAAGAAAGAAAATAAGTTTATTTGGTACACAATAAAATAATTTTTAAATTTCATATTGGAATATTTCGGTACCCTATAGGTCTCGTTTATAATATTAGAAAGAAAAGTAAGGAAGGAAAGAAAGAAAGAAAATAAGTTTATTTGGTACACAATAATAAAAATAATTGTTAAATTACATATTGGATTATTTCGGTACCAAATAGATCTCCGCCCAGCATATGTCGTGACGGGGTGCCACAACGATGGTATTCTGCGGATACTTTATAAATATAATAATAATAACATACATTCATGAATCTAGGCGCATAACACTGAGTAAACATTTAATATATATTGCTACGACAAACTACCATATATAAATAAATATCAATCATTAGTAGATACGCACTAGGGTTCATTCCCGGGAATTCTCGGGTCGAGAATTCCCGGGAAATCGTTGGGTTTTGTTCCCGGGAAATCAAGCTCGAGAAAAGTCGAGAACTCGAGAAATTAAGTACCTATATAGAAATTAAATTGCCGTTTGTTGTATTGCGTGGCGGCGCAATAATTTAAGATATTAAGGTTTTCTTCCATGTATTTTTTTTTTTTGTTTTACAGAAACTATTTTTGTTTACAAGTTTAAGGTAGATTTTTTCTAAATAACCAGCCAAAAATGGTGCTGTCATTATAAATATAAGTTTGAATAATATTAGGTCCTAACATATGAAAGTGGTGTTTTGTAAAGGAGTAACCTGAAGTTTTTTTTCTTCAAATATAACATGTGTATTTAATCAAACTATGTACCATTGCTATTTATGCACTTTTGCCATCTCATAGGTACTTCATTCCCCTTACTGAGATCCCTTTACTGAAAAATCATTTGAACGGGAACATTTGGACATATCAATAAAATCTTTGAACTTTGGACTGCCCCATCGGATTTGAGTTTTTTCACAATCAGTTATCTAAATTTCGAAAAAAATGGTAATCTGTTGGAGCAAGATTCGGGGAGCAATTGTAAAGTCTTAGACATTACAATTGAATCTCTTCTTATTTGGTAAATATTGTGCAGTGTGTGGTCTAGCGTTGTCCTGAAGCAGCAGTAGCCTACGGCGATTGACCAGCCTCGGTTGTTTAGCAGCTAGCTTTACCATTATGGTTTCTCAATTGCTGACAACACACATCTGCCGTAATCATCTAGCCAGATTTAAGAAAGCTGAAGTGAACAACACCGGAACTAGTCCACTAAACGCTCGCAAGTAACTTTTTTTGGGTCAATTTTCGCTTGGGGCAGGTTTAGGTTGGTTTGCCAGGGTTCAGCCATTGCGATGAGCGTTTCCAATTATCATACAAGATCCACATCATCACAGGTAATGATTCGATTTAAAATCCCTTTATTATTATGCCGGTTGACTAATGTAACGCAGCAGTCTACGCGCGTTTGTCGATCGAAACGCGAATTGTCTACTCAATTCATGAGGGACCCACCTTTTAAGCTTTTTCACCCTCCCAATTTGCTACAAGTGGATTAATACAGTTTTGTCACTAACACCGCAACCTGCAACTAACTCGGACGTGGTTTGCGATGGATCTGCTATAACAATTGCCTTCAATCCTTCATTACCAACCTTGGACTCCAGCCGCCTACGGGGATTGTTTTGCAGGTCGAAATTTCCAGAACGAAAAAGTTACAACCAAAAATGCATTGTGTTTTCTTTTGCGACACCACCACTATACACATCATTAATCCTTCGAGCCGTTTCTGCAGCACTAGTGCCATGGCGGAACTCGTACTCGTACTTGTAAATGACGCGATATTTTAAGTTTTCTATTTTGTAAGCAGAGTGACTCAATGAAAAAACCTAGCATATGTATTACGGTTTTCGAAAAACAAATGCATGAGTGAATAGCCGTATAAATTAAAATTGAAATTTCTAACCAAAGAGGAGATATTTAAGATCAAAGTGGCCAGTACGACAAAACGCTAATTTCATATGTAACCTTATATATTTCAGTATTTAAAAAAAAATTGCTTATTCATAATATGTATAATGTTTTTAAATATACCAATCCAATAAGGGTTTTATAATTAATTTTATAGTTAAATTTATATTTAATATTTAACAAAAAATGCAGTGGTTTTCGTCTCAAATGAAACCACTGAGTTTTTTGACGTTATTAGAACAAAATAATATGAGAAAACGTACGTAAATGTAAATTTCTCGACAACCCGAGAAGACCCGAGAAATTAACCTCGAGAATTCTCGAGACCCGAGAAATTGAAAAGCTCGAGAAATCATGAACCCTAGTACGCACTGAAATATAAAATAACATATTACGATCTGGTGATACTAACAGACCGAATATGACACCTTGCAAAAATGCAGAGGCATTTTTTTATAGATGATAATGGAATGGAGCTCCCGCCTGCGCTAACGGTTTACGCTGGCGGGGCAAGTGGAGTCCAGTGGAGGATGACAAGATGAGCATGAAGTCAGGTCAGTTAGCCCATCATGACAAATTCACCAGTAATTTATCACGATGGTTTCCAGGGCGAACCGCGTGGAGGTCAACCTGACATGGTACATTGCTAGCAATGAGATCATCAGTCCACATTACTAACAATCCGCTTTCCCCCCGCATTACTCTGCATTTGAGTGCAGACATATCACAGCACAGGTTTCTGTGTAAGAAGTAGAAGTTTTGTAAATTTAATTATAAAAATCTGCAATGTTTAGTAAGACATATTCTCATTACTTGCACCACAACACTAATGGAAAAGCACACTTGCGTCGTAACTCGCACCGAATACCACGCTTGCATCCCAACTTGCCTTGAGTACACTCAACTCAGCATTATATTATGTTGAACTATGTTTTTGCCTATTAAAAATGTAATTAATATTATCACGGTATATATCCCGTTTATTATGGTAACTGTACATAATATAAATTATAGGTTATTTATTTTAATCCGACTTTCTAAAATTAGTATTATTTTTTAGTAAATACAGATTTTTATTAAGAATGCGATAAGTGGTACTTGTGTGTACTTTAATTTATTTCTTACTAGCGACCCTTCCCGGGTTCACACCGATACATTACAAATCTTTGAATTTTTCGGCTTGTATATGTGTATGTGTATGTGTATGGACCCAGTGCTTCTGGACGTGGACACAGACATATGAATGAAATATATCTACGTATCTGTATATTATAAGTTACTAACATAGTTTTGTAAGTTGTTTACTAAGACAATATGGATGTAATCCGAATTAAAATTAAAATAAATAAATATAACGCTTATACGCATATAAACCTTCCTCTTAAATCACTATATCTATTGCTCCATTGCGTAATTTAAAAGCTAAAAACCACTTCTCCTAAGTATATTCTTAATTTCTGGTCCCTGACGGGTCTATTTAGAAAACTCTGAAAAAAGGCGAGCACAATAGATCTATGCAAGTCGCAGTATTACAGGTCTTAGCACCTGATAATATCCTAAAAAGCTCAAAAAATAATAGACAATTTATCCTGAAAATTTACCAGGAAGTTATAAACTAAGAGAAGCGGGGCCGCATTGAAAAATGTTTCAAAAACGAGGAAAATGACGCAGACGATGTTACACGAGTCTGCTATAATTCAAATCAATCATTTATTCATATAGGACATTTCAGCCGCTTATTAACGTCAAATTTTTTGTATAATATTTGCTTCCCTACCATCCATTTCAGAACACAGATTTTATTGAGAAAAACTGGCAAAAAACTCGACTACATTTCTATTTTTTTAATGAAAATATATTCAATAAGACTATGAAAATAACTAAAATAAACTAATCTAGCAGTATCAGTATATTGATTAACTTATGTATCTACCCTTATACACGCCATAAGCTGCTGAACTCAATTTTGCTGCAAGGCTCTGAAATGTGTCAAATAGAAAAATCTGAAATAATTGTAGCCGACTGTACCTTTCAAGCGATTTACAATAGCTGCAACTTGGCTGTATTGTCGCGAAGTAATAGCGCTATCTGAAACTGTTATTACGCTCAGCGCAGCGTACCACTTGCCTACCTGTTAACTGTTACTGAGGAGTCAGGCGCAACTAAATATTATTACACTGTCAAGTAGACAGACATAAGATCGTGACAATTATAGAATTGACGTTTTCGTCAAGTATTCAGCTATTTTGTCATCCTCAGTAGTCTAGGTAACAATAATGCAATTCAAACGGGGATCGAAATTCAAATGGTAAAATTTGGGACCAACTCTGGCAGTTTGTTGTAATACCTTACTCAATTCACATAAAACGAATTTCTAACCTTAATGAAACGACATTTAGTGCAATCACTAAGTTTTTTCAAACTGACAATATTTTTCTTGAACTACATAATATTTTCGTAAATGTATTAAGAACCAACTGCGACAATATTTGACGATATTAGAAAAAGCAGAACACAATGTCTAATTCTTATGACATTTTTTATTATTAAAAACAAAATACGGCGTGCGTTGATTTTTTTTTTTCTTCTTTTTTATTTAAAATAATGTTGTGTTAGGAGTATCCTCTAAGTTTAATTAAATAAAAGAAACTTATAACAAATCGTATAATTAATTTTAACAAAATCAGGAAAAGAACTTATGAAGCAAACACGGTATGATACGGAGATTCGTTCGAGAGCACGTCTGTCGACCAAAAGAGACCGCACACCGGGTTTCGCAGCCTTTTATAGACGCGCCGCACGACGGTGGCGCCACCACAGGAAGTTACACCTAACACGGCCTCTCCTGACGGAGCATCGTCCCCGATGCTTTCTGGTCACGGCGCGTCGTCTGGTCCGACTGCTAATCTTATGCGCTCTGTCCAGGCTGAAAGTATTCTCAGGGCTATTGCTCGGAGACGAGTCAACAGTGACTCTTCACAACCTGTGAACCATAAGTTAGTGGTAAGCATTTTTTTTTTGGAAGTAGGATCACGTTGCCTCACAAGGACTAATTTAAATCTGATCTAAGCTTGTATACATAGAAGCCACACAAAGCTTTATACGAGAGGTAACCTATAACACACTTTACGCTACACAGAGCCTTACACGAGATGTATCTTATAACACACTCGATGCTGCACAAAGCCTTACACGAGGTGTATCTTATAACACACTCGATGCTGCACTAAGCCTTACACGAGGTGTATCTTATAACACACTCGATGCTGCACAAAGCCTTACACGAGATGTATCTTATAACACACTCGATGCTTCACAAAGCCTTACACGAGTTGTATCTTATAACACACTCGATGCTGCACAAAGCCTTACACGAGGTGTATCTTATAACACACTCGATGCTGCACAAAGCCTTATACGAGGTGTATCCTTTAGCACCCTCGATGCTGCACAAAGCCTTATGCGTGGTGCTACCTAATACACACTCGACGCTGCACAAAGCCTTACACGAGGTGTATCCTATAACACGCTCGATGCTGCACAAAGCCTTATACGAGGTGTATCCTATAGCACCCTCGATGCTGCACAAAGCCTTATATGAGGTGCTTACCTATTACACACTCGACGCTGCACAAAGCCTTACACGAGGTGTATCCTATAACACACTCGATGCTGCACAAAGCCTTACACGAGGTGTTACCTAAATACCTTACGATAAAATTTATCTCAAAAATACAAATTACATTAGAAAAACTCAAATTCCTTTTTGACTCTACTCTATTTTGACTCTGTATAGATTAGAACAATAGAGAAAGCATTTGAGTGTACGAGAATATATTTGTATTCGTTACATTTTATGTACTGCATCATAAGGTATTGAAAGTATAGTGGACCTGGACATTGGGTGGAGAGGAACGTGATATAAAGTATAAGGTAACATGTTTACACATTAAACAAACAATTCCGTGCTCTATAGTATTTCTTTACAAGATGGACCCTACTTTGAAACCGTCAACTAATTTGAACTCGACAACGTTTCCACGTCAATATGGTCAACACGTAGTCTTTAGAAATATAACAATAATCGCGACTTTTTCCTATAGAGATATGTTAATAATTATTTTCTTTAAGATTTATTTTCTTTATATATCGCAAACTATTCAACTGCCCTTGTACAAGTAGTTTCATCATCAACAGCATATGCTACTACGATTCGTGAGGTTATTAAAAGGATTTCGATGCGTGTGATATGAACTAACCTTTACGATATTCAAACGTCAAATCACGATCCTGTAGGCACATTCACCAGCGCACTACCCTAGGCAAGAGATCCTCTTATAATTTTCAGGGCGTTGCAGTTAGTTACTACCCTAAAATGTTTTCCGATGAGATGACGATGTTGCAATGCCTTGACAACAGCAAGTATCTCGAGCTCAGGAGTAGTACCTTGGATCTGCACATATTGTAAAGCTACTGCGTGTATACGTCCGTCTTTTCCTATTTGAATTAGTACCGTAACCTAGTGCACTTGCATCCGTATGGACTTCAGTCCGTAAATGGTCAAAGATAAGCAACGCGGATTGACTAGCCAATATAGAGATGATCTCATCTCTCTAGTTTCTATTCTTTTCCCCGTTAAAATTTCAAGAGGCGATTTGGGTGTATCACGGGATATACCGAATAAGATAGCTGACCAGTATCACTAAATAATATCAACTAAATATTGCACAAACCATGTCAGCTCTCCTTAAATGATATTGTTTGCATGTGATCAGTTCATTTTTATTATACATCGTCTCAACCGACAACATCGTATTCCGCAACAAGCAGCTTCGACAGTTTTTGGTATCCAAAACTACTACGGCGTTTATTTTCTCTGTCCGTCATACACATGAACGAGGACTGCTTGTAGAGACTTTCCTACTCTAACACCGCTTTAATCTTATTTACTTAATCAACCAATTGATTGCGTATTTAATATTTAGATTTTAATGATTTAGTACTAATTCGCAGTTTGTATTCACACATTTGAACTTAAAATGTACAGTTACCACAAGTGTTCAAAAAAGCAACAGACTTAGTCTTCCTCGCTCGTTCCTTATACGATAAGATAGTTCACGCGGAAGATTCAAAAATAAGTATTACTTGATGAATGAATGAAATGCTCAAATTGAAATTTGTTTGAACGAAGAATCCATCATTTCTTTTTGGATACGTTCGGCCTGACCTGACTCTTACAAATAGTTCCAGTCTCCTAGGATACACAACCTCAGGAGCGAGGTAATTACACTTAGCGGAAATGAATTGTAAACCTGGATTTTCACACGCATGCTTAATTTATAACTGTAAAATAATTTATATGGTCGATTCGGTAATTAACCGTCGTACCTACATAACGCTACTTCGTTAACAAGTAGTCGAATGTGTATCTCTATACGGTATTGACCATAGCTGTGACTGAGCCACTAAAAAGTATTCAGAATGTTTATTCATTAAGACTACAAATTTTCTTTTTCATCACCACGGAACGGTGTATTTATCAATTGAAGTCGCGCTATCGATTCACTACGCGCTATATTATTTTCAAAAGAGCGGTTTCTAAAAATACGCTAAAAATCGTTATTTCGTATACGCAATGTCTTTTCAATATTAAAAATATCATTACCAATGAGTACCGACGTCTTTAAGATAATCACAAGGTACTAAGAAGTTACTTCTTGTGAGATGTTATGAATTTTGCAGATTAAGTAAGAAAGTAATCAAACCGCATATCCGTTTCGTCTAAACAGCATAATATGTGCACCTTACAACACGAAAACCATCATTTGATTTAAAAGAAGTTGTTGAACTACTATCGTACTAAACATTTGTGGGTATAATCAGACCGCATATCCGTTTCGTCTAAACAGCATAATATGTGCATCTTACAACACAAAAACGATCATTTGATTTAAAAGTTGTTGAACTACTATCGTATTAAACATTTGTGGGTATAATCAGACCGCATATCCGTTTCGTCTAAACAGCATAATATGTGCATCTTACAACACGAAAACGATCATTTTGATTTAAAAGTTGTTGAACCACTATCGTACTAAACATCTGTGGGTACCCGCATATTACGGCGCGATAATTTCGTCTCGATGTGCATTATCACTAGTCCAAGTCACGGCGAAAACTTGCGTTAGCCTAATTCAGATTATTTCTTTGTAAAGTAAGCGTATCCAGTATGACCTATCTTCTCACAAAACGCATATACGATTTTGTCCGTAGGTTATTTTTCAAAAGAACTAAATTTACTTCTATACTACTCGACTATATTGCAACTATAGCACCGTATTTAAGAATCTACTTCTATACTACGTAGTTTGCTATCATATATGACCAAGTATGATCATCACTAGCTCACTCACGTTACTACGCACTTGCTTCACCTTTTAATGACAAAACTGACACCGTCTGTCGGTTCACTGAATGACCACGATCTACTTCATCGCAACTATTCGTCAATGTTGCGCATACTTAAAAGTATGAAATATAAAAATAGAAAGATCTCACCAGATTCATGACATTAAGCGTCGATAAGACGTTTCGTAATGTCTGTTGAGGTAGCAACCGATCGCGCCACCGCACCAGGTGCGCTCGTTGGCGCCGCGTTGGCGGGTCTGGCTGGCGCGCCGACTGTCTGCGCGAGCGGCGATAGCGTGGCGGGGCCGGTGCCGGCGCAGGCACGTCGTCAGCATCTACGTCGGCAGCTATATGCGAACCCCTGTTTCGCTGAGCTACCCGCACGTTGTTCCAGCGACACCAATTGTTGAGACTTGCGTCCATTAACGCTGCTAGTTCACCTATATTTGATAGGTGGAGAACGGAGACGCGTGCTCTCGTAACGATGGGCGTTTTCTACTCGACATGTAATCAATCCTTAGTCAAAAATGTTATTCGCGACCAAAAATGGCCTCGAATCCCACTTCTGATGTTAGGAGTATCCTCTAAGTTTAATTAAATAAAAGAAACTTATAACAAATCGTATAATTAATTTTAACAAAATCAGGAAAAGAACTTATGAAGCAAACACGGTATGATACGGAGATTCGTTCGAGAGCACGTCTGTCGACCAAAAGAGACCGCACACCGGGTTTCGCAGCCTTTTATAGACGCGCCGCACGACGGTGGCGCCACCACAGGAAGTTACACCTAACAGTTGGCTATATTAGCGGCCAGTTCACTCCAGTGCCTATCTCGGCCGGAATATTCATCCAATAGATGATCTATAGATTATAAATGTCTGAAGTATACCAGTCAAGAAATTTGTAAGTAGACAATAAATTAACAAACGACTTAACCACTGGACAAATATATTATTATATAATAAAATATATACATATTAGTCTATCTAATTTCTTAATTTATAAGTAATATTCCACTCTTAGGAAGTGGTCTCGGAATTATTATTTTTTTAAATTGTTTGAAGCTTGGCTATGTCGTCGTAATTTCGAGCCCTATTTAAATTGAACGGAGGATCGATCGAATCGCAAATCTATTTAAAGACACTAGATAGGACAATTAAGGCAGAACTCAATAACTCAAAATTATATCTTGTACTCAAAAATAAACATGTGTTAGGAATATCCTCTAAATTTAATTAAATAAAAGAAACTTATAACAAATCGTATAATTAATTTTAACAAAATCAGTAAAAGAACTTATAAAGCAAACACGGTATGATACGGAGATTCGTTCGAGAGCACGTCTGTCGACCAAAAGAGGCCGCACACGGGTTTCGCAGCCTTTTATAGATGCGCCGCACGACGGTGGCGCCACCACAGGAAGTTACACCTAACACGGCCTCTCCTGACGGAGCATCGTCCCCGATGCTTTCTGGTCACGGCGCGTCGTCTGGTCCGACTGCTAATCTTATGCGCTCTGTCCAGGCTGAAGGTATTCTCAGGGCTATAGCTCGGAGACGAGTCAACAGTGACTCTTCACAACCTGTGAACCATAAGTTAGTGGTAAGCATTTTATTTTTGGAAGTAGGATCACGTTGCCTCACAAGGACTAATGTAAATCTGATCTAAGCATGTATACATAGAAGCCACACAAAGCTTTACACGAGAGGTAACCTATGACACACTACGCTACACAGAGCCTTACACGAGATTTATCCTATAACAAGCTGGATGCTGCACAAAGCCTTACAGTAGGTGAATCCTACAACGAGCTCGATGCTGCACAAAGCCTTACACGAGGTGTATTTTATAACACACTCTATGCTGCACAAAGCCTTACACGAGGTGTATCTTATAACACACTCGATGCTGCACAAAGCCTTACACGAGGTGCTGCACAAAGCCTTACACGAGGTGTATCTTATAACACACTCGATGCTGCACAAAGCCTTATACGAGGTGTATCCTATAGCACCCTCGATGCTGCACAAAGCCTTACACGAGGTGATACCTATAACACACTCGACGCTGCACAAAGCCTTACACGAGGTGTATCCTATAACACGCTCGATGCTGCACAAAGCCTTACACGAGGTGTTACCTAAATACCTTACGATAAAATTTATCTCAAAAATACAAATTACATTAGAAAAACTCAAATTCCTTTTTGACTCTGCACTATTTTGACTCTGTATAGGTTAGAACAATAGAGAAAGCATCTGTGTGTACGAGTATATATTTGTATTTGTTACATTTTATGTACTGCATCATAAGGTATTGAAAGTATAGTGGACCAGGACATTGGGTGGAGAGGAGCGTGATATAAGGTAACATGTTTACACATTAAACAAACAATTCCGTGCCCTATAATATTTCTTTACAAGATGGACCCTACTTTGAAACAGTCAACTACTTTGAACTCGACAACGTTTCCACGTCAATATGGTCACCACGTAGTCTTTAGAAATATAACAATAATCGCGACCTTTTCCTATAGAGATATGTTAATAATTATTTTCTTTAAGATTTATTTTCTTTATATATCGCAAACTATTCAACTGCCCTTGTACAAGTAGTTTCCTCATCAGCAGCATATGCTACTACGATTCGTGAGGTTATTAAAAGGATTTCGATACGTGAGATATGAACTAACCTTTACGATATTCAAACGTCAAATTACGATCCTGTAGGCACATTCACCAGCGCACTACCCTAGGCAAGAAATCCTCGTGTAATTTTCAGGGCGCTGCAGTTAGTTACTACCCTAAAAATGTTTTCCGATGAGATGACGAAAATGTTGCAACGCCTTGACAACAGCAAGTATCTCGAGCTCAGGAGTAGTATCTTGGATGTGCACATATTGTAAAGCTACTGCGTATATGTGTCTGTCTTTTCCTATTTGAATTAGTACCGTTACCTAGTGCACTTGCATCCGTATGGACTTCAGTCCGTAAATGGTCAAAGATAAGCAACGCGGATTGACTAGCCAATATAGAGATGATCTCATCTCTCTAGTTTCTATTCTTTTCCCCGTTAAAATTTCAAGAGGCGATTTGGGTGTATCGCGGGATACACTGCCTAAGATAGCTGACTAGTATCTATGATGACTAAATACTATCCACTAAATACTATCCACTAAATACTGCACAAACCGTGTCAGCTCTCCTTACATCTTATTGTTTGCATTTGATCAGTTCATGAACATGAACGAGGACTGCTTGTAGAGACTTTCCTACTCTAACACCGCTTTAATCTTATTTACTTAATCAACCAATTGATTGCGTATTTAATATTTAGATTTTAATGATTTAGTACCAATTGGCAGTTTGTATTCACACATTTGAACTTAAAATGTAGAGTTACCACAAGTGTTCGAAAGAGCAAAGATAGTTCACGCGGAAGATTCAAAAATAAGTATTACTTGATGAATGAATGAAGTGCTCAAACTGAAATTTGTTTGAACGAAGAATCCATCATTTCTAATTGTATACGCTCGGCCTGACCTGACTCTTACAAATAGTTCCAGTCTCCTAGGATACACAACCTCAGGAGCGAGGTAACTACACTTAGCGGAAATTAATTGTAAACCTGGATTTTCACACGCATGCTTAATTTATAATCGTAAAATAATTTATATGGTCGATTCGGTAATTAACCGTTGTACCTACATAACGCTACTTCGTTAACAAGTGGTCGAATGTGTATCTCGATACGGTATTGACCATAGCTGTGACTGGGCCACTAAAAGTATTCAGAATGTTTACAAATTTTCTTTTTCATCACCACGGAATGGTGTATTTATCAATTGAAGTCGCGCTATCGATTCACTACGCGTTATGTCATTTTCAAAAGAGCAGTTTCTAAAATTACGCTAAAAATCGTTATTTCGTATACGCAATGTCTTTTAATATTAAAAATATCGTTACCAATGAGTACTGGCGTGTTTCAGATATTCACAAGGTATTAAGAAGTTACTTCTTGTGAGATGTTATTGAATTTTGCAGATGAAGTAAGAAAATCAGACCTTACAACACGAAAACGATCATTTGATTTAAAAGTTGTTGAACCACTATCGTACTAAACATCTGTGGGTACCCGCATATTACGGCGCGATAATTTCGTCGCGATGTGCATGATCACTAGTCCAAGTCACGGCGAAAATTTGCGTTAGCCTAATTCAGATTATTTCTTTGTAAAGTAAACGTATTCAGTATGACTTATCTTCTTACAAAACGCATATACGATTTTGTCCGTAGGTTATTTTTTCAAAAGAACTAAATTTACTTCTATACTACCCGACTATATTGCAACTATAGCACCGTATTTGAGAATCTACTTCTATACTACGTAGTTTGCTATCATATATGACCAAGTATGATCATCACTAGCCCACTCACGTTACTACGCGCTTACTTCACCTTTTAACGACAAAACTGACACCGTCTGTCGGTTCACTGAATGACCACGATCTACTTCATCGTAACTATTCGTCAATGTTGCGCATACTTAAAAGTATGAAATATAAAAATGGAAAGATCTCACCAGATTCATTAGACATTAAGCGTCGATAAGACGTTTAGTAATGTCTGTTGAGGTAGCAACCGATCGCGCCACCGCAGCAGGTGCGCTCGTTGGCGGGTCTGGCTGGCGCGCCGACTGTCTGCGCGGGCGGCGACAGCGTGGCGGGGCCGGTGCCGGCGCAGGCACGTCGTCAGCATCTACGTCGGCAGCTATATGCGAACCCCTGTTTCGCTGAGCTACCCGCACGTTGTTCCAGCGACACCAATTGTTGGGACTTGCGTCCATTAACGCTGCTAGTTCACCTATATTTGATAGGTGGAGAACGGAGACGCGTGCTCTCGTAACGATGGGCGTTTTCTACTCGACATGTAATCAATCCTTAGTCAAAAATGTTATTCGCGACCAAAAATGGCCTCGAATCCCACTTCTGATGTTAGGAATATCCTCTAAATTTAATTAAATAAAAGAAACTTATAACAAATCGTATAATTAATTTGAACAAAATCAGTAAAAGAACTTATAAAGCAAACACGGTATGATACGGAGATTCGTTCGAGAGCACGTCTGTCGACCAAAAGAGACCGCACACCGGGTTTCGCAGCCTTTTATAAACGCGCCGCACGACGGTGGCGCCACCACAGGAAGTTACACCTAACACATGATTATATCCAACTTCTAGAACGTACATTTTATATCATAGTTATAATTAGATTTAATATTTACTATTTATATTTTTTATTTGAAGTTTATAGGCACAAATCATATTAATTAGTTAAAAATATATTGTGCTCGTTATCTCAATCAGAAACTAGATGGCGTTGTAGTTGAAGTCTGGTCTGGCGAATGGTTGCTGTTGATGCTAACAAATAATTTATAAATTTAACCTATTACCTACTACTAAAATACCTGTTATTGGTACTCTAATGAATCATAGAATGGTGCACCTGTCTGCACTAATAGTTTACACTGACAAGGCACCACTAGAAGATGATAAGAGGAATACAAGATCAAATCAAATAATCCAATGAAATTATCATATTATATATTTCATACATTCATGAACTCTGTAATTGAGTAATATATTTTTTTTATTAAAATTGATTTTAATTTACTCTGAAATTTCGTTGTTGTCATTCTTTTTAATTCGTCAGGTAGTTTATTATATAAAAATATTTAGACATATGTATGTATAAAAAAATTTAACATAATTAAGTGTTGTGCTAGCTCTTGATGTCTAAATTTGAACTGTGTTTTTATCACACTTTTGTGTTTATTTGCTTTTAAAGGCAAAGGTAAATAAATTGCTGTATGCTTACAAATATGTATTATTCGTATATATAAAATGAGAGAAAAGTTAATAAGTTTTTTAAAAGCTGCTATAATAAAAAAAAATAAAAAAGAATATAATGTTTTTCATTACAATTTCTGGCTACTCACTCGATAACTATAGTATTTTTTTTTGAACTATTACCACAGATAACATAATATTACATACAGATACCCCATCCCATACAAGAAAATGGTTCCTTCCTAACTCGGGCTATTCTTCGGGCTATTTTATTTCGCCACCGTAGCCGCTAGATGTCGCTAGATCTGAAGCAGTTCGGATTACTAGTGGGTGCTTAGTAACAAAGCATGAAAATAGATGGCAGTCAATTCAGCTACATGACATCTGTTTTGCAAAGATATGTATATAATAGATATGTAGGTTACTGTATCGTGTACCTCATTAGGGACGATTCAAGATTCAATGTAAATGTGTAGGTATAATATCGTTAGCCGACACTCTGCAGATATGGCTTATGTGCCAATGTATATACCTATTATGTTATGGTTTATTTTACATTCCATGCCTATTTTTTTGATATGTTGTAACGCGTCTGCGCTATACGTATAGCCTGATTTTGATACGTTTATACTCGTACGTATCAAAATCGGGCTATACGTTTTTTTTATTTCAATCGTTATATGTATGAGACTGATTTTAGCTACAATTAATTTACTGGTATATACCTCATGTATTCTACGATGTACCCCTCTTTTACCTAATGAGAATTCCGCTATATCTTATATTGTTGGATCGTCATAAAAATAATTAAAATAAGTTGTAAGACTATTGCGCTGCGTGCGGTATTCAACGACCAACTGCCGCCGGCCTCCCGTTGCCCAACCGCTACCGGGGTATCCGTTGCTTAGCAACGAGCCAACAGCGCGAGGCTACCGGCGGGTGCGCCGCTATATATATATATATATATATCTACTTAGTGGTAGTGTATTACAATATATAAATTTTGTATCACAGTGTTAGTTGCCATATTTCTCCCATGATGAAAATTGATATGTATACTTGCCAGGTCTGAGGTAGGGTTGTTATCTATTTTTTATACCCCTAAGTCATATGGGTGGCCTACCCCGAAAAAATATTTTTTTGTATTATGGACAATTTTTTTTTTATTTATAATGTTACATTGAAAATACATACACGCCTAAATTTTCACCCGTCTTTCACCAACCCCTATTTTTAATAGCGATATTCTTAAAAATATTATAAATGCTAAAGTAACTCAGTCTGTCTATTTGTCTCGCTTTCACGCCAAACATTCTGAATTACTCGTATATCTTTCAATATCTTTAGCGGTATAAACCAGGTTATGTACTACTACTAGTATTGTTAGTGAGGGATAAAGTTGATGAACAAAAATAAAACAATATTCGTATTAAAAATATATTCATCTAATATTTTTGGCATTATTTTTAAGTTTCTTCCAAATACAAGGGGTCTGACATGGGGTGTTATGTACCTACATTAAAAGATACTTTTTGAAATGTATGAAATGTATGTACCTACATTAAAAGATAATTTTTGACATGTATGAAATGTATGAAAGAAATGTATGTACCTACATTAAAATATCATTTTTGAAATGTATGAAATGTATGAAAGAAATGTATGTATGTACCTACATTAGAAGATAATTTTTGACATGTATGAAATGTATGTACCTACATTAAAATATAATTTATGAAATGTATGAGATGTATGAAAAATATGTATGTACCTACATAAAAAGTTCATTTTTGAAATGTATGAAATGTATGAAAGAAATGTATGTACCTACATTAAAAGATAATTTTTGACATGTATGAAATGTATGAAAGAAATGTATGTGCCTACATTAAAAGATAATTTTTGACATGTATGAAATGTATGAAAGAAATGTATGTACCTACATTAAAATATAATTTTTGAAATGTATGAAATGTATGAAAGAAATGTATGTATGTACCTACATTAAAAGATAATTTTTGACATGTATGAAATGTATGAAAGAAATGTGTGTACCTACATTAAAAGATAATTTTTGACATGTATGAAATGTATGAAAGAAATGTATGTACCTACATTAAAAATTAATTTTTGAAATGTATGCACCGTACAATAACAATACACGTTAAACATCATACCACAGAGTCATACGCAAGTTAAAAACAAACTGCTATGATATTAATGAGAAAGAAAAATCAACTTTATGGTATTCGAGTTAGGGTCGATTTCTCTTTTTTTAAATACTATTTTAATCTTACCAGTTGCCAGTATTCGAAGACAGCTACGATTCGTACTCGATATTTTAAATTATTATGTAATCGATTTTTCAGTACAAATGTAAATAACCAACGACACTAATAATGTACTATTATATTCCGTTCTTTGAAACGGAACACTGCTATAATACAAAATAATGAAAATTTACTGTTCACAACGACTCATTAAAAGCATCATCGAATAATGCGCTGTAATAAAATCCTGTTATCGATTATTCAAAAAAATCGATAATACATGTATTTATTTTTAATATGACAACACTTCATACCTAAGTATTATTGGAAATAGTATTACATGCTTGTTCGGCTATTTTTAATTTACTTAAAAAATTTTTATTTGTTAATTTACAATAATAATATATTAAGTGCTTGTTATTGGAAAATATAAAAAAGACATTTAATTAGGCCGATACAAATGACGACAATGCCATCTATGAAAGCATTTTGAAAACATTGAGCCCCATATTAGCACTGATTAAAGTGTAATTAAGTACTGGAAAATAACAAAATGAGTAAATATATGAAAATTACTTTTCTAAACGCATTATTTCATTTTAACATGTATATATAACTTTTTAAAAATTGATTAAACATTTTTGAAAACACAGTTTTGTTTTTTAAAACGTTTGCAAAACTATGAATAATTCCATCGATACCAATCACGCCATCTATATGCAACTTTTAGCAATAATAATGGCTACTTCCTCATTGAGTGCCACTGCTATTACTAATTAAAAATATATCTGTCTCTCTAGTAGGCTTGCTCGAACTTACTGACATTACCAGTATTGTGATAATGAACATATACGTCAACATCTCTATAACTACATAGTTTGTGATGAACTCTTATCGCGTTAACTTATCGTTTGTTTCTCGATGTAGTCTAGTTGTAGTGTAGTGTTACACCAAACAAGTCATACGAACTAACATATTATATATGTAGGTACCTATAATATAGTAATAACTAGTGACCGACCGATTTGGCAAATAAGTATAAAGACATTTTTGTATTTTTTTAGTCACTAAAACCGGAATAAACCTGTTTGTGCTGCCACGACGTGCATCGCACACCCGCATCAGTGCAGTCGATTGTAAGTACAGCTTTGGAGATGTCTCGCCATTTTGTATTATATTTTCTAGTAGTAGTAACGAATTCTTTATTTTTGTTAATGTAGTTGAATTAATTTATGGTAAAAATGACTTTTGTTATGTTTAATAATAACAACCTACATAATACAATAACAAAAAATTATATAATATATTTACGTACAGAAAATATATGTGACAGAAGTCATATTATAATTGTAGGTTAACCCTTTAACCTCAACGATGTTGGTTGGTGGTTCGATAAGGGAACAATTATTCTTATTCCCTTTTAAATTCACCACGAATGTTAACTAAAAGTAAGTTACTCATTCTTAGATCTGTCAGTGTAGTGTCAAATTTGACAAATGTCTCAAAGTATAAACGGATACATTTTAAGCCGCTAATTATGGCTGTATGAGCATAATTCCCTTTGCCTTTCCTTTGAAGGATAAAAAAACCCTTTTAAAGAAAAAAATCTAATAACAAAAATATCAAAAAGTCTTTAATCGGTATTTATTTATTGTTTTTTTATATGTTCATTTAATTGATATTTTTAGTGAGTATCTAAATATATTTAAAAAGAACTAATTTAATTATTAAAACATGTATTCAGAAGAGCCATGCGTCAGATATATACTGTACATAACTAAAAAAAACATACAATTCCTACCTAGTCCTTATTATTAAAAAACAACACAATCATCAGCTTTCAAACGAAAACAAGCATAATAATCGGTGGTATTGTTTAGGAGCTATGATGACACATACAGACACACAGCTTAGGACACCCCTTTAATGTGGGAGATAAAAAGTAAGGAAAATAAAAATATATATTTATTATGTTACAGGTGCTCAAACACTGAACAATGGCCCATTTGGATCTTAAAGTTGGTGCACCAACTGTGTCAGTAGAATTGGCAAAGGTGAATGTAAAATTGATTTTTATGATTTTATTCTGAAAGTGTATATTGAATTACCTTCTGGAACTTATTTATATATATATTTTCATTATATGTGAACTGCCAGAATCAACCATTACCGCAGGCAGGTACACCATTCCATTATCATCCATAAGACGATCTAATGTTGTATGCTTCCTTGCTGAGCCTTTATTATTTTGCATTTAGATGGCTGCAATCAGTCACATGGGCTGTATGTGCAGATGCAGATGTGGTGTTCAGTATATGACAGTAGAGTGCTGCTCCCAATAAAGCAGCCCCTCTTTCCATTAAGACTGTCTCCTGTATGTTTTGGTAGAATATTATATTATAATATCCTTTTAATCAACACACATTTTCAGCTATTGTAATTTTCCCAGCAAATTTATTTGGGTGCCTTTGTCACAATGTGTATTTGATGTCATATATGGCATTAATATAATAAAAATAATTAATATCTAAATATATTTCAAATTACAGGAATATATGGAAAGATACAAAGATGAATTCCATAAGAAAAGTGCCATAACAAATCTTGTAAATGAACCTAATATATTACTTTGTAAAAAGAAGCTGGTGGAGAAAATTGAAGAAAACACAGAATTATTTTGTCAACTTGAACATCTGTTACGAAAAAAACCAATGGATGAAGTCAAAAATATTGATTTGAAAATAATTAAAAATAGCTTATTGGACAATTTCAGTTGGGCGAGTTGTACAGGTAAATGAAATCCAAACAAAATAACTTTATATACATCCTGTGATTTAGTGGTTTGTTGGTTTTCAGCTATATTTTTTTATAACAACTGGTAGAGACAATGCCATATGGTGTTAAAGTTTGCTGTTTGTCCAAATTTTATTGTACAACGAGTTTTTGCCCGCGACTTTGCTCGTGTTGATTGACAAAGTTTCATACAAACTTTCATACTCTATTTTATCCCCTTGGAGAATTAATCAATATCCTTTCTTAGCTAGGAGTAGTTATTTCTTAGCTAGGATGCCTATGTCATAACATCTACCTGCCAAATTTCAGCCTGATCCATACAGTGGTTTGGGCTGTGCGTTGATAGATCACTATGTCAGTCACCTTTGAGTTATATATATTTAGATGAATGAAGAATAAAATTATTACCAGTGTTATTATGTTAGTATCTTGTGAATTCCAATATCATTATTACAATTATATCCTCCTTTTCACAGCGAAGCTGGTGATTAGTACTGAGGATGGGGAATGCCTCATTATTAATTTATATATGTTTTATATATCTCCCTTTTTATGAGGGTAATATGTTCAAACACACGCCTTACCCAAGCGTGCATGAGTTATATGATGATGATAAAAGTGATGGTGAAAGAAATTTTCTAACAACACGGCATGTGTTGAGGATGACGGATTTTTGTAATAGTTCTATTATAGGGGAGAGGGATTTGCTTTTTTAGGATTAGAGGATTATTATTATTATTTTATGGACATTGTTTAGATTTTATAATTAGATGATAATTTTGTATTTGTATTTCGACACAACATTTATTGTTAAGAATTATAAATAGGAAATAAAAAAAAAGAAAAATAAACATATGTATTAAGACTAGCACTGGGGCTCATCTCATTAATGATTAAATATATTATTTTATTTTTAATCATTAATTAGATGATTAAATGATGATTATCTCGTCTATAAGGAAGAATATTGGTGTATTTATAATTCTTTACTTTCATTTCAATTGTTTTTAGATAGTGTAACCTTTACTGACACCACACCCCTGGCTCTTCTCGCGATCTTCAGCTATAATTATGTAAATGATAAAGAGTTCCGTGTGGTGGGCACAGAACAAACAACTCCACTGTGTTATCTTTTTGTGAAGCTGTGCAGAGATGTTGGGTAAATATTCTATACTAGTTGTACCCGCGACATCGACCGCATGTTAGTGACCTTGACCAAATGATGAAAAAATATTCAATAAATATTTTAAAAAAAAACCAAAGAAGCCAAAGAAACAAAAAAAAACAGTTACATCATCCTAGCTTCATAGGTGATTTTCCATACAAACTTTCATTCCCTATTTTTTTACCCCCTTAACAGTAAATATAGCAGTTTAGCACACTGCTTAATTTCCGATGGTCGTGGGTTCGATTCGATCGAATTATATATAAAATTATATTTAAATTTTATTTCAGACTCAACAACGTCACTTTTGGGTTGACAGATAAAAAAATAGGTGCGTTTTTTTTATTTTTATTTAATACTAGCTGCACTTGCAACTTTTGTTGTAGTGACCGTGACCATATAAAGAAAAAATATTCAATAATCTAACCCGAAATACCCAAAAAAAAGTTTCATCGTTCTAGCTTCAAAAATGATGATACAAACATTTTTATTTTACCCCCTTAAGGGTAAAATTTTTACAAACTTTGAATGTTATATTTATTTATATTTAATCAACAACCTGAAATAAGTTTTAAGCTTCAAGCTTTAAAAATGACAATACTTCCATTCAAACTTTTATCTCCCCATTCAAACCCATATAACACTTTTGTCACATTAAAAAGTAGTCTTATGTCAGGGTCTGGACCACCAACTTTCCAAAGTGAAAGCGAGACAGACAGACAGACAGATAGTTACTTTTGTATTTATAGTAAGGATAAAACATTACATATGTTTTCACACTTTTTACTCTGAAAACGATTATTTGGCACACAGACCTTTGTATGGCGTTAGTTGTTCAGATAAGGGTTGATATTTAGAATAGAATAGAAATAATATTTATTCAAATAAACTCAATACAAGCACTTTGGAATAGTCACATTTTTTATTCTACCACTCATTCGAAACACAGATTCATCACAAGAAACTTGTGTGTTGCTCTTTTGAAAAGATATTTTTTTTATGTAAATAATTACAAAATAAGAAGTAAGAGATGATCAACATAAAAACATGTTAAATGTCCTAATATATTTAAAATAACTCTATTTTGATACTACATCCATATATTTATCAGTACCATGGTCTTTAAGTAATTATGTGTTTATTAATTTTAAACAAATGCACAATTTATTTCAATATAATCTATTAAAATCGGCAATGAATATTATTAATTTCCGATAGTGGCACATCCCTATTTTAAATAGGGATGTGCCACTATCGTAAAAACCTGGCAGCATCGCTAATGATTCATTTTTGTTTCAGATAAATGTATGTTTTTCAATAAGTTCACCTGCGCTGGAGTTGTCACTGAGAAGTCTGACATAAACTCTGCAGTGGATGCCTTCCTCTTGTCTTCATCACAGGTGATTATGCTCCTCTCCCCAACACTTCCTATTGTTGTATGGCTTGGGAATTAGTAAAAAAATCATGAACTTTCCCTCCTTTTTTTGTCGTGTGAAAATAATAATATCCCTGAACAATTCACACAGCGCCATCTAGTCAAATTAAGCTTCTGTTATGGATACTAGATAATTCATACAAACATATTAATGAATACAAATGTTTGTACCGTGCGAGGAGTCGAACTCGCGACCATCGCAAGTAAAGCGGTGTGCTAAACCGCTAAATCACCGAGGCGATCTAAATCTAATATTTTCATACGTTAAATTTGAACGTCATTCAGGTACACAGAGATAACTGAGTTGACAGTCGGAAACCATCTCCCTTCCTTCGTCGGACACCATTTTTGTCCGTCTGGTTAACTTATGTGTCGGTCGATTGTATGTGTGTGCGTATGTATAAACGAATGGTAATGGGTGTAATGGTTTTGTTATTAATTCAATCTATTTTTAAGCATTATTACAAAATAAATATTAGCTTTCTGAACTGTATACTGTAACTGTCTATTTAGAAATTTTATTATAGGTCATTTTAGTTTACTCTGTGCACACTAGATGGCGCTATACCAATTTTAAATGTCGCTATAAAGTTATATTCAGTTTTAATGACCTTACTTAACATGTATAGAACGTATAAAGAACCCTATGATTCCTAATGAAACTGTAGATTAATTTGACGCCCCCTTAGCCTTATGAACTCACGATACCTATTTGTTCATTGGTCCTTCGAGCCTACATTCTTCCGTCCGTCTAATTTTCATAAAAATATGCATAATTACTTTAATTTATTTGAAATTTACAGCACCCGTGGAGTCTGAAACGGATCTTTGTTCAGGAGAACGTTTACGAAACATTTAAGAAATGTATCGAAGGCAAGAGTAAATTAAAAGAACAAGAGAATGCAAAAGTGACGGAAGATGTAAAAAAACTAGCCAACGAATTGTACGTATATAAAAACAAAGTATTTATGTTCGACTTTGCCGGTGATTACGACTCGCTAGTGGACAGCACAGTACATAATATTTGTGTGGAAGCGTACCGGACCACAAAAGAAGTTTTGTCTTTGATTCAAAATGTCAACTTCTTGTCTCTATGGTCGAGTGACATAGCCGAAGCGCACGAGATTGCTGTCGCAGCGCCATCTACTTTAATTTGGGTGAACGACATCGACAATATGGACGGCCCGCCATTTATATGCCGATGGCTGCCTACATTACATTACAATTTGTTTTATAAAGAAACCAATTACAAACTAATTCTTTCGAAAAAATCAATAGTAACATCGTTTACTACTTGGGGGAGTAAATATGATACAAAAAGACGTTCTAAGATTATTTGGGAAGCTTTTAACAATTTCAAAAGCGAAGATATTACTTCATCCGCAAATGAATTAGTGAAATTAGTAGAGAAGGAAATATTACATGTACAATCACATAACTCATTAGAAATTGATAATGGCACAATGTATATGAGTGTAGGTCTACCTGTTGGTGTATTACCCTTAGCTGTAACGAAACTAGAGGATGTACTAATTATGATAAGATCATTGCTACTAGGAAATGGATGTGTGATTTACAAAGGTGATACAGACGTAACAAAAATACTCCCGCGTTTCCGATCATTTTTGGAAACTCTCATAAAAGCTGGCGTGCCCGTTTTAGATAGCACCAAAGACGAGGCCTCAAGTGTAAAAGAAAACTATGTTACGTATAAAACTATCGTGTCTAATTTTGGAACAATATTTGCTAATTGATTTCTTTGTTCTTTCTTACGAATGTCTTGTAGATATAAAAATTTTATTTACTTTAAAAGCATACACACACACAAGGCACTGTAATATAAAAACAAAAATAAAAAAAGTTGTTATAAGCCTATTACTCACTAAACGATTATTTGAATGACGAGCGTGCATGACAATAGTTGTTCATGCACTGGATTTTCATTTATTGTTAGACATAGACACCTATATAAATAACTGGCCTTTAAAATAAATAAATAAAATATTCAATCGAGTTTCTTGCCAGTTCTTCTCAATTGGATCTATATACTGAACTGGACGGCAGGAAAAAAATTTTTAAGTTCACATAGCGGCTAAAATATCCTACATGAAGAAATGCTTTCTGAATTTTGAAGTTATTTAATTTTAGTTACACATTACATTTGTCAACAAAATACAATACAATAGAGATTTACACATAAAATACAACACAGGTACAAAAAAAGACGGTGTGAGTAGAGTAGATTGTAGTCCAAGATCCCAAGGACTCTAGACATTACTCATTTTGTCATTAGCTGTCTTTAGACGTACATCTTTTCTCTTCTCTTACATCTTTCACGCAGGAAAGAATGAGCATGTAACTGTAGACAAAGAGAACGAAAAACGAGCACGCCGCCTGCTCGCATCAATCCTGCGTTCTACAATCGTGCGTGCTTTAGCCTTTTTAAAGAATATCCGACATCTGACTAAGAATCAAAGACGTAATTACAGAGTTATTGATAATTTATAAATCTAAAACGTGTCTCTGGAAAATAAATTATAAGTAAAAAAATAAAGTTAAATGTTATGAATCATACGCGAACAGGCGCGAAATAGTGAACAAAAAGATATTAAATTTCAATGATGATTTCGCGCACGCTCCTGATCACGCGTGAAAGAACGTATCGTATAAGAATAGAATAGAAATAAACTTATTTTGAGCACTTTTGAACAGTCATCACATTTTTTTTAACTACCGCTCAGTCAAAAAGCTTAAATTGAAGTATTTAAAAGTACTTCAATGTAAGTTTATATGAATAACTGATTTTAAAAAAATGTGTTCTAATGACATGACTTTACAATGAATTTCTAGAAGTAAATCTAAATTATGTGGAGACGTAAACAAATGGAAGGGTGCCGAGTGTTGATTGAAATATTACAAGTATAGGCACATAGATAAGGCTATATTATACTATTTTATGTTAAGATTATATTATATTATAGTTGTTTGTTATAAAAAACGCATATTTTTGTAAAGACTTATGTTACAAATATATTTTTATATCACAAATGTAGTTTTATTATATGAACTTTGTTTTTCAACTAACAATCCCTCGCAAATTTGACTCCATTACTCTGCACATTTTCACTGTTTTGCAACATTTTGCATTTCAATTCGGGAACAACATCTGGTGGTCTGCTCTAATCACTATGACTGATTTCCTCTTATTAATTGTTTAACCAGTTGGTTATATATTCAATATTTTTTCTATTTGAGTATTTAATTGAATGAGTGCTAATTGGTGGTTTGTATTCACACACTTAAACTTAAAAATGTAAAGTAATAATAAAATTATTTAAAAAAGCAACACGCAAGTTTCTTGCTCGTTCTTCTTGTGATGAGATAGCTTTCCGAATGAGCGGTAGATTAAAAAATGTAATGACTATTCAAAAGTGCTTCAATGTAAGTTTATTTGAATAAATGATTTTCTATTCTATTCTATTAGTGATGTTTTTCCCGATGGACTTTCTTGATAAGTGGACTATCCAACACTAAAAGAATTGTAACCTGACCATGTTAACTCAAAAACTTTACCTATTTATGATGTTAGTATAAATATGTAATATTACGTTATCTGTGGTATAGATATGTAATATTGTGGCAAGTTGACAGACACATTAAATATTTTTGTAATTTTTAGAATATTAGAAGTATAGTTTTACTTTTTCTGCTTAAACAAACTTAATGCCCAATGAAGCCTGAATGTACCCTTCTTGAAAAACCCCATGTTATAATCTCGTGAGAAAACCTTGGCAGATATTTCATTCCACAATCTAAGTGTACGCGGGAGGAAGCTCCTCTGAAACCGCACTGTTCAAGACCACTGAGGTTCCAGCGTGTGGGGATGAATTCCCGGTGTTTTCTTATCTGTGGTATAGACATGCCAAATGTCAGTGCCAACTCACGTCCATGGTACCCCATGCTTTTATTTTTGTGGATGGAAATGGAATGCTGCACCCGCCTGCGCTAACGGTTTTAGTATAGGGTGATAAGATGACTATGAGGTCAGGTCAGTTAGCTCATCGTGACAAATTCACCAAGAATTTATTATGATGAGTGGAATCGCGTGGAGCTCAATCTGACATGGTACATTGCAAACAATAAGATCATCAGTCCACATTACTAACAATTCCTTTTCCCCCTGCTTCATACGAGGAGAGAATGATAAAATGAACATGAGGTCAGATCAGTTAGTCCATCTTGACAAATTCACCAAGAATTTATCACAATGGTTTCCAGGGGGAACCGCGTGGAAGTCAACCTGACATGCTACATTGCGAGCAATGGGATTATTAGTCTACATTACTAACAATCCTCTGCCCCAATGGATGGATGTTTGTTACTCTTTCACGCAAAAACTACTGAAGGGATTTTTATGAAACTTTAACAGTTATATATTATTATACAACAGAATACCGTGAGCTATCAATTTTATCCGGGTGAAACCGCGGGGATATCTAGTATCGTTATATTAATACATGAAGCAAAACTATCTACACCTTTTTACGAAAATTACGCAGATGGAGAAGGAGGAAATTTCGCACGCTTATAGTTCATATAGAGAAGAAGTGGAAAATGCTAATATTTTATTTTAAATCACGCATAACAAATATAATAAATCAATAAAAAAACATATATTTGACATACACTCAAAGAAGTATAGTCTTTGACAAGAGAACCTTAATAATGTGCAAACTTATAATTTAAATTAATTATTACCCAATTCCATATTAATTCTGACCACTGGTTATATTTATTTTATTATATTCCATTTAAAACAGGTAGTAATCGACACTAAAAAGTATTAAACACCGCTGTCGATGAACTGGCGATAAAAATAGTGTTTGCAAATGTCAAATTCATTATATATAGTTCAACCACGTTCCAATTTTGAGGGGCAAACAAAATAGCCATCAATACTGATTCAGAAACATTACTATGACGTTTAAATAAATAAGCAGGCCATTTGTCAAGTGCTCGTAACGAATATATAGGTTTTATACGTATAATTAGTAAAAAGCACGGGATCTTACCACGTTTTATATTTATTTGCTGAGTTCCCGATATTTCGGCAGTGTTTCAACCACCATGATCACGGGTAAACTGTGGTAAGGGTGGTAAGATCCCGTGATTTTTACTAATTGTACGTATAAATAATGACCGCGTCAAGTTTAAAACAGTATATATAGGTTTTATTATATTTATTTAAGTAGGATGTGTCGAAATTTGTCAGTTGAGTGACCATGAAGAATGCTAATGTGATGAGGAGCAGGGGCCAAGTGTACAGCATTGGTAACTATCTTATGACGGGCAAGGTGCTTGGGAAAGGACACTTTGCAAGAGTTGAGGAGGCCACTCATAGGATTATAGGGAAGAAGGTAAGCTCATTGTTTGCCACATAATAACGATTGCCTTTTTGAAAATAAACTTACGACCCACCTGATTGAAAGAGATAGTTGCTGCAAATATTACTATCTGAAGCACAGACAAAATATATTTGATGTTTTCGATTGAGATAGACGTATTTTCTTTGATAAATCAACTGATAATAAAAATATTGTTTTTTGTTGTTGTTAAACTCAAACTGGATTAGGGAAAATATTTTATCTATTTCAAGACTACATTACAATAATGTATATATGTATTATCCCTCGACAATTCAAATAAAGCCATATAGTCCTAAATTAAGAGTGTGTTTTGGGTACTATAACTAATAGAAAAACTTAAAAGGTACATTTTTTATAGATAGTATACATAATATACAAAGAAAACATCCAAACCAATACAAACAATCACACTCGCGAATACAAATACTCGAATCGAACTCGCAACCAATGGAAGTGGAGTGATGTTCTAGACGCCTAAACCACCGAGATAGTAATAAATAGATAAAGAATCATACAATCATTGAAATATATAGGTATAAGCTTACATTATAGGTTGTCAATAAATATTTTCTTTCTTTCCTTTTCTTTCTTTCTTTTCTTCTTTCTTTATAGGTGGCCATCAAAATCATAGACCTGACATGCATAAAGGAGGAGTACGCGCGTCGCAACCTGCACCGAGAACCAAGAGTCATGGCGAAACTAAGACATCCGTGTATCGCAGCCTTATATGAAACCATGATGGTGAGACGAGCCTGTTATTACCTATTGTTAGTTAATATTTCCGCTAAAACATGCACGACTGCAGAACGCAGGAATGCACGAGCTGGCGGAGCCCTATCTTTCCGTTCACGTCCTCTTTGACTTTCATTTACATTCTTTCCTGCTTGATAGTCTATTCGTGAAAGAACGTACCTATAAAGTCAGTAATTAAACTATTTATACTATATGAATTCAAAATTCAAAATTCAAAAATCATTTATTCATGTAGGACATTTTAGCCGCTTATGAACGTCAAATTTTTACATTATAATTTTATTTTTTCCCTACCGTCCAGTTCGGTATATAGATCCAATTGAGAAGAACTGGCAAGAAACTCAATTGAATTACTTTTTTTTTTTAAAGCCAGTTTATTTACAATGTATATTTATATAGGTGTCGTAGGTCTAACATTAAATGAAAATTCAGTGCATGAACAACTATTGCCATGCACACTCGTCATTCAAGTAATCGTTTAGTGAGTAATAGGCCTTGCTCAGTAAATATGATTTAACAGATGTTTTGAATTTATTTAAGGGTAATTCCAACATATCCTTTGGTATCTTATTGTAATTTTTTATACCCATAAAAAACCTATTAACTTTTTCTAAACGATACTTGGGGACAGCAAGTTTGTCTTTAAATCTAGTATTAATATTATGAATATCGCTGTTTTTTGGAAACGAAATCAAGATTTTTATGAACAATAATTAAATAAAAAAAAGTGCATTATATGGTTACTACATACGAGACGGAATTTCGTAATAGAGCCGAATCTGTTAAATACGCATGTATACCGAACGACGTTTTTCAACAAATCTACGAGAAAACAGAATAGAAATAATCATGATATTATATTGTGCTCATTTTGACATTTTCCCGCCATTGTAATTTTAAAATCAACGCGCTGCTTACTAGATGGCGCCTCGGCGGTCAGTTCGAAATTTGAAAATAGCAAATAGTGCGGTTATGGAATATAACGTATTGTATGTGCTGCTTTACATATATATCGATGTCAATTGGGCATTAAGAAGCCTGAATGTACCCTTCTTGATAAACCCCATGCTATAGTCTCGTGAGAAAACACTATCAAAACAATCGTAAGTGTACGCGGGAGGAAGCTCCTCTGAAACCGCATTGTCCAAGATCACTTTAAGTCACTTTAAATTCATCACTCTAAATCACTTATACTTAAGATCACTTTAAATTGGGCTTAATGCCCAATGAAGCCTGAATGTACCCTTCTTGGAAAACCCCATGCTAGTCTCGTGAGAAAACCTTGGCAGGTAGTTCATTCCACAATATAAGTGTACGCGGGAAGAAACTCCTCTGAAACCGCACTGTCCAAGACCACTTAGGTTCAAGCGTGTAGGGATGAATTCCCGGTGTGTTCTTATCTGTGGTATAGACATGCCAAATGTCAGTGTCACCTCACGTCCATAAAAAAGCATAAGGTACCTCATGCTTTTTTTATGGATGATAATGGTATGGTGCACCCGCCTGCCCTAACGGTTTACGCTGGCGGGGCACCAGTGGAGGATGATAAGATAAGCATGAGGTTAGGTCAGTTAGCCCATCGTGACAAATTCACCTAGAATTTATCACAATGGTTTCCAGGGAGAACCGCATGGAGGTCGACCTAACATGGTACATTGCTAGCAATGGGGTTAAAAGGGGAGATGTAAGGTTGTATAGGATAGTATAGGAAGTATCGTAATTTTTAAGGCGGTAAGTTTGGAACTTATTTTTTAGGCTGTTGATTGAGTTGTATAGAATTCTGTATGGAAATTTTCATTTTTGAAGCTAGAACCATGAAACTTTTTTATTCGATTAGATTATTAAATATTTTTCATTATTTGGTCAAGATCACAATTTTACTCGAAGTCGCAAGTACAGCTAGTAAATAAATTAAAAAAAGGTATATCACAGCACGGGCCGCGGCTGTATGTGGCCATGGAGGCAGCAGGAGGCGGAGACCTGTGCGCGCTGGTGCTGGGTGCGCGCGGGGCGGGGGCGCGGGCCACGGGGGCGGGGGGGCTGCCTGAAGCACGCGCGCGCCCCCTCGCGGCTCAGCTAGTATCCGCCGTGCGACATATGCACGCGCGCGGCGTCGTTCACCGGTACCTGTGTATATACAGTGAAACCTGGTTAATTGGGATCTCAAGGGACCAAGAAATATGTACCAATGATTAAGAGTTTCCATTAATCCAGTTTTCCAATTAAGCAGGTTTAAAATTATAGTTGTCTCATTTAGAGAGGTCCACTCAAAGGTTTATAGGTTAAATTACCTGAAATAGTACTGACAAAACAAAGCATGTGCTAAAGATATTCAAATGTTTGTAAACAAACGTGTCAAAACCTGCCCCAATCTGATTACACTTCTCACTTTACAAGGAATTCAGTTACAGAGTCAAACATCGAAATAATCTTAGAATTCAAATCTCATTTAACCAGGTTCGAAAAGTTCCATTAACAGAGGTAATTCAATGAAAAAGTACCTGAATCTCATTGCCACTCTCAATAACAGAGGTTTCTCACTTATCCAGGTCCCACTTAACCAGGTTTCGCTGGACTATAAACCTAAATACAGAATGATGATCGATGATCTATCAGTTTAGCACACCGCTAAGTGTATAGCAAGCCATGTAAATAAATGAATCAATATTTACTTAAAAGAGCAACACACAAGTTTCTTGCTCATTCTTCTTGTGATGAGTCTGCATTCCGAATGAGCGGTAGAATCAAAAAACTTTATTCAAAAATTCTTATATTAAGTTTATTTGAATAAAGATTATTTCTATTTCTATTTCTACAGCCACGATGCCCTCAGACTAAAGCAGAAATAAATTTGCATTCATCATCAAAGGTTTTTCAGCAATATTGGAATTCTCGCTGTACTCATCCTTTCTTCCGGTGAAACTTTAGATTAGAAAAAAAAATGATATTTTATCGACTTTCAGTGACCTCAAAATGGAGAACATAATGCTGGACCACTCTAAACAATACATCAAAATTGTAGGTGAGTAAGCTTTTGACTCTCTGTTATTATAAAAGCGTGTAGTATAACAAGTTTGTTAGTCAAATTACAATATGTGGCATACATCTTAGTTAGTTAGAAAATAATATTAACGATAGTAAAAAAATAATAAAAACATAGAGAAAAATACAAACGAATATACATTTAAAACATAACATAAATAAAGTAGATTGTAATTAATAATATTCATTAACATAAAATTCTTTATTCAAATAAATTTAAGAAAACTTTATTACAATAAACTAAACTTTATTTTAAACTTTGATTAGTCACAGTTATTTATTATTGAAGTTGCACTGCTGCAGATCCAGTTCTTCTGGACGTGGACACAGATATATGAATTGAGAGCATATCTATATATATGTAGTTTATAAGGTGTTTACTGACACAATATGGATGTAATCTGAATTATAAAATTTTAAAAAATAATTATCATTACATCGGCTGTCGTGGTATGGACGTGTAATGAGTAGGAATGAAGATAATATTTTAAGGATGGTGTTACAAATGAATGTGGATGGTTATAAGGGCAGAGGAAGGCCGAAAAAGAGATGGATGGACTGTGTGAAAGATGATATGGTAAGAAAGGAAGTAAATAACGAGATGACTGCGAACAGGGTTGAATGGAAGAGAAAAACATATTACGCCGACCCCAAATAAATGGGATAAGGAAGAAGCAGATGATGATGATGATGATGATACAAAGTATAAAACAAAGTCGCTGTCGCTGTCTGTCCGTCCCTATGTATGCTTAAATCTTTAAATCTACGTAACGCATTTAGAAGTGCATTTCGAATAGATAGAGTGATTCAAGAGGAAGGTTTATATATTTAATATACATGTACACCCGTGCAAAGCCGGGGCGAATAGCTAGTTTATTATAAACACAATACACTCTACTCTTGTTATCCTGTCCTGTGTTGTAGACTTTGGTCTGTCGAACGTGTGGAGCGCGGGCGGAGCCCTACGAACGCCCTGCGGTTCGCTGGAGTACGCGGCACCCGAGTTGTTCTTGGACGGACGCCGGTACGGCCCAGAAGTTGATCTTTGGAGCATGTGCGTTTTTAAACTATACACCTAATATTTTTTTCTTTACTCATTTATTTATTTTGCTTAAGGAAATTTAATATTATTTATATAATAATATTGGCCCATATTAACCTAACCTAACCTATACCTTAAGGACTAACATTATAGAAAATAATCTTTACATACTTTAAAATAAAGTCTCTTCTGCTGCATGATACTAAATCTGATAGTAAACGGTTACCGTAGCCTATGGACGCCTGAGACACTAGGGGTGTCACGTGCGCGTTTGCGACCCTTAAGATACCCCATACTGTAGTCTGTAAACCTCGGCAGGTAGTTCATTCCATAATCTAAGTGCACGGGAGTAATCTCCTCTAAAACTGCGACCACTTAGATTCTAGCGTGTGGGGATGAATTCCCTGTCGATGGCCAGCAGTACGACGATTTCCTAATATCTAGTGCATTGTTATCAGTGGGGTGATAGTATACGGTATGGTGACTGGTGGACTTCCATTCACTGGTGCTGAATGCCCGGCGGGCACAGAGGGGAGGTCACGGCCGCAACTCCGTGCAGCTATATCACGAGGGTTCTCAAGGAAACAGCGAGCCGCGCTGGCTTGCTCTTCCATAGGTTTGTTTTACATATTTATTTATTTATATAACTTCAATGCACAAAATACCAAGGTAAAATACATATGGCGGACTTAACGCTTTACGGCATTTTCTACCAGTCAACCACAGGTTGTGCAGAGAAACTGTAGGCGGTGCAAATGTAATCAATATGAAAAATAATACCTATGTCATAAATAATATATATTTAGTAAAAGTAAGTACATGCAAACATACATATACATACACAAATACATACAATATATATAAAGCTATAGATAGGTAAATATTAATAAAATGCATACATAAATCTAATATACCATATAACATACTTAAGAGTCTGACAATGAAATAGTAACAGCAGATAGAACGTAACAATAAAAATGTATATAATAAGACACAGTTGAGCAAGGACGTTAGGGGTTGTAAATGTAATGTCTAGCAAGTGTCCTGCAGACGAAGTTACGCGGGTCAACTTGTATGTCATATTGTTAAAATCTGTAATCACGATCATTTCAGTGGAATCGTAGTTTTGTGAGTAGTATCAATATAATAATTGCATTTTAATGGCTGTGAAGACAAATCCAATATTGTGTACTAAGTACTGCCGTGTCTAAACTGTGTCGCCTCACCTTACATTTTCCTATTGTCATTTAGTATATAAGTAAGGCAGTGTGCTAAACCGCTAGATCACTGTTCATTTATTCATAATTTAAGAACTGTGCTCTTGTCGGAGGAGCTCCTTCCACGATCTTCTATCAATCATTTTTGCTGTTGATACGACACGACACTTTTTCTTTAACTTGCGTGATATAGCTGTTGTCTTCTTCCTCGCTAGACCGTGAAAATTTTGCAAACGCATGACCATAACTGGTATAAGTAATACTTGTGATTTGGACCTTTAAAAACATTTAGGTACCCATTAGGACAAAAAAATATGTACTCTAGAAAAATATCCATTTATTTACACTTCAAACTCCAATCCTTATACTAGCAACTTGTATTTATTTATTTTCGGAAAACCAAGGCTATTTACAAACATAGTTATAAACATAATTAAATGAGAACGGCCACTTATAGGTTTTCACGGATAGAAACGTAATATAAAATAAATTACAGTACTAACACGAGAGGCGTGTTTGTGTCATAAATACTCATAAAATCATATATCAAAAAATAACAATCTACTAAATTGAAACATATGCTGAAATTAACAAACAAACATTTTTAAATTCAGCTTTCACGTCCCAAAACTTAGAAAGCGTAATCGTAAATACAATTTATTTGCCCTGCACCTGTGTAGAACCTTAAATGCTGATCATGCACCGCTCTCAAGAGCACTCCGTCTATATTTTTTTTCCACTTGACATATTTAATTGTACTGCCACAGAGTTTCACAGAGCGGTAACTAATTTTGTGGAGTCTCAGTATTAGTATATTTCTAGATTATTGATATTATTGTAATTTGTATAGTTGCTGTTTTTATTTTTTATTTTAATTTTTTTTTTATGACCTTATTGTTATCACTATTATTATTATTAATGTATGTATTGCATACGTTTTATTCCTTGGTGAGTGCATTGGTATTGTACTGTAATACTCACTGAGAGCATGTAATTTTATAAATAAATGATGGAAATGCATATAAATAACATTAAATTCGATACTTATAACTCAAAGAATTGCCTGCTCATCACGGCCCTCGCTAAAGATATTCTATCGGAAAACAAATCAATATCAAATATCCTACTTAATCTATTGAAGTTACTTGCTCGCCACATGTAACTGTTTTGCCTATAGTTAGATGATACAGAAGGTATAGAAATAGAAGGAGTAAAAGTATTTAAAGCTAAATTAATCCACCGACTTTCCTTCTAACTCATAGCAAAGCTGGCTACGACACAAACTGACATTCCAGCCAAAACTTTATATATTATAGATGATCATTGTTACAGAATGCAAAACTTTTATCCAGCACTTATTGGAACCAAAAGTGGAGCAGCGGATGAAAATTGAGGAAGCATCGAGGCACCGCTGGATCAAGCGACCCGGCATGAGGATGAAGATCCACCCCTTCGGATCTGTAGAACCCAGGGTCAACAGAGAAGTTGGTTAATCATTTATTTCTATTCTCATAAGCATTGCAACACAATCATTAAATCTTTTCAGCATTTTCCACGAATGTGGTCCGAGAATAACTCGTGAGTGCCTATAATTCAAAATCAAATCAAATAAAAATACCTTTATTCATGACTTACATGAATATTATAAAATACCTGAACCGCACAACTTCGTCTGCGTTTCATTTCCACACCTTTTGCAATCTTTTTCATTGCAGCTCCGCTCCTATTGGTCGTAGCGTAATGTTATATAGCTTAAAGCCTTCCTTGACAAATGGACTATCCAACATAAAAAGAATTTTCAATTCGATCCAGTAGTTCCTGAGATTAGCGCGTTCAAACAAACAAAGAAACTCTTCAACTTTATAATCTTATTATATATAAAATTCTCGTGTCACAGTTTTCGTTCCCATACTCCTCCGAAACGGCTTGACCGATTCTCATGACATTTTGTGAGCGTATTGAGTAGGTCTGAGAATCGGCCAACATCTATTTTTATCCCCCTAAATGATAGGGGTAGTCCACCCCTAATTTTTTTTTTAAGGCAAAACAACGTTTGCCGGGACAACTAGTATTACATATATATATATATATATCTTCACACAAAACAATGCTCAACTTTCTGGCCACTCCTATACCCTTTTATCATTTTAGCTATGGCACTACTCTGCTTTTAATTAGATAAGTTCTCGATTACATTTATAGTAACATTGGGTATGCCGGGACAATTTATAGAGGCTTCATATACGTTTTTTTTTATACTACGATGATGATAATCTTGCATACTACCCTTCTGATGGTAAAAGGTAACTGCAGCCTATGACCTGGTATACTAGCCTTGTCATGTGGATTGCATTGTATTGTGACCCCTGGAAAAAGTATCCTCCACTGGTGCCCCGCCAGCGTAAACCGTTAGCGCAGGCGGGTGCACCATTCCATTATCAACCCTCAAAAAAAAAAAATCTGTATTGTGTAAAATAAAATAAAATTGGATAAAATATCTCTAAACATTAAGGAATATAATTTATATATAATTTGGTAATTTATTTTAGTGCCATACTAGATGATTACACTATATAACACAAGACAAATGTACGTAAAAATAATAATGGTATTTTTATAAACAATAACCCTATTTTAATTAAGAAAAAAAACTACAAACTAAACATAGAGTAAAATTGGTTTACATTTTCTTAATTTTTCTCTCAGATAAGCGTTATTTTTAAAAAATACTAAAATGTTCTCTTTTTTAATTTTAACAATTAATTGCCATTAGTGTACGTCTCTAGACTAGCTTTTATTTGTAGCATAGACTTTTGTCAGCATGCTAAAATAAATATTATATATATATATATATATATATATATATTTACCAAAATTAATTAAATAACTTAAATTATCAAAATGGTTTAGTTTTTAGTGCCATGCCAATTTAGTATATAATATACATAATTCACAACATTAAAATATTTAATTGTTCACTTAAGAAACTTAAATAATAAGATTTAGGAAGAAATTTCTAGGAAATTGTTAAAGAAACTAGCAAATAAATTTACCAATACCCTCCCCCCTATGGGGCGTGGGCTCCACGTAAACACTGATCTAGAGAAAGAGAAAGAAAGAGAAAGCGGCAGATAATTAATTCCACAACCTAGTATACGCGGGAGGAAACTCGTTTATTTTTTTATGGATGTTAATGGAATGATGCTCCCGCCTGGGCTATCAGTTTACGCTCTCTACTACGTACACCAGTGGAGCATGATAAGATCAACACGAGGTCAGGTCAGCGCATCGTGACAAATTCACCAGGAGTTTATCCCGATAGTTTCCAGGGGGAACCGCGTGGAGGTCAACCTGACATCGTAGATGAGTCCACATTAGTAACAATACCCTTCCTCCCGGAAACTTGTTAGAAACCGCACTGTCCGAGACCACTCAGGTTCTAGCGTGTGGGTATGAATTCCCTGGTAATGGTAAAAGGTAGCCGTAAGCATTACAGAATCGTTGACCAATTAAAAAAGAACCAAGTGTTAAAATACTTCTAACCGCATGTACCATAGTAAAACTACTCCTTCCATTTTAACAATTCTGTCACAGATATACGCACAGATTTCCGAGCTTTGTGGCCGAACCATAATGGATGTGATTTCTGAGATCAAAGCAGACCCTTTCGGCTCCATCGCTGGGATATACAACATCAAAATGCATCTCCACCAAGCACAAGTCGCACCTGGCACGGATTTGCTTTGGTCTGCTGATACCCAAGAGTCCAGACCCGTCTCCCCTCCAGCATATCAAGCGAAGGAGTTAATGGAACACCTTACAGAGGCAACCGTGCCATCAAGTAGTAAAACCTTATCATTAATCGGCACATCATTTTCAAAGAACATAGGATATAATGGACAATTAAAATTCAAGCCGCAAACTAAACAAACAGACATATCCAACCAGTCTCAGAGTCTCCAAAAATCTGATGTCCCAATAAACCGAATTTCAACCGTCAATGCCTCATCCCAAGTTTCAAATTTGAAGACCCTGAAACAAGATCCGGATAAATTGATAAAGAGGAATCCGACTACCAGTGTTTCCATCGTTAGGCCTTTGACCAGTTCATTTGGAATTAAGAAACCACTCTATAAGGTGTATGACAGTGGAGACTGCAGTTTAGACCCCAGACTACCGAGTATAAATGAACATTCCAATACAGACTTGAATGAGGCTAAAAATGGAAGGAGATATACAAAATCATCTTGCGTAAGGAAAGTCAATCTGGAGGAAGATAAATCAGTGAAGTTGAACAGTTACCAGACCCGTACTAGTGATGTCAAAAGGACAGAGTTCTATAGGAGAGCTGGTGATGGATTGCCAAGGTAAGCCTAAATGACAAGCTATATTTTAGCATACTAGACTTCATTAACTTATGTATAAAAATAATAATAGCTTAGAAAAAATTTAGTGCTTGGATTATGGATATTAATCAACTGATAGGAATACTTAATAACATCTTTTTTGTAAATACATACGTATATATATATATAACACCCAGACCAATACAAACAATCATACTCTTGATTGTATATCGACCCAGGAATCGTACCCGAAACCTCTGAAGCAAAACGGTATACTGGACCACCAAGGCCGTTAAACAATGTAATCTACTCTACAAATCATAATTTAAAATGTAATATTAATAGTAAATCCTCCTAGATTATATTTTAACATAAAGGATACATTCTTGCAATACAGTTTTATTCATGGCAAATTAAATAACTTTAATTCTGGTGAATAACCACGTTATGTAGGCATTAACCACAAGGTTTTCAGGGTAATGACAATACCGCTCTCCTTAATTCCATTATATTGTGCTTAGAAAGTAATATTTTGAATTTATAATCTTATTTTATTTTATTTTATTAATCTGGAATGTTTTTATGAAATCAAACTAAAATATCTTCATTCGTCTGATATATCATATCTACTCTACTCACTGATCTGTAATAATTAATAATCATCTGGCAATTCTTTTGTGGACTCCCGCGATACAGGTTCGCCTTGTGCGAGCCAGTGTATGTTCAACTTTATATTATTTGTATATTAAAAAAAAATATTTCGACGTTCAGTTGGAGAGCGAGTGGTGTGGTCAATTCTCCACCTCCGCGGATTTTGCTTCAAAATAATGCTACAACCATCAAGAGAGCGTCTCTAGGGTAATTCACTTTCTATTAATATGATATTTGCCATGTAAATATTATTAAGCTTCTCATATTTCCGGTCGATTTAAAACAGTGTTTATTAAAAACTCAACAGTTGAATATACCTCTGTCTACCCCACCTGCAATATCAGTCGTGAAATTGTATTTATTTTATTAACATATATCATTTTACTTTTAGGAACATTGTAAGTCCACATTCGTCATCAAACAGCCACTGTAAGAGCGAACGGGCCATGCCGGTAAGTATCTAGAACACAATAATAGTAACCTCAGACTATTCACCCAGCGCCATCTAGTCCCAATCTAAGCTGAGCTTGTGTAAAGCGTATATTCAAGGAGGAGTCTGGATGTAGACTGTTTTACACTGCGGACTGGAAGGGTTTCAAGTGTTGACAGAAATATAAGTGTAGGCACATCAATATTTCGCATATAATTTGATTTAAAATAATTTCAGGTCGGCTGGTACTCCGCGAAAACTAGCAAAGAAGCAGTCCATACGCAACGACTGAGACGGACCGCCCCCACAAAATGACGTGACACCATTTTGGAATATTTACAAAGCGTTTTGTTTAAACTATTTTTTTGTTAACTTAATTGTAATTTTAAGCGAATAAAAAACATTATGTCATTGCATGTGTGCAGTTTGGAGGCGAAGTTTTGGTATTGTTGATTATAAAATTTTAGATACTGTAAAGATTTAAAATAGAATATTGTATTGTTTTTTAATAGCGGTATTTTATTGACTGATTCAGAATGACGGTTCGAGGTTTAAGGTTTGAAATGAAAGTAGTCTGCGGACATTTCGGTGCATGTCAATATTTTTCTAATAAATTTTTTGTACATATTTTAACAAACGACAATACCTGATAAATATATTCTCTTCATTTTTTTTTTGTAATTCCAAACGCAAACAAGTTGGTTGCTCTTGGTGGCAACCGCCTATACATGTATATAAACAGCAATACGGTTATCACGTTATCATATAAAGACCATGATACCGCTCATGCATTGCAATTATAACGAACTAAGATGTGATAACTCATACACATTCAATTCTATCTCTGATTTATATCATAAATTCAATAGTTGATTGACAATGTCCTATAATTTCACTGCCTTTTAGTAATAATAAAAGATATCAGTAGTCTTACATTAGTATCGGTAGTCTTTTCTCACACTTCGGTGGCCAATAAACACTACATTTTAATGTAGTATCGTATATTAAGTTTTTCTCACACTTCTGTTCTTATCACAGTTGGTCATGATTGTATCACTACATTTTGAAAATTGGCCATCAGTCCCTGCAAGCTTGTGTTATGATTCACAGAAGTATATTGCAATAATAATTTAGGACAATTCACACAGCGCCATCTGTTCTTATCAGTTGTGGCATGATTTGACATCTGATATGTGCAATAATAATATCTTAGGACAATTCAAAAAGCGCCATCTAGTCCCAAGCTAAGCAGAGCTTGTGTTATGATTACTAGACAACTGATATGTGCAATAATAATATCTCAGGACAATTCACACAGCGCCATCTAGTCCCAAGCTAAGCAGAGCTTGTGTTATGATTACTAGACAATTGATATGTGCAATAATAATATATCAGGACAATTCACACAGCGCCATCTAGTCCCAAGCTAAGCAGAGCTTGTGTTATGATTACTAGACAATTGATATGTGCAATAATAATATATCAGGACAATTCACACAGCGCCATCTAGTCCCAAGCTAAGCAGAGCTTGTGTTATGATTACTAGACAACTGATATGTGCAATAATAATATCTCAGGACAATTCACACAGCGCCATCTAGTCCCAAGCTAAGCAGAGCTTGTGTTATGGGTACTAGACAACTGATATAAATACTTAAATGCAGTTATTTTATAAAACTATATTATACTACAATGCCAAAATCAATAGCAAGTAATATAAATTGTATTTTACTTAATAATTGCACGCGATTAAATCCGTTTCGGAACGCTAGTCAACAAAAAAATAACATAAGATGAATAATTAGCAACAATTATAACAAAGGCTTTATTGGTATTCACAAATTTATAAATGCGACTTATTATACATGGAAGGGAGGGCAGTGGTGATCAATGGTGATGAGTAGTGATGAATGATGGGCAGTGGTGGTTAGTGGAAGGCCATATGGGAGGGTTATCGGGCAGTTATCTGTGGGGATGAGTAGTGATCAATGATGGGCAGTTGAGATCAGTGGTGGTCAGTGGAAGGGCATGTGTGAGGGGTTGGCCATTGTGGCCATCCGCATGTAGGTGGTGTGCGGGCGCGGCTGCGCGGGGGAGTCTCCAGCCAGGGTTTCGTTCTTGAACACCGCTACACATTTCCACTGGTTCAAGTATTGCACTGAAATTATAATACATACATAACTACATCAGTTCTTCTTAGCTCGAAAGATTTGACATATCATAAGAGTCTGTAATAGACCTACATGAATAGTTATTTTCTTTTTGTCTTGATTTTACAATAAACATTTTTCACTGTTGTTTGTTTAAATAAAACTGTATAAATAAAACTTTGATTTAATAACAATAATGATCTAGCACAATTCACGCAGCGCCATCTAGTCCCGAGCTGAGTATTTTGTGTAATGGGTTATAAATTCTTAAAAACCTATAATTCATAAAAATTTGTATATCGTCCACTGAAGTGAGTAACCTCAAATCCACGCTTTTACTCACACGCACAGCTAGTCTTAACCTAACTAAACCTTTTAACATGGAGAAAATCCCTTATGGAGGGATCTCCATAGGCGCAGGAGATCCGCCTGCGCCGGGGAAGACTATCGTGCACTGTGGAACTTCTGCTCACTAAAAACAACTCTGGTGAATTGCGGGTTAGTCTTAAAGTTAGATATTCAAATTCAAAATATCTTTATTCATATAGGTCTATTACAGACTCTTATGATATGTAAATCTACCGTCAGTTCGGAATGATTCCGAGATGAGAAGAACTGACAAGAAACAGCTCATATTCTTTTCAAATAAATGTTGTACATGATTACAATAAATAAAATACTATGTTATACTATACTAATACTAATAATAGAAAAATACTGACTCTTCCAAAGGCGCACGCAGCAGTCGTCCCCGGAGGAGGCGAGCAGTGAGCCGGTCACGTTCCAGGAGACTCGCCACACGCACGAATAATGCTCCTCAAACGCTGCCATCACCTCCGTCTTGAATCGAACCCCACACCCGTTGCTATTCGATGACTCACTGTTTCATGAGGGGAATTCTATGTATACACTTTATATTCTTCCTATATTTTCAGCTTTAGTATGTATTTATTACAATTAAGCATATTTTAGTATGCATCATGCATTTTGAATTTTATCATTGATCACATGACCGTACCGTTTGAATAAACGATTTTTATTTTTAGCGAATATCATTATAGGCACGGAGACTCTATAGTCTTAATCTATATTAACTGTAGACTATAAATTAAAAAGATTAAGGGAAGGGGCTGGTTAGTAATTTGGATTAGTAACTCTATTGCTAGCATTGTTATTTATTGTCAATGTAGGGAGAAAGGGGATTGTTAGTAATATGGACTGATGACCTCATTGCTAGCAATGCTTTTGGTCGGTTGATTGACCAATTGTTGGTCGATTGTTGATTCATCAATTGTTGGTCGGTTGATCAATCGGTGGTCGGTCAATCAATCTCTGGTCGGTCAATTAATCCTTGGTCTAGCGATTTTTGCACCCCTGGTGAGCTTAAGGTCAAATAACAGTTATAACTTACGCTAGCGGTTCTATTTTGATGATTCTGACATCTTTGGTGGCGACGGCGAGTAGGTGGAACGACCGTCCCAGGTTTGGCGCGAACGCTATATCGTTGACCGGCTCCTGCACTGACGACAGGCAGTCGGTTCGAGTCCACCGTCGCGACGCATCGCTATATCTGTAACAGAACATTCGCTATGGGTAAAAATGGAAAAGCATACATGCCTAATGGTAAGGAGTTACAAATCTTCTTTGTAAAGTTAGATTAACATACAAGAGAATTCTGAGGTTTTGTTTGGATTAATACCAGCTGATGAATTTCACCATCGCACTACTAAAATACCATCCTAATCATCTGGATAAATTACGGCCCTGTACCATGCTTTTTTCAGCATCTTCCAGCAATGGTATTTCCGACACGAAATTAAATTAAATAAAATTAAAAAGGCCGGCATCGCACCTGTTGTTCCGGGTGCTTATGGGCGGCGGTAATCACTTACATTATAAAACAAAATACAAAGAATAACTCACTTGATGGTAACTTGGCCGAAATCTAAATATATATAACTCAAAGGTGACTGACATAGTGATCTATCAACACACAGCCCAAACCACTGGACGGATCGGGCTGGAATTTGGCATGCAGGTAGATGTTATGACGTAGTCATCCGCTAAGAAAGGATTTTGATTAATTCTACCCCAAGGGGATAAAATAGCAGATGAAAGTTTGTATGAAACTTTTGTCAATTTTAAACCTATCGGGCTGAGACTTTGCATGCATAAAGCTACTATGACGTAGGCATCCTCTAAGGATTTTGATAAATTCCACCTCCTAAGGGGATAAATTAACGTGAGCGATGCCGCGGGCAAAACCTAGTATAATGATAAATGTCAAATAAGTGTGATGCAGACGAAGTTGCGCGGGTCAGTTAGTAATATATTAAAGTGCAGTTACCACTTACTCGTATATAAAAACTTTTCCGTTGCATGACGTACTCTTGTCTGTCTGTACGCTCGCGACCGCATTTGTTGTGTTTGGCTCGTCACTACCCACTGCCAGCATTGGGGGGTTCACCCTGGAATTAGTAATAATAGTATAGAATAGAATAGAAAATTCTTTATTGAAATTAATTTAATTTAAGTATTTTTGAATAGTCATAACATTTTTTTTTTAATTTATCGCTCATTCAGAAAGCTTTCTCGTCATAAGAAAATCGACCGAAAAAAGCTTGTGTCCAAGTCGAAACGTGTGAATACAAACTACCAACTAGCACTTGTATTATGAAACATAGTGAACGTCAGCTCCGAGACGGCAGTTCCGAGGTTGAGTTGAGGAACAGGATTCTTAGAAACATTTCAAATTTTGAAAAATATAATTTGTAACGACGCCAAATTTAAAACAGTATATTATTTTCTCAGCTCCATTTCTACCCCAACTAAAATATAAGGAGTGTGTTTTTACTCACTTGGATAACGTTGGGTTCCATGATAGACAACTGATTGACACTTTAATGGGTATTTCATGTTGTAATGTCCATTGTGCAAGGTTCATCACATCTGGTGCTTCATATATCCTGAAAAAACAGAATAGAATAGAAAATCATTTATTTAAGTAAACTTGAATTTAAACACTTCTAACATGGTGGTTTATTTTTTTACGATGATAATGGAATAGTGCTCCCGCCTGTGCTAACGGTTTACGCTGGCGGGGCACCAGTGGAGGATGATAAGATGAGCATGAGGTCAAGTCAGTTAGCCCATCGTGACATATTCACCAGGAATTTATCACTATGGTTTCCAGGGGGAACCGCGTGGAGGTCAACCTGACATGGTACATTGCTAGCAATAAGATCATCAGTCCACATTACTAACAATCCCCTTTTTCCCTCTAACATGGAGATTTCTATAGTAGCAAAGAAACTGTAGAACCATTGTGATAAATTCCTGGTGAATTTGTCAGGATGGACTAACTGACCTGACCTCATGCTTATCTTATAATTCTGCACTGGTGCCCCGATACCATTATCATCCATTATAAAAACAGTCTCTGTGGAGAAGAAATTGTTTGTAATAGAGAATAATACGATCCCCCTCTGAAACCATCCTGGTGAGTTCATCACCTCATCATTCAATTAAAAATAATATTTATTTTAATTCCACGCGCACAAAGTCACAGGATACAAGTAGTTGTAGCCATAAAGCTGATAGCAGATAGGAAGAGAAAAAAGAAAAAAAAAACATATTAGTGTAAATAATCGACAGCGACAACCTCGGTGGTCTAGCAGTTTAGCACACCGCTTTACTTCCGATAGTCGCGGGTTCGATTCCTCACACGGTACAAACATGTGTGTAGATGAGTATGATTGTATTTACTAAAAAAAAATGTTATCTATATATTTATATGAGTTATCTAGTACCCACAGCACAAGCTCTGTTTACCATGGAACTAGATGCTGTGTTAATTGTTAACAGATAAAAAATTACCTTATTATACCATCAGCAGAACATGTGACTAAAAGTAATCCTAAGTGTTTAGGTCCAAATTTGACATCTGTGACTGAGGTCCGTGAGTCCACGAGATTGGACCTCTTCACCCATGTGCGTAGGCCTTTCTCTGACCCTGTGGCATTTGTATCACCTAAAAAGAATAGTTAAAATTCAAATTCAGAGCCTTTACTAATTGACTACTCATAATCTAGTACAGTGTCGTTCAATCTTTTTGATTTCGTGACCCCCTTACAGTTTCAATTATTCTGGTGACCCGCTTGTGTCGTAAAAAGCTAAAGAAATAATTTAATTAAAAGCTAAAATTTCTTTTTACATGAAAACACTAATATCCATAACTAGCAAGAGATGCTCTTAAATTATTAGTACCATTCGCCACTTCATACTTGTGTAAACTGATATTGTTATCAGTGGTAGACATTAAAACTAAAAAGAGAAATAGACTGCAATTAGAAAACAATTTGATTATCTACCTACCTTTCAAAAATATCACTGATATTTGATAAATTTTAGAAAATAAACATGCATATCCTTCCCACTAAAACTGTGTATTTGTTGTATATGAATGTCAACGTTTTCATTTAGTCGACGACCCCCTGAGTAAGGCACTAGGGGTCGCTACCCACAGATTGAAAAACACTGATCTAACAAAAGTATTGAAAATTTAAATCAGTTTTTGAGGCAACATATTCTTTGGACATTTTTTGTATTTTTCCTATTATTTCTAGTATTTTCATATTTTAGAAAAGAATTATTATAAATGCAGACATCTCACCAACTTCTTCCCATATGGCAGCTGTACGGTCAAATGAGCATGTTGCTAGAACCTGCCCAAATTCTGGATGTGCCCATGTCACTTTCCACACTGATCCATGGTGTGCTTTCCAACTGCCTGTCAATCGCCAACCACCTTTGCCATCTGAATCCCAAACCTTACAGCAATAAAAAGTACATTTATATATTTATATAAAAAAAAAGAGTAATGTTACTATTATTAATATTCACATATTTGATTAATCATACATATTTCTATATTGGACTACTGTAAAGAAGGACATGTTTAAAAACTTAACTTTTAAAAATAGAATGGTCAGTTGTGTATTTTAGTTTTTGTTATTTTGAATACCTTTGTCTCATAGTGATATTTAAAAAAAAGTTATTGTTGTTTTCCATATTCACCATATAGAAAGGGTTTCTAGAATATACAAGCATTTCTTTGCTAATATAATATATTAATTTTGGATATAAAGAGAGAAGTACATTGTATGTAAATAATTATAAACACAAACTTATTGTAGTGATTAAAAATATATTACTAATTAAAAAATCAGAAAACAACTAAGTACATTATACTTTGTTAAAACCAATACTTCACAATCAGCTATTAGAAGTGCATCAAGTGTTTTCAATAATTCATATTTCGAGGAGCGATATAAATAAAGCTGAATGCTAAAATTTTTAGATTAGAGTATTATTGTTGACCTAATAGCGTCACCCAAATGCATAATAAATTTAATAAAATGTATATACTATACAATTGTTGTGATAATTCTCTCATCACTCTGATAAATTTTTAGATGCTACAAGTAAAAGAATCTTATTTATGTAAGATTAGCCAAGTTAGGAATATGTTCTTTAAAAGCTGACGATATTTTGACATTATTACTACAAGTGCGAAATATATTTGTTTTGTATCAAAATAACCTACTAACCTTAACGTATTGGTCGCTGGAACAAGTGGCCATCCGTTCGCCGTAAAAATCGTAGGCCACATCGTGAATTAGGTCTTTGTGGTCAGCTACAATCGTTTGAGACTCAAATAGATTGGTAGCAGTTAATTCACTCATTATCTATATTGTTACTTAAAATAAATACTGAGCAAAAGCAATAATTCAAATTTCAAAACACAAATTAGTGTGACCAACTCCCATAAATATTTTTTACCCTTAAGCCCTCTACTGTCAAAAAACCCTAACTTCTTGTAATCGTAACATTCGGATTCGGACTTTGTAAATAACTAACGTACACAATGTTAGTTTATTACACAAATGTTAGTGTAATAAATTAACATTGTGTACGTTACTTATTTACAAAGTATCCTGTATGAACATAGGCTAAACAAGATACTGATACAACTGCTTTTTCTATTAGTAATTGCATAAATGTAAAACATAAATGGTTAATATTTTAATAATTACACAATTATAATATTATTGAAATTAAAAAATGTTTTAGTGAACTGATCTATATTCTCCTATCTTGAGATTTAAACTCTTTAAGTTGGTAACCCTACTTATCAACGTCAAAATTAGGGTTGACGTCAAAAAATATATGTTGCCATACAAGAATTAAAAATATATCAAAGTTGAACTAAAAGTTAAACTACATACATAATTGATGTCTCTGGGTTCTAAACATTTTAAGAGTGCTTTATAGACTTTTTAATAGCCGTGTTTTGTTGTATCAAACGAAAAATTTTTGACTTGTCATATTGTTGAAGATATAAGTTTATTTGATAAAATTTTAAAAATGCTATAAACAAAACATGTCAGCAATGAATCGTTTTATTGAATTCAAATCTTAATAATTAACAAATAAGATTAACAATATAATAAAATGCAACTTTAAAACTAGAATGAGTATCTGGTTTATGAAATACTGTAATTATTAATTTATCTAATAACCCTGAATTTATTCATTGGGGCATAATGGCACAGTCACACGTAGTTTTTGAGCTTATATAAATATATAATTTGTATAATATTGGCACAATAATATTTAAGGAATGATTATTTGATTACTGATGAAGTAATTTTACATAACTTCTATATTTATTTAAAGACATTATTTTTTTTATAACAATATTTCATAACTTATTAATGTCCAGATTAACTTCATCAATGTATATAGTCAATAAATATAACGTTGTAAAATTTACATATGCTTTGTTCATATCAACAATTTTAACAAGCAACTTAAATAACATTGTAATACAGCAGAATCCACTTAAAATGATATAGAAGGACCAACACATCATATTAAGCGGGAATCATACAGTGTACAGTCACAAAAAATAAATAAATCTTTGAATTTTTGTCACATAGTTTAGTTAACAGAAAATTAAACAATTTTATCCATCTATAATTACAAAATCTGAAGTGAGACTCAACATAAATATTAAAAATGGAATAACAATTATATGTATTATTATTATTCTTCTTTTGAACAGGTATAACAAAGGAGCAACAAAAATAGCGAGACTGCAATTTATAAATAAATATGACATATTTTAAAAAGTAGGTCATAAGAGGGGTTCACAAGGAGAAAAAATATTGTATATATGAAACCAAACTTCACACTGCAGTATAAATTATAATAAGTGGCGTCATAATAAACAGATTCCACTGTATTAGGGGTCATCCATAAATTTCGTCAACAGTACAATAATTTTAATCCCATATTTTATTTTAATAATTAATATATCATGTTTTAATATTAAAATTGAAACATGATATCACTAGATGCCTATTGGGAGGGTGCGTCGCGAAATCTAGGACAACACGACTTTTTAGACAACCTTTGTGACACCTTCAACTGCTAACATAACATAAGCTGCAACAAAACTTATGGATGGTGCCTTAGAGATTCAGCTTCAGGTACTAAATCTAAACTATAAAGTATTCATTCTCTCCTTCATTAGTTCTAAGTCTAAAGAAAGTTTCCTATTTATATCAACTAGTGCATTTTGATTTTGTACCAAATTTTTTATCTGTTTATTCATTTCACAAAACTGTTTTTCATAAAATAGTTTTTGTTTCGTTAGAGCCATCATGATATGGAGGAAATAGTTTCTGTTGTCATCCGCCACATCGGAGAGTGTCAATTTTACAAAGTCCTTTAGCTCTTCAACTGTTTTTGTATCTAAATTATTGTTATACTCAGCTATGTTACAACTTGGTTTTGTTTTCATAAAATTCATATTTGAGCCACACCCATCATCTGGTACGCCATTGGTGATATCAATGGGTGATGAGAATCCAAGATTTTCAGCAGCCTTACTGTTGAGTGGGGTTGAAATTTTAGTTATGTTTTTCTCAGCATCTAATTGGTGATATCTCAATTCATGTTTTTCACTTTTCCGATGATCAAGATCTGCTGATTTGTTCCCATCCTCATCAAATTCAAAATTTGACTTATCAAGACCCATCATAACTAAAAATGAATCTGCTTTAGTATCCGCTCCTTGGCCTGACACTTCTAACTCTATTTTTGGTGGTGTATTACTAAGAAAAAACATATCAGATGTTCTTGTTTTTACTGGTGATTGAACAATTTGAGGTGATGTAACCTCATTGTCCTCACGAAGACTAATATCTGCGGAAAAAGCTTTCTTACGTGCAGGCTGGAAGGCAACTCTTCGAACCTCTTCCTCATGTCCTTTCAAAACATTGAGTGGTTTAGTTAAGTCTCTCAAATCATAAATCAAAACCAGTCCATTCTTTGTACCTAACGCCGCTAGATTATCTGAATTTATAGCCAGGGATGTTAAAGTATAGGAGGTGCGTATTGTAGATACAACATTTTGTAATCTTATATCGTAAACATGTAAAATCTTGTCATACCCACTGGATAATAAGACATCCTTGTTAACAAGAGAAAATGTGAAATCACTGACAGGAGATGCATGAACATTTTCAAAGAATACTTTATCTTTGTTAGTGGTTATATCACGTAATACTACATGACCTTCATCAGTAGCTAGTCCAAGGAGGGACCGCGATTCATGATGAAACTTCATAGCTGATATACTTCTTGAACATGATAGTTTTACAGTTAGTACTGGTATATTAGAAACTAGACCATATATAACTGTCTCTCCATTCTGCATTGATGCTGCCAGACTACTATTCTTGGAATTATAACTTATATAGTTTACACTAGACTGTTGTGAAGGTGTTGGGAATGATTTTGTTATTGTTTTGTTTTTTGTGTCCCATATCATAACATTTCCATTTCTTGTTCCTATAGCTATGTTCCGGTGTCCGTCTCGATGGAAGCTGGCTGACCAGGTGTCCTTTAAGGGTATGTGTTGTAGACTACGCACATCATGTTCAGCCGAACTCAATATTTCTATTAAGCCTTTGGAGTTAACCTGAAATTATTACATGTACTGTTAATTGCTGAGTAAAATAAAACACAACATAGTATTTACTCATAATATTGTACTGCAGGTGACTAGCAAAGGACTATTGTTTATTTATGAAGGCTGATTAGGATCCATAACATATTATTAAAAAGATTAAAAAATGATGATGGTGGTAAAAATAAATCTGTTTTTAAATATACTTAAATACTTAAAGTATATAATAAAAAGGTTATGTTTTGCAAAATAAATCTAGTTTCGAACTATTCTTAATATATACATATTAAGATATATTATTAACATATATATATACATATATATACTCTAATTATATACAAACAGACATATAAATATTTATGTAACCAATACTATTAGGTAAGTGTGTGAATGAAAATATAAGATGCTTATGAAATATTTAAATTATTACTACAAAAGTAACTTTATATATAATCAACAACTAAAAACTTTATGGAGTTTAATCAGAAACATAATCCTGTAAACATCAATTAAATACTGCAAAGTAAAAAGTTTATATATTTCTACTAACTAGATATAAGGTAACTTGACTTGTATCTGGAAAATGGGGCTACAAAGGTTCATTACATGATGTCATAAGGTGTAACAATGGACAGTGGTCCCACCCAGAAATTAATTGTTTCACCAATAACAAAATACATACACATAAATGTGTGACCTTTGTAACAACGGAGTTCTACCCAAGAAATACAAGTAACGTCTCACTTCACCTGCAAAATGTATTTTCCGTCGTCACTCCAAGATACATCTCTCAGGACACCGTTGTAGCACCCATAGGACTTTTTCAAATCCCAACTGTTAATATCGTACAAGAACAGTCGTGAACTAGCAGATGTAAAGTACATATTTACAAGTTATATGCAGCATACGATGCATAAATAATGTGCTAACATTAATAACAAAACAGTAATCTATGTTTACACTTTTTGTATCTAGAATAATACACCGAAAGATCAAAATGGGAACACAAAATTTTGACAACTTTATAATTTGATTTGATTTTTGACGCCGCACGCAAGACAAGACAAGCGCGGAAAATACTGATTGATGTCAGTAAATTAAATGACATGAAGAGACTGACGTTTACGTCTCCTATAGACATAGCATAGCATGACACTTACTCATGACGTGTATATTTACCATTATTTGCAACTTATATAGATTTGTTTTCGAATTTTAAAAGAATATTTATTTATTCTTATCACTAGTAAATATCAATTGTAAGTATTATACGACCTGTAGTTTTATAATTGCAGATATATTGCTCTTAAGTAAGTTAACTTCATTATTCCAAAAAAGCTACCGGTAGTTGAACATGTTTCGGTTTTATCGAAGAGCACTCGTCGAGAGATGTAGTATATGGGTCTTTCAGACCACAGTTCTTCCACAACGTTGTCGATCCTAAACATATAAGAGATAACCTCTAGTAATAATTGAAATAAATAAATATCAATTAAAAGTATGTTTGTTTGTGTAAACCCATCCGGGATTTTTTTTTTTGTTCAGTTGAGGAAATAGCTTTAATGAATATGACCACTGTTATTATTTTTAAACTACCATGACAATGTAGAATATCACACCAATGTAATGTATATCAGATGGATTTGCACACAGTCTTCCATAGGAAACCATAGTAAATACCTGTTAAATTTGCTACAATGGGAGCCATCACATCTATTTATTTATTTATTTAAGCTTTGCATTTCATAATTTTACAGCAAATAGACAGACAGGTACATTTCAAAGTAGGTTAATTATAGTGCACTATTTTTTTATATAATATATAATAATAATAATAAAATTAGTAATAATAATTAATAATTTGAAATTGTATATATTTAATTACTAAAATTGTATAATATTTAATTCAATATGTCATTTTTATGTTCTAAAATTGTATAATAACATTTTAACATCACTTCTGACTTGTCTTCATGCTCAGTGTTTTATCATCTGTCAACATATAATATACTATTTTATATTGAAATATATTAAAAATAGTTTAAAACTTTATGTATAATATAATATTGTAACTTAATATTCTTTACTAATATAATTATGCTTATTACTAAATTTGTAAAAGTCCTAATTGGACCGTAAATAAAAAAGAATCATCATGAGATTAAAGAAAATAAGCACTGGTAAAAATAATAAAAATAAAACAGAAATATAATCATTCTATTTATTGAAATTGATTAAAAATAGTTTAAAACATGCATAATATATTTTAATTTTATCTAAACTTGTATTACAAAGTGATATTTTAATTTTTCTAGATAAATCAACAAAATGATCACTGACATCCAGCTGGCGGTGTTCTCGAACATTCTGGGAGTGTCCATTTTCTTACTGGTGATCCTCTACCACTATATCAATGCAAATACCACAAAGTGAAAGGTAAATTATAACTTACTGTTATTTTATTAGGGTATTTAATGGAATGGTCGCCCACAATCCATGCTGCTACTGTGTTAACTATGGTTATTATTATATTTGCAAAAAAGAGTGTAAATTTTCTTCACTACATGAGTGAAAAGATTGTAATGAAATTTGATATGACCAAATTTTCAACATATTTCTAATTATCAAAACATTTTTATAGCATATGCAATCATATTTCATTTTAATTATACAAATTTTCAGGCATAATTATAATTTCAATGCCAGTCAATGTTGATCCAATGCCTTTGTAATTTCATAAGAGACTATGCTAGTTACGATTTGGATTTCTAGTAATTATTGAGTCTTGATTATATCACAAGGATAGGCAGAGGTTGTCTTATGCCTAAAAAATCATCATCATGGATAACAATGTAGATTTTAATAAGTATATTTGATATTGTAATACCTAACTAACAGTGACCAAAACAAAAGTTTTCCATTCAATTTAAGAGACTGGCAATATCTTATATATATTTGAATGATTTTTATGAACTATGAAAATATTGTTGTTTTATTAGTGAAACAATAATAATTTTTATTCAATACATCTAACTGATTATGAACTAGTATACAGAATGCATCAAAATTATTAGAATCTTGAGGAATGCAAGAATGCAATAATGAAAATAAAAATACATTTAAATGATTACTGATTAATGACTACAGTATTGTCATATATCATGTGTATTTACAATAAAATGTACTTATTAATATTAATCAGTTGTCTAATACATCTAGTACAACCTCTGCTTTTTGAACTAGATGGCGCTATGTGTTGCCCAAGTTTATTTAGTTATACTTTAAAGTGAATAATATTTGTTAATGAGGATGTATTTTATTAAGCAATAATAATAAAAAGTAAAAAGCATTCCATTCTTATTAAAGTTGGTTGAAAATTTATAATTCATTCTTGTTTTGGTTTCAGGTTGATCGGCGATGTCTACATCCCACGCCTTTTACAGTTATAATTTTAATACTACCTATATATTAAGATGTAAATAAAATAAGACCTTTTTTGGATAAATAAACAAGGATGGTAACTTAATTAGTTTGTTTTTTTAATTTAATTAAATTCCTACCATAGGCTATGTAAATTATAGTGCCCGCCAACCTGATTCATTTGTTTTTTTTTTATCGAGGTGGTTTCCTACCCATATCTTCGTAATTCTGAAGTTCCATTAATTTGAGTAGTTATCAAAATCGGTTACAACCAGTAAAACTATACATATAATAAAAATGTAACAATTATGATTGGGGAACTTTATCATTGTAATTAAAATATAAACATTTTTTTAAATTTTGTCTATTCTCATAAACGAAGATTTTCACTAATACATTATCAACCGAAATACATCTTACAAAGCAACCTGCTTAGCAGCTGAAATAGGTGAGACTGATGTATCCATACAGACAACTTTTACTGTCTACCTCTGGTACTGCATTCTTCGAAAATCCGCACATGCATCTAAGTATGCATCTTTGGTTTGACTAACAGTTACCCGCAACTTCATCCGCTTGAAAGTAAAATGATAAAAAAGAATAATGTAACCTTAGTCACTCCTTATAACATTAGCTATCTACGAGCAATAATCCAGATAATTGGTACAGCCGTTTCAGAGATTAGCAAGAAAAACTGGCAAATCAATTTTTTTTTAAATTATGGTATGTATAGAGAAAAGCTGTTTATTTAAAATTACAAACACATCTATTTATTTGTATATGTAATGGTTAACAACATTCACCTATATAAAAGAGCAACATGTTTATTACTCGGTCCTCTTATTATGTGTCTGCTGTCAGAATGAGCGGTAGAATAAAAATAATGTTATATGTCTATTATTTTAAAAGTATTTATATTAAGTTTATTACTCAATACTCAATATTTATTGCATTCCATAATATTACAATGAAAGATTTTATATTCGTTTTCGATCATTATGAACCCTGTTAGGGCCACGTAAACATAACATTATTATTACTATTAATAATAATAATAATTTAATATTATTCATCCAGTTATATATTATAATATGCATTAATTAAATGTTACATAACAACTAAAGTACAACTTACATCACAATAATCACTTACATTGTAATATTGTTTTTTACAAAATCAATAAAAAAGTATTTTATATATAGGCTATTCTTATTTAACACACACTTATACAAAGTTGCACAGTCAATGTTAAATATTTTAACAACGATACACAGATCTAGCAATAGTAATTAAAAAAACAATGGAAAGTATTTTTTTATTACACACGCATCCACGTAGTTATAGTCTTTGTCTTCCGCAACTTGTACAAATTTTTTTACAAATTTACACACTTCCAATATATAGATGCGTAAGGTTTACAGCTATCTCCTTCTCTATGTTAAATATTATTCGTATTAATTTATTCTGGAGAATGAAAAGAACAGATGCGTCCACGCTATTCCACACATAAACACATGAGCCCGCATGTGCATCTGTAAAATTTCACTTCATGAAGAGCATAAACGAAACTAGACATTTTTGTTTTTATCCTTTGTATGTGTGCTTTCCAATTTAGATGGGTATCTATTACTAAACCGAGAAGTGTAAATTCATTAATGAAATATATATATATATATATTTATAATAAGTTTAATAATAAATATTATTTTCATTTCAAAAAAACAAATACAAAAGGGACTTAATTAATATAATGGCCTATGCGTCTATTATAGACGAATTGTGGCTTAATGGTCCGTGAACAGCTCTTTTCGTGGTTGTATAAACCGATACGAGAACGGCATGGCCTACCACAGGCCCGACAAGGGAAACTATTGGCAGTAGTCTGTACTGAGCCGCCTAGGTGGCGCTTCGGTCTCTCTGTCAGCAAGCCTTGACTGACCTGATTATAGTTCATCCTATCACCCTTAACTGATGATCCGCCAGCGTAAAGCATTAGCGAAGGCGGATGCATTCCATTATCTATAAGAAAAAAAAAAGTCAGTAGTCCTCTTTAAGTTATTAACCCACAGATTAATTAATTTTAATGTTCTGTGACCGTGAGGTACCACCGCCGTATGCTGCGTGGGGCGGTCAGCATGAAGTTGTTAATGCATCTATCACGAAACCGCTGGTCTACTTACAAAATTATATACTGTGTATATTAATTGCTGAAGGTTACAAGGCCCTTAATTGATGCCTCGTGTCTCGTGTTACGTTTTTTTTGTGAATGTAATTACATTCCTTATTATAGTAGTCGTGATGATTGATAATTCTACAGATAATAATAATAATAATAATAATCTCCTCTCCTTAAGAGGGGAGATGAGAATTTTTGGGAAAAAAAAAATAAAGCCTTTTCTCTCAAAGTTTTGTTTTTTTTTCGATTTACAAAATTGGGCAATGGGCCATCTCTCCATTGAACTCCTCCAGTTCTCTCCATTGAACTCTATCTGCTTTATTTAAAACTAGCTGCACCCGTGACTTCGTCCGCGTTGAATTTAACTTTATTCTTCCTAAAATAAAAGTAGCCTAAGTTATTCCTTATTACATCAGCTACCTGCCAATAAAAGTCCGTCAAAATCGGTCCAGCCATTTCAGAGATTAGCCAGAACAAACAGACAGACAGACAAATATTGTAAAAAATGTTATTTTAGTGTATTTATATTCATATCCATGTAATAAAAACGGTTATTTCAATATTACAAACAGACACTACAATTTTATTTATATGTATAGATGTATAGATATATAGATATCTGCAGGACAAAAAATTAAACCTGTAGCTAAATAGATGAATATTCCGTACAAGACTCTGCACAGATATTACAACAAATAATCAGAGCGAAAAATGTTCACTGATGTCCATGAGAAGAACTTACAACTTACAATGTTCTAAAAAACATTTTTTATTGGGTTCCAAATAGCCATTATCTGTCTGAAACTGACTCTATCTGTTCAGCTTTCTATAAATAAATGTGACATATAAAATTTATGAAATGTTACTCCTAAGATGGTAAAACAAAATAGGGGATGAAAGTTTGTATGGAAAATCGTCATTTAGAACGATTACACTTTTTGTTTTGACTTTTTTGGGTTAATTTATTAAATATTTTTTCTTTATTTGGTCAAGGTCTCTATTCCACGCAGACGATGTCGCGGGCACAGCTAGTTAAATAATAATTATTAATTAATTTAAAGTAGGAAATTATAAAACAGCTGATATGGTCACTTTGCCGGTACAAAGTACAACTTCGCTACCTACAATAAAATGCAATATAAATGATTAAATTGCATATCGTTGTATGAATATTATTGCTAAATGCACACAAAGATAATATCTCAAATTACTGCGTTGTATTTTATATTACTTGCCTACTGTTTATTAGTAACTTATAGGTAAGTATAATATTATAAGAAATAAACATTTGCAATTCTTTATTATATTACTTATATATACTACTAGCTGTGCCCGGGGTTTCCCGCGTGAAATTTATAGCCTATATGTTATTTTGATGTATAATCTATATTACTGTAAAGCGTCATCAAAATCCTTTCAGTAGTTTTTGCGTGAAAGAGTAACAAACATCCATCCATAATCATAAACTTGCGCCTTTATAATATTAATGATTAGTATAATAATTAGGTATTGAATATAAAGATACTAGCGACCGGTCCCGGCTTCGCACGGGAGCATTAAAAACCTTTGAATTTCTCGGCTTGTTCTATACTGTAACACGCATTTATTATACATATAAACCTTCTTGAAAGTCTCTATCTATTGCTATACACTGCATTAAAATTTAAGTGAAAAGTCTAAGTCTAATTTTTGTTTTATAATATTTAAAGATATATATGTATGTATATACTCTTTATTTCACTTGTAACCAAAAATAGTACATGAATATTCAAAATAATGTATATCAAAGGTGTGTATTGTATGTTCGTTACGAATAAACTCAAAAAGTGCGCAAAGAATTTCAAAATTCTAATTCAAATAGGTTACATTTGACCAGACGATGTTGTGGTGAACGCAACAGTTGACTTGTCCACTTTTGTTTTGATTTTTTTTTATCACTATTTCACTTGCTTTACTTAATGATTCTGTCTTGGGCGTACAGGGTCATAAAGCACTAAACGACGATGTACTAAAACTTCAATAATTTTACCCAAGGTGCAAAAATGACTCTTTACTCTATGTTTAAACCAATGTTAAAATTAGAATGATAGTCCTAGGAGGTAAGTAGGGCGGGGATTGTTCGTTGTGAGTGCTAATGCCAGCAATATACACTGCGAGGTCGACCTCCACACGGTCCATTTCGGAAACCATTGTGATAATTCCTATTCCTTTCACCCTCCACTAGTGCCCCACAAATGTATACCGTTAGAACAAGCTAGTGGGACAATGAGCATTTATATATTAAACAAAGTATGCCTAATATGTATATCTAGTTTGTACAGAACTCACTCCATAGCCTGTGCATTTTCGGAAGAGGTACCTGAATGGGTAGGTAATTGGATAATTAAATAACATACTTTACAATAATGAATAATGTGTTTCTACCTACCACTTCTAACCACTCATGCGTTGCCATTACAGTGGACTTCCTCTTATCTTGAAGTATCCACAGCCGGCTTCATGTATTCATCACTATAATTGTTTGTATTATTCAGTGTATTTTATACGTATGTACAAAAAAAATGTATTGTTTGAAGTGAAGAAAAAATGAGTGTTTCATTCATATGTTTAGTGTCTATCCGTAGTACAAGATGGCGCTGTGTGAATTTTCCTGGGTTGTTATTATTTCTTTATTTATAACTACTTTAATTCATAAAAATCCCAGTAAAATACTATAACAAAAACACAAGTTAAAAATGAAAACGTTTATCGTTTGCTTACATCATAGATATCAAGTATAAAATAAGTATAAAAATACCGTCACCTCAAGCACTACATATGTATAAATAAATTGGGTAAAAGTCTGTTATTGAACTTATTGATTAGCAGTAATCACTAGGTAGATATTATTGCCAATGAAATTATTCAATATTAAGTCGGAAAAAGCGTATTAGGTTTAGTTTACTTAAAGTAGTCTTATTACTATTCTGTCACTTATAATATTTACAAAGAAGTGCAGAAGATATTTGACACCATTATGAAAATGATTAAGTATAAGTCTCCAGAAGCTTCTTAGCTCTCTTGTATATGAGACTCTTAAAATTCTTCGCCCAAATGAAATCCAAGTGGTTGAACTGATTGTGCGGCACTCTGTATAAATCAATACAATTGCCAAGCCTATTGTATAGTTTTTTAACATCTACAGGATGTGAGATCCAGTCGTCATTACTGTAAAACAGCGCAACAGGAGCTGAAATCTTTTCAAGTGGATAATTAGGTGGTGTTACACTACCATATCTTCTTAAATTCAAATGTGAACCGTAATCATATTGTCGGAATTCGCCCGACAGAAAACCCTGGCCATAATGCGCTATCTGCTTTATAGCTGCTCCAGAAGGCTCGTGACCATAAATTACTGGTAAATTCGTAATGTTCAGCTCAGAAAAACCAAATCCAACAGTCAATAGTAACGCATTAGAGCAAAAGGCCTCTGACAATGGCCCAACACCGCACATTAAGGTTTTTAAAACACGAAATACCGGACTATCGGGTAAGAGCTCGTAAAGACCTAAGCTTTTCAGTATAATGTGAATAAAAGAGGTTCCAGGAGCCACCAGCCTGACGACTGGAGATTTCAGGTGTGATACAAAAGAAACTGGTGCCAATGCAATCATGAGCTTGATCTTCTTATTGTACTCTGGCCTCTGAGATGCCATAACGAAGAAGCTGGTTGTACCCTGCGAATGACCAATATATTGCAATGACGTCTTTTTGGTCACTTTAAGGGTATAATCAATCATTGCTGGTAAGTCATAGACACCTATTTCGTGCCAGGAAAAATCCCAGAACAAAGCCTCTGAAGGTTGAAGGCTGACGTGACGACGCGAATGTTTGTTGCCTCTAGCGTTGCCCAGCCACACATCATATCCATCATTGGCTAACAGGTATGATATACTGGTCTCAGGTCCCGCTATCACGTAATCATCAGCAGATCCTAGCAGACCATGCATGAGGAAAACGACAGAGCCATTCCCCGGGATCCGGAACAAGGTCAGAACATAACCGTCGCTGGTGATAACTTTGTGCTTCTCAACTGGATATCCATACTTCACAATAAGCTGATCAATACTGAGTGTGGCATCCTCGTTACCTAATCCAGAATTGTATTCGCCTAGAATCCTGTCGAAATCCATATTATTTCTGCCATTGATGATATTCGGTATCTCTACAGAGCCGACTGCTCGAGCCAGTGCTACCGGTACACTAGTGATGCTGTAAACCGTTTCCACGAGGACATCGCCAGCAGTCTTCGTCAGGGTATTAAAGACTGATTGGTTTGCAAGAGTATTCGTAATTTGCCGCGCTGAAGATGACAGGTTTGGGAACAACTTGTCCACGAGTTGACCATGGCTGCTGTATAGCAATAGAATGAAGACGATTAGTTTCCTCTCCATTACACACGAGCAGTACAGGATGGTCGTTCTGATGAACTGATCGTTTATTAAATCCAAACATCATCTTTGACCGGCCTTGTGTTAGTTGTATTAATTTTTTTATTTACAACTGTTTACGTGTTGCGAAGTTATTAACATTAATAATCTAGTATCATGGTGTGGTACTTATGCGGATTGTTCTAGCATATGAAAAATCATATCATACCTGTCATCAGTACCTATATATAAATAGATAAATTAGTTACGTTTCTACCAAAATTACATTGAATAAGGTTCTTACTGTTTTGAATATTTTATAGATATAAATTTGTATTTATTTATTGTCCTAAGGATTCGTTTGATTTAAACGAAATATCTGCTAAGGAAAGCACACACTATACTAAGAAAAAAAACCATCGCTTCTAAGAATACCCCTCAATTCTTGATCCTGACGGGCCTAGATAGCGAACTCTAAAAAAGGGCAAGCACATTAAATCTATGCAGGTCGCAGTGCTACTGGACTCTTTAGCACTGAGTAATAAAAAAAAAACAAAATTTCAAAATTCGTCTATTCCAAAGAATATTACGCATACACCACCCTATGGAGGGTTGAGGGTAGGTTACTCCTCATGCGTTGCCATTTCGTTTCTAAAAACTAAGGTAAGGTGTTTTATTTCACTGCTATAATAGTAAAACAGCGAAATAAAACAAGGTAAGATATAGATCTAACCTTGCAAAACAACACATACACCACCATATTACACCATATATTCACCATACCACATGCACAAACAATATTTTTTATAGTAGTTATATATATATATATATATTTTTTTTTATTTATTTAATAAAGATAATTGTACGGTTGTTTTATACATTGACTCGCCAAACTGTAGTTTGTTGGCAAGATATCACTCAGTTTTTTTTAAATACTTTTCTACTCATAAACATGTATCCACATAAATACACGTTTTTACAGATAATTGCATACAATTACAACTTATGTTTTTAAAGTTTATATAAAAATGCTTTTTTTAATTTTGACTTCAGTACTGGTCTACTTAAATTAGAATTTCGTTATATAATAAATTAATAAATAAAATAGTATAAAATTGGCTTAAGTCCTATATCTAGATTTAAAGTCTATATTTGGATTATCTACAAAGACACAAATTCAAATTCAAATATATATCTTGTAAGTAGGCCCTTACAGGCACTTTTACAAATCAATATAAATATATATATTATTAAAAAAAATTGTACAGATATACTGTACAATTTTTTTTAATAAAGTTATTTCTTACCATATTATATGATTTCTAATTTATACATTACATACATTTATTGGTATACTATTACTAATACAAACATGTATAATATGACTAATAATATAAGATATTCGCAGGTTCGATTCCTCGCACGGCACATACATTTGAATTCATGAGTATGATTGTTTGTATCAGTCTGGGTGTTTTCTAATTAAGTATATATTTACAAAACAATATATTTAAGGATTTACATTAGTAGTCTAGTACCCATAACACAAACTCTGCTTAACTTGAGACACGGTGCTGTGTGAATTGTTATTATAATCACCTCGGTGGTCTAGCGGTGTGCTAGAACCGCTTTACGATCCATGGTCGCGAGTTCGATTCCTTGCACGGCACAAACATTTGTATTCATGAATATGAATGTTTGTATTGGTCTGGGTGTTTTCCATGTATATTATGTATATATTTACGAAAAAAAAATCTATGTATTTGTATCAGTTCTCTAGTACCCATAACACAAGTTTAGCTTAACTTGGGTCTAGATGGCGCTGTGTGAATTGTACTGAGATTATTATTATTATTATTATTAAAAAATATTTATGTATAAGTTGTCTAGTACCCATAACACAAGCTTTAGCTAGCTTAACTTGAGTCTAGATGGCGCTGTGTGAATTGTCCTTAGATTATTTGTTATGGATTCCGATTTTCATTCATCATTTTGTAAATTAAATTGTCCAGGGTTATCATTATTGTATTTACCACCAAGTGGCCTCAAAACATCATTAAGTGTTTGGGACTGGCATACACACTACATATTATTTAACACTAGCTGTGCCTGCGGTTTCACGCGAGTAATATTTATAGCCTACTACCTAATCGCCCCGGCTTCGCACGGGTGTGCACTGTTCATGTATTATATATAAACCTTCCTCTTGAATCACTCTATCTATAGAAAATACCGATTCAAAATCCGTTTCGTAGTTTTAAAGATTTAAACATACTTAGGGACAGACAGCGACAGCGACTTTGTTTTATCATAGTATAAATAGTAGATGCCGCTGTGTGAATTGTCCTGAGATTATTATTATTATTTCTTTTTTTTTTATTTTCTCTCAGCTTTTGCTGGTTATATTTATTATTATTATTATTATTATTATTAATGATGATGTGTTATTCTGATGTATGAGCTATATTATGGTAAAATTTAATTAAAATCCATTCAAATATTATTGGTGACATTTCACTTAAAAAACCAAGTAAGTGCAGAGTGTGTATGTGTGTGTGGGCGTGTATGTATGTGTGAGTGTGTGTGTACTTATTGTGTGCCTGGTGTGATTTCCCTACATTCGTATAAAACATATTGGTGTTATATCATTTTCATCGTTTCTAGAAATTTTCGGACTGTTTATTATTATTATTATTATTATTAATGATGATGTGTTATTCTGATGTATGAGCTATATTATGGTAAAATTTAATTAAAATACATTCAAATATTATTGGTGACATTTCAGTAAAAAAAAATGCATCTAATAAAATCGATACTTATAAAAATTACGACGATCTATATAATGAAGAACGAGTAAGAAATAAGAATATTAATGAACTCATTATTTCCCTACATTCGTATAAAACATATTGGTGTTGCAATAACTACGTAAACAAAAATACGTTAAAATTATGAAATATAGCATTTCTCTGTGTTCCACATAATAACATGCTATTTAATGTAAATAAAATTTACTTGTCTGTTTGTTTGTACTTTCACATCAATATAAATAAGTTTGAATAAATAGTCGAATATGTTATTTACGTGAATTAATAGTAAAAATGTATACATATAAATAAAGTTGACTTGTCTATTTGTACTTTCACATCAATAGTAAGTAAGTATACAATAAATAGTCGATTAAATAGAAAAATGTAATTTTTCAAAATTAGAAGCTAGATTTGCCTCCTTTTATATTATTAGTAAGTTAATTAAATTAACCGCGCCGATTATTAAAATTTAAAATTTAAATGATATATAATACTACTGTATAAATTTAAAACTTTAAAGGAAAAAATAATTTATATAAATTAAAAAAAAAAACCTAAAATGCTTGTCTTGTAATAAATGTACATTTTTAATACTGCCATTTTTCTATATAACCAACGAAATGTAGATAAAAATACATACGGAACTTTATAAAAAAAAACAATTTCAGATGTTTTGTGTCTCTTTATTATTGCTAATTAAAAAAAAAAAAACAATTCGCAGATAGCTTATGTTATACGGAGTAATTTAGGCTACTTTATTATTTTATTAATTTTAATATTAAAAGGTAAATTACAGGTGGGTAACACCGAGGGCAATAGCTAGTTTATGTATAAAAAACAAGTCAAGACCGAGTCGTACTCACACATCAAAAATTTCGAACACACAAAGTTTTATGTAAACTAAGCTTTATAGGTAAGAAATGAGATGAACTATGTACTATGTTGACTGCTTCGCATCTCAACCTCATCTTCCCCTCCGATCGATCCCCCGTCCAATTCAAACGGGGATCAAAATTACCCTGATCCGAGGTTCGAACCCCAATCGATGCCCTCAGATGAAAGTCGTATCTAAGGCGGGAGTTGGCCTTCAGCCGCTCCATAAGTCCTTCCGCGGGTATTGAGAGTCATCTACACTGGCCGTCCATCGTATCGTCCGGTGAAGTTGTAAAGGCCAGCTGCGGCCAACAATATTAGAGTAGAATGGTTCAAAAAAGTATATCTATACGACTACCACTTACCATCGTGTGGGTCGTCAGTTTGTTGTTACCTACATACAAAATTAGGAATGAAAATTGGAACCCATAACAAATAAATATATATACATATACCTATACAATACAATACTGATATAAATAAAATTGAAGTGTCTGTTTTTAATATTGAAATAACCATTTTTTACTACATGCATATGAATACACCAAAATATATTTTTTTACAATTTTTATCTGTCTGTCTGATTGTTCCGGCTAATCTCTGAAATAGCTGGATCGATTTTGATGGGACTTTTATTGGCAAGTAGCTGATGTAATAAGGAGTAACTTAGGCTACTTTTATTTTAGAAAATAAAGTTAAATTCGACGCGGACGAATTCGCGGGTACAGCTAGTCCTTACATATTAATAAAATTGGTGTGTCTGTTTGTAATATTGAAGTAACCGTTTTTACTACATGTATATGAATATAAATACGGTAGATACACCAAAATAACAACTTTTACAATTTTTGTCTGTCTGTTTGTTCCGGATAATCTCTAAAATGGCTGGACCGATTTTGACGGGACTTTTATTGGCAGGTAGCTGATATAATAAGGAGTAACTTAAGCTACTTTTATTTTAGGAAAATTATTTTATTTTAGAAAAATAAAGTTAAATTCCACGCGGACATATTCGCGGGTACAGCTAGTTGATAATAATAACTCAGGACAATTCACATATCGCCATCTAGTCTCAAGCTAAGCAGAATAGATTGCAGATATGTACATTTTAGAGTTGTTTTCTATTGGAAATAATAATTTTATAACCGACTAGACGTATTCATTCATTCATGCAGTACTGCAGGGGTACTTCTATAATGAATGAATGAAAAACACTTTATTGTTTCTCTCACAGAAAGATATAACAGTTACATAAATTAATATGTACATCAGATATAAAAAGAAAAACAACATAATTATGATATAGAGGTAACAATGGGCGGCCTTATCGCTAAATAGCGATTTCTTCCAGGCAACCTTAGGATGGAGAGAAGTGATTAGACTGTGTCTGGTCGAGATATAAAGTTATTGGATGTTCAATTTACATATCATATACATCTATGAAATAGATTAGTTTAGATGATTGAGTTTCTTGCCAGTTCTTCTCAATTGGTTCTATATACCGAACTGGACGGTAGGGAAGAAAAATTATAATGTAAAAACTTGACGTTCATAAGCGGCTAAAATGTCTTACATGAATAAACGATTTTTGAATTTTTTTTTTAATTTAGAAATAGAAATAATCTTTATTCAAATAAACTCAATACAACTTATCACTTTTGAATAGCCATATTTTTTTATTCCTATTATAGGCCCATAACATAAGCGTTATGGTTATATATACAACTGACATAAATACATACTTTATATACATAGGAAACAAACAATCATACTTGTGATTTTTTTTTATGGATGATAATGGAATGATGCACCCGCCTGCGCTAACGGTTTACGCTGGCGGAGCACCAGTGGAGGATGATAAGATGAACATGAGGTCAGGTTAGTTAGCCCATCGTGACAAATTCACCTGGAATTTATCACGATGGTTTCCAGGGGGAACCGCGTGGAGGTCAACCTGGCATGATACATTGCTAGCAATGGGGTCATGAACCCACATTACTAACAATCCCCTTTCCCCCTAAATAAATGTTTGTACTGTACGAGGAATCGAACCCACATCGGAACTAAGGCAGTTTAACCGCTGTACTACCGAGGTCGGCATAATAAAATATCCATATGCAATATAACTAGGTATATACTAACTTAATTCTACATTTACATAAAATTATATTCGAATATAATTACATTAACTAGAATAAAATACTTCAGAAGCATTTATTATAAAGGTGTTGATATACTGTGTTTCTAGCAACAAGTACTGCTAAGTATGTTAGAAGATATATTTTTTACTAGCTGTTCCTGCGACAACGTCCGCGTGGAATTTAACTTTATTTTACTAAAATAAAAGAATTTTTCTAAAATAAAAGTAGCCTAAGTTACTCCTTATTGCATCAGCTACCTGCCAAAAAAAGTCCCGTCAAAATGGGTACAGCCATTTCAGAGATTAGCCGGAACAAACAGACAGACAGACAAAAATTATAAAAAATGTTATTTTGGTAATGCATGTAGTAAAAAACGGTTATTTCAACATTACAAATACACACTCCAATTTTATTTATATGTATAGATGATGCTATGTTATACTTAATATCAGGACAATACATAGTTATTTTTTTTGTAAATACATACACAATATACATATAAAACACCCAGACCGATACAAACAATCATGTTCATGAATACAAATGTTTATGGCGTGCGAGGAATCGAACCCGCGGCCATCGGAAGTAATGCGGTGTGCTATATACATATTTTTGTATAAATAGTCACATAATAAAGGTAGAAGACATATAAATCAATACAAACTGTTAAAATTTCAAAAATTTGCAAAACTAGATAGACAGACAAAATTTTTTATATAAGTACCGTAAATAATTTTGAATGCATTTTATAACTGTTAATTAGAAATAACAAACAGACACTTCAATTTTATTTGTATAAATGAAAATACGTATCGTCTTTTAAGTCAGAGAAATCTTATCGACGTGGAAACACCTTTATAATATATTGTCACTAAACATATCTGTATATGACGCAGTGCTGAATGTGCAAAAAAAAAGTATAAAAACATTGGTATGCCTTATTTTTCGTACACTTACATTCACCATGAAGGCGGTGTGCTTACTGTTGTGCCTCGGTCTAGCCCGCAACATTGCGGGAAGCATCTTCGAAAGACGAATTCCGACATTGGAGCGATTAGGCGAGCGGATCGGCGAGCGAATCAGCGAGCCTCTTGAAAAGCTTGGAAATGTCAAGCAGCATCTGCTAAACCACCAGCGGTCACAGGAAGCCCTCCCCACACTGAAGAACCAACAGCTGGGCCAGTACCCCCAGCAGCACCAACAACAATTTGTTGCACGAGTCCCATTGGAGATGCAACAGAATCAGTTCAGCTACGAAAACTTGTTCCCACGACAATCCTACCTCCAGAAAGGTCGAGTACAGAGAGAGAGCTCCAAGCTTCACAGCTCCGAAAATGACGATTCTCTCCAAACCAACCAACTCCATTCATCAGCCGAGTCGTCACAGGAACGTCAAGAGGAAATGGACTTGCCTCCTGTATTCGCTGACGAAAACATGCCTACTCAGATGATCAAACTCCAAGAAGCTGCTCACGGTGATGCTATCGAATGGAGGGGTATCAAAATAGCCGTTGGCCCCAACTCACTGATCCAAAAGAAAGAAGACATCGCAAAACTTTACGCTGACGCGCAAAAGTCGATGAAACACATCAATGAAGAAAGCCAAAAGAACTTCCACAATACTTACCAAGTCGCCTCCCAAAAAGACAATGAAGATATTTATTTAAACGCTACACAACTTTTGAAGAAAAATGGATACCCCGTAGAAGAACACATCATTCAAACTGAAGATGGCTACTTGCTCACCATGTTCCGCATTGTCAAGCAGGCAACCAGACACTCACGCAGTGTGGCATCCAAAGGCGCTGTTCTATTAATGCACGGCTTGTACGGCAGCGCTGACGACTGGCTATTGATGGGCCCCAAACACTCCCTAGCTTACTTATTAGCTGATGAAGGTTACGATGTGTTGTTAGGCAATGTTCGTGGAAACAAATACTGCCGCAACCACGTCATCAAGCACCCAGCACAGAAGGACTTCTGGCAGTTCAGTACTGATGAGATCGCCCGCGTAGACTTGCCAGCCTTGATCGACTACGCTCTGAAAATCACTGGCCAACAGAAATTGTTCTACGTCGGCTACTCCCAGGGTACCACAGCTTTCTTCGCCATGGCTTCCGCCATGCCTGAATACAACGAGAAAATAATAAAGATGTACGCTATTGCCCCAATGGTGTACATGAGCAACGCCCGCAGCCCCATGGTCCGCATGATCGCTCCATCCAGCGACCTCTTCGAGCAGCTCAAGCCGCACCTGAAGGATGGCGAGTTCAAGCCTTCCAAGGAATTGCTTAAAACAATGGGAGGTGATATGTGCGAGCAGGAAATCGGATGCAAGAAGATTTGCTCCAACCTCAACTTCGTCATGTCTGGAGTGAACTTGGACAACTTGGAGCCCGAGCAGATTCCAGTGATCATGGGTCACTTGCCCGCTGGTGGATCGACTAGGCAGATAAAGCAATTGGGACAGGCTCTTGCATCCAATGAATTCAGAATGTACGACTACGGCTCCGAGGTCAACCAGAAGATGTACGGTACAGTCCAGCCACCGGTATACGATGTATCCCAGATCCAGACTCCAGTCGCCTTGTACTACAGTGAGGAAGACTGGCTCTCGCACCCCAAGGACGTCGAAAGACTGCACAGGGAGCTCCCCAATGTAACTGAGCACTACAAAGTACCAGAGGCTCACTTCAGCCATATGGATTACCAATTCTACAAGAACGCACCTCAGGTCGTCTACCATAAGCTGATCAAATCCATGAACAACTCGTCCTAACTGAATAAGTATTGTATTAGTGTGCTTAGCGTTTTATTTAAATTATTATCATGTAGTTGTTGTCGTTTAACATTGAAATACTGTAACTTTATTGAGGCATAATAAATCCGTCCATATGTAATAATAAATATTTATCGTTTTTTTTATACATATCTAACACTCCCTTATCGAAATGTAGATTTAATTAATTCTAAAATAATATATTCAAATTATTATTTCAATTATTTATATATAATTGCTTTATTTCACGCAATCTTGAAATAACTTATCCTATTGTAGTAAATTTTTCATAGTTAGAAAAAATATTTTATTGACTCAATAATTATTCTAAAAAAAAACATATAATAAAAATATAACTGTGGCCTGACTTTAGGTATCGAAGTGGATGATATTTTTAATTTGTTTTAGTCCAATCACTCCACAAGGAAAAAAGTTAGAAACTATTATTTTTCTATCAAAAAAAAGTTAGATCTATGTTTTCTTCTTACAAGCTTGTGGTGACTTATAGCCTAGTACCTACACAGAATAACAGCGCTGTAATAATAAACATACTTCCATGTACAGCCATCAGTTACATTTTTATTATACATATGTTTTTCCTTTGGCTCCAGCGGTTATCTGACAACTTCTGATTAATTATAACAATGTGGAAATTTATTGGAATGTGTATGACTAGCGTTTTCAATTTAAATTTAGAATTACGCAATTCTAAACTAAAATTGAAAATGTTTTTTTTAAAAATGATGTCAATTTTTTAATCGTTTTTAACAATCGTGATTACATACTTGAGTTACATATAAATATTTTTTATTATAACCAATGCAATATTATATACAGCTATATCTTGTTACGAATATATATTGAATTAAAATTAACATATACAAATCATTGTTCTATATACATTATTCTATACAGAGGTATCCGATACTAAGCCAAGTAGGGCCTGTGATGATAAGAAATATATGTACACACTTTTTTGTAAATACGTAAATAATATACATAGAACACACCCGGACCAAGTACAAACAATTGTGAATAAAAATGTTCGGACTGTGCGAGGAATCAAACCTGAGACCACCGGAAGTTAAACGCTGTGTCAAACTGCTAGACCACCGAGGCGCGTAAAACTCATTTAGCTATCCTGAAATTTCTAATATTTAACACATTCTTTGTGTTTGTCACAGTTGGTCACCTTTGTGATGACACATATTTTCCAAATGTACGCTAATAAGGTTTATTTAACTCGTCAACAAAACAATGTATCTACGTATAGGTACGTTATTTTTATGCAGTTGGACACATTTTGTCAAAACTATATCTTTTCGACTACGTAGAATAAAAATATGTTTGTGTTATTTTAAAAAGTAAACCAACATTATTTTTATATGACCTGAACTGATTTATAAGTATCGATTTTCAATGATATACGATTTTCTAATTTCAATGACTAGATTCAAAGCCAAATAGTACGAACAACTTATGTAACAGTTCAGTTCAAACTACTGACCAATTGATTGATAAACTTTTTTCATGTTGGTTAAAAATAGATTTGTGCCCATTTCCTTAGTAATACAAGAAAATAGGAACAGATGGCGCTTGTTTATTTGTAAACTATTGGCCGTTTGACATTTGAATACAGCCCACGCTTTGTTTTGACATTTTCACATCCCTACTGTCATCAAAGCGTTTCCGTGCGAGAGAAATAGCAATACGATTTCACGTGAGATAGAAAAGGATAACTGCGCGACGGCGCATTAGCTTCCCGCCGTCCCCCGTACGTCAGTCGCGCTTCGTTCGGTTTCCTGTGCGTATACGAGTTATTTTGTTTTAAATTTATCGTGAACTTTCTATATATTGCTGCCATTTGTTGAACAATATAAGTGTTTATGTGTGACTCTATGTGTAGAAAGGTCTACGCATGGATTAAGTGACGATGTTACCTCCTACGGCCGGTATAGCACAAGAACAACGCGACCGGCCCGATATGGCGACATTCCAGCAACGCCGCGACGTTAGAGAATTGACAAGAGAAATTATCAGAGACGCTCGAGTAGCAAACAGACAACAATCCATGTCGCCTGGAGGTAAGTAAGCCGGTCCAAAACGACGCCACGTTTCCGCCATGGTATGTCAACTTGACATAATATGTCAAGGTGACATGTATACAAAAACAACACCTTTTTCCCCCAAAATTACTTATAGAAATGGTATTACACGGTTTTGCGGAGCTTTCCTGATCATTTCCAAAGTATTTCAGGCCTGTTACGTCACGTAATGAACCCATGTTCTCGAAACTAAAATGGCGCCAATAGCCCACATTGTCATTTCGTTAATACAACAGCTTCATAGTTTACTTTAATTCTTGCGTAATTTACACATATTATCATGTCTGTACATTCGTTAATAACAGTAATAAGTCGATGTTCGTATATTGTGCGTAGTTATTGTAATTTGGCACGTGGTAAAGTTATTTTTAGACCTGCCTAAAATACGTGATGTTCTATGCCATTTTGTGAGCCCCGATCAATAGTTTTTTACATTGTAAACTGGCCCTGCATGCTTGTAATACTCCATTCGTCCCTCATATTATGTTATCGTGCCATTTTGTATTTGTTTGTTGTTGTTATTGGACTCATTTTTGACTTATTATAATGTCGTGATGACAGTCAAATGACAGCGTCGATGGATGACAAAATGGCGGCAGTGGAGTCATTATAAAGTTAGATCACGCGCCGCGTCAGGTGGCGCTACTAATGTTTTGTTGATATTTTCTTTGTAGCATATGCATAATGTAATTTATTTTGGATATCCTTTATAATCTAATTATTATTTTTTTATATTGCAATATAATAATCCTTTATTGCGCACGGATATACACAAAAGAATTATAAAAGTACATTAAAAATAGAAAGTTATTAAAAAAGGCGGTCTTATCCCTATAAGCAATCTATTACGGACAACCTGATAATAATATAAATATAATATTGCTAAGATAAAATAAATAAATAAATAGGCTTGTTTTATGGGTATTAGGCAACTGACTTAAATACATGGATATTTTTTTGTAAATAAATACATAATATAAATAGAAAACACCCAGACCGATACAAACAATCATAATCAAGAATATAAATGTTTGCATCAACTGAACTTAATATCAACAAATTCATCCATTATATATATAATTTTATTTAAATTTATTACTAGTATTTACATAACCTAATTGTACAACTAAGAACCTAAAATTAAAAAGCTTAAAAAAAAAATAATATGATGACTAAAATATATTATTAAAAGGGGTCCCTTTAGGCAATGTTCCGAAGATACTGGCAGCGTTCCCTCTTTGAATAGCTAGACTAATTCTTTGTCCAAGGTAGCTGCCAGCTCTTCGGTCTCTATATATAATTATCTTGTCTATCATGGTATGGGGAACCTATTGGGCTTAATACCGCTGGCAGACCTTAAAGGTCTTAGTGATATTTGAATATGGATAAAGTTAACTTCCTTAGATCATTCTGACATATTTACTATGATGATTTCTTAGGTGCAATGCACCTTGCAACAACCTTATATTATTGTACCACCAATATATGCTAGATGGTAGAGATAATTTCTAATTCCTTCCCCTATTTTGTTGTACAATGTTAGATCATAGTAATATGTCCAGGTAAAACTGAACCCCTAGCGGTCCCCTCAGACTAAAGTTGTTACCGTCAGGCAGGAGTTAGCCTTCAGCCATCTCCATAAGTCCTTCTGCACTCACCAGAGGGTGATATATATTTGATAGAGATCAAATATAGATGTCATATCTTGTTCTTATTAAAGATCAAGGTATGATGGGCCTGACATAACATAAATTGATTAATTGCGCATTAAAATAATAGGGAAAAATACATTAAAGATATAATCTGATAAAGACAGTATCTTCTGAAATTGATCTAGTTTTAATTCCATACATTTTATAATATTTTAAACTGCATTGTATAAGATATTTGGTATGATGATATGGAAATAACAGATAGGGCTGATTGTTGTATACCACATTCAAAATGTGGATGTAACAGGTGTAGTCAATAAGTCAAATAATATTCCATGTCTGCTTATCTTATCATTTTTTAAATTAGGTCAATGATATTTACAAAAAGCTGTAGTATTACAAGACTATTGGATCACATTTATTTTTATGACCAATAAATAATTTTATTATTTTACATAATGATTGTGTGTCAGTAGTACAGATTTATATATATACATCTTTAGTTCTTACATAAAGGTACAATTATGTTATGTTTGTATAGTCTGATTATGATGATTCTTTTTGTGTTCCGAACTGAAGATACAACTATATTCTTATAATTCTACAATTTTATAAGTAATGTTAATAACAGACAGTAATCATAATTTTTCAAAGTAAGGGGTTTGATTGGCAGGGAATGAAAAAAATAAAGTGTTCATATGATGTATAAATTAATTGTTTCCATGCAATCTTGCAAAGATAATAATTGTAATATTTTCACATCCCTTAAATCATCAGTATGTAACTCTATTCCTCAATTCTTTAGGTATTTCTAAAGTATACTGGTGTGACAGATAGTTGGAGGGGTGGACAATAGAATAGAATAGAAAATCATTTATTCAAATAAACTTAATTTAAGCACTTTTGAATAGTCATAACAATTTGTTTTTTATCTACCACTCGTTCGGAAAGCTGTCTCATCACAAGAAGAACAGAAACTTGTGTGTTTTTTTAAATAATCCTTTAAGTTTACATTTACAATGAAACGTGTGAATACAAACTACCAACAAGCACTAATTTTTTGGGTCAAATATAATCATGCAATAAGATTAAATCAGTCGTAGTGATAAGAGCAGACCAGTTACAAGCAGCACTCGTTCACGAGTATGACGGATCAGCCAGCCATCACTGCGCTTATTTTAGGGAGCCCATTGACCCGGCCCACCACGCCGCCACATGTCTGGACATTTTAGTGAGCATGACTACTCATTCCACACGACCACGTCACAGCTACAAAAATTACTATATGGTAGTTACAGTATTCGCACTTTACATAAGGTGTCGGCAATCAATACAAAAGCCGCTACGCTATCATATATCAAGAAAGCAGTATATATATACGTTGTCCGCAAATAAACTTATTCTTGCTATATATTGCTATCATCTATAAATTCATCTATCTTATAATAGGCTTTTTTACATAACATTTGTTTAATATAAGATTTTGCCTCTCTGTAAGATTTAGCGTAGACTCTGGCAGTTTATTATAGAATCTTACGCAATTACCATAAAATGAATTACTAACTTTGTGTAGACGGCATTTAGGCAAAATTAGCTTATTTTTATTGTAAGTTTCTACTTGTACAGTCTTTAAGTTTCTTGTAACGATCTAAGTTTTTGCTTGTATACATAATATTTTCATTCTGTGAGGCAACGGTGAGGATATTTGATTGTTTAAAGCATTGACGTAATGACTCTCTAGAACCCATACCATAAATAGAACGTATGGCTCTCTTTTGTAAAATAAATATAGTATTTATAAGCTATACCCCATAGCAGTATTATGACATAATGCTATGGAAATAACTAAAATATACAAGTTTTGCCGTCGCCACGTCTGTTAATTGTCTTATCCTTCTAATTGCATAAGCAGCAGAACTAAGTCTACTGGCTAATTTTGAAATATGGGGCCCCCATTGTAACTTCGAGTCCACTGTTATTCCTAAAAAAACTGTATCATTAACAAAATTTACTATTTCATCATTAAGCAATAGCTGCGTATTTACTTGTTTTACATTAGGCAGCGTGAATTTAATGCACTTAGTTTTGTTGAGGTCAATAATAGATTATTTGAACCAATTTAGTATAGCAGAAATAGCATAATTTAAATCTAATTGATTACATTGGCGACCAATTTTAAACACTAACGAAGTATCACAAATAACACTATATCTGCAACTTTCTCTACCATGCAAGGAAGGTCATTTATATAAATTAAAAAGAGAAATGGGCCTAATATTGAACCTTGAGGAACGCCCATTTTTATATTAGTTCCCTTAGACTTTACACCTTCAATTTCTACAGTTTGCACCCTATCCTCTAGATAAGTTTTCATTAGACTTAGGTCATTGGACCATAATGTTTGAGCTTGTACAAAAGTGTTTCATGATCTACGCAATCAAACGCCTTTGACAAGTCACAAACAACATTCTCCCTGTGCATGATAGGGGCTTTACCATTTGATTTGACCATCTTGAGAAACAAGAGGAAACTCAACATAATCCAATAGTTTTTTAACTGAACATATTAGCTTTTCGTAAAATATCAATGACCTAAATTAAAATAAGATAAGATAATATATACACAATGTTATTTGATTTATTGTTGACTTGTTGATAACCGGGACTTCACCTGCTATGACATTTTGAAATGACGAAAAATTATTACGATAATTATTTGATAAAGAGGCCTGACAACTCTTGAGGTCTTGAACAATGGCAATGCATAAGTAATACAAAAATAATATTTCTGGACAATCCACATAGCGCCATCTAGTCCCAAACTAAACAGAGCTGGTGTTATGGGTATTAGACAACTGTATATATACTTTGTTTTTTTTTTTTAATTCATACATAATAGACATAGAAAACACCCAGTATAAACAATTATACTCATGAATACAAATGTTTCTGCGGTGTGAGGAATTGAACTACAATTCAGATTATTTACTATAAAAAGATACAAAAATACATATGTGGTAGAGAAATCCTTAGAACAGTAGGTCAAATCCTGCTCTCTAAATGGTAAAGAATAGTCAGTGCTCTTCCTTATAAAAATATTTTAGATGAAAATATTACAATTAGAGTTGTATTAACATTACTTTTTTTAGGTGTCATTACTTTTGCTACCCAGGTATTTATAGCTGACGGTTATCACTATTTTCTAAAAGCTGCTGTCTGTTTCTTTGACATAAAATTTGCATTGAAAGTATATCAGTGCAGTACCACTGAATGAGCCTTCAACATTTTCCAATAAGGCTGTGTATAGTGAGCTTCTTTGCCATTGAATTTTATAATGAAAAAATAATAGAGATGCTTGTAGAGACGTTTATATAGCAGAATGCAGTGACAGAAGTGACATAAAACAAAGTGTATATACAGAACATCATATTTTGAATATGGATAAAAGAATATATAAAAACTGCCAGTGACTCTCATTGTAGGTCTAACATATTTGAATTGCAAGTATATCAGTACAGTACCACTCTACGAGCCTTCAAACGAACTCGAATTATTTAATCAAACGCGTAATGGTTCAATCAAATTGTCGGACTGTCTTGGGGGCTCTTATCAGGCGGTGTCTGCGCCCGCGGTGGGCCGATTACGAGACTCTGGTAATAATAGATAGTTGAACCTGTGATTGAAGCGTAATCTAGATTTAGTGCAGGAAATGTCATGGCACGTTATCTGCGATCCACTGCGGTTAACCTAGATAACCACCGCTGCGATCTCTAGCATTTTAGAACTAGACTTTAGCGCCACTTTGCTAGCATTCTATTCTAGTCGAACATATTTTTTGATGGATATATATTAATAATATATATATATATATATGTATATATAATAAATCTATATAGATTTAATGACTTTTAGAATTAATTTTAATAGTCGCTATATCTATTAATATTTTGTACATTTTTTAGGTATATAACGTATATTCTTGGTTAAATTAATGAGTTTTATAAATTTATGAATATCAAAAGAATTAATAACAGCATTATTATCATTACATAGTATAAAGTCGCTGTCGCTGTCTGTACCTATGTATACTTAAATCTTTAAAACTGCGCAACGGATTTTGAAGCGGTTATTTTTAATAGATAGAGTGATTCATGAGGAAGATTTATATATATAATACATGTACACCCGTGCGTAGCCGGGTCGAGTAGCTAGTATGTCATATTATGTACTAAATTGTACTAGTGTTTAATATAGACACGATACATTTACGATTTCATTATAATAATAATAAACTCTTTATTCTACACAGAAGAAATATAATAAAAAACATAGTAAGTAATAACAAAAGGCGATCTTATCGCTATAAGAAATTTCTTATAGACAACCCGGAAGAGAGGACTAATTTATAAGGAAAATGTATATGGCACACACAATACACTATAATTATTAAACGAATAAATATACATACATAATATAAGTGTAAATATATAAACTTACATATATATGTACTACATATGTGAAGGAAAGAAAAAAACATGAGCTATAGCGACAGATAATGAGGTCTTAGTCGAATTTTAAATATTGTATGAGATTGAACAGATCGAATTGAGAGTGGCATATGAGATTATTATAATTATAATTAGTTAGGATTTGTAATTTGAATACTAAAATATAGTCAGTAAAGCCACAAATAGGTTTTTAGAACTAGAAACTGGTTACAAAATTTAAAAACACTTACGAAAGCATGTTCATGACATCATGACACATGTTCTCTTATGAATAGGGGAATACAAAAGTATTACTAAAAATAAATAATATTACTAATGTTATAAACCCGAAAGTTTGTGAATATGGATGCATATATGGAAGTCTGTTAGTCTTTCACGCAAAAACTACTAAACCGATTTTGATGTAACTTTACAGTAATATAGCTTATACATTAGAATAACACATACAATAAATTTCATGCGGCTGAAACTGCAGACACAGCTAGTCATTAGCAATTCTAATTTCCATTCAAAGTCTTGAAGGAGTATTTTTTGTTTAACATTACTAAATCGATGTTAGTCAATGTTTGCTACTTTGACGCTGATAGGTAATTATAAATTTATGTTTGCAATATTTCTTTTAGTTCAGCATAATGTTTAGCCGTAACAAAGTCCATTGGGTTTCGTAACGTTACACGAACAACTTATAAACGTTGCTATAATTTTTACATACCTACTGCCAATACATTTGTTGAATTAAATTCATATGGGTGATAATGATGCTGCTAATGGTTTACGCTGGCGGGGCACCAGTGTAGGATGACAGGATGAGCAATGATGATAATGAGAATGTACCACGTTGGGCTAACTGCTTTGGCCTCAAGACAGTTAACCCATCGTGGTAAATTCGTCATGAATTTATGATGGTTTCCAGGAGGAATCACGTGAAGGTCAACCTGACCATACATTGCTAGCAATCAGATCATGAATCCACATTGCTAACAATCCCCTTTCCCCCACGGGGCACCAGTGGAGAATGATAAGACGAGGATGTGGTCAGGTCAGTCAGCCCAACGTGGTAAATTTGTCAATACTTTATGATGGTTTCCAGGGGGAACCGCGTGCAGAGGTCAACCTGACATAGTAGGTACATTTCAACCAATAGGGTCATTGTCCACATTACTTACAACCCCCTTCCCCAACTGTTGAATTAAATTATATTCATGACTAAGGGATACGCACTAATAGCGGGCTATTTCGCGGCCTGTCCAAAACAGGGAAATGGCATTCTAAGTTTTAACACCGTCTTATAAGGATCAAATCGAGATGACATAAAATATGACGGATGATAACGACCTCGGTGGTCTAGCGGTTTAGCACACCTTTTGATGGTAGCGAGTTCGATCCTCGCACGTTACAAATAATTGTTTCATTAATAGGATTGCCTGTATCATCGGTCTGGGTGTTTTCTGTGTATATTGTATGTATGTACGAAAAAAGAATCTATGTATTCATATCAGTTGTCTAGTACCCATAATACAAGCTCTGCTTAATTTGAGACTAGGTCACGTGTGTATTGTCCTGTCATATTACTATTATTTTTAACAAATGTCAAATTGTGTGTATACAATTGGTGCAAACTAAAATAAATATTCTAATAAGTACATACAAATAAATAAAATTAGTGTTTGTAATTTCCAATTAACATTACACGTGATCTTTAACTTTTGTTTATTAAAATAAATAGAAGTTATAAAATTAAAATAAATTTAGCTATCTGCGAGAGAAAGTTATGTCAGAATCTGTTCAGCCATTTTAATATGAGTACCACTTTCGTATGCATTATATGTAAAGTTGTTTGTTATAAAAATTACAGACACATAAATTTTGTTTATATGTAATAGGTAGAATATCAGTATATTTTTATTTAGAAGTCTAAAAACTAAAACAAGTTAACGAACTGACAGCTGTTGTGAGGTAACAGTGGGATGGGGCGGGGCGGGGCGGGAAGGAATTGTTGGTACCGCGGACCAGTGACCTTATTGCTAGCATCGTACTATCGTGAACGGCAGGGATGTTATGGGTATAAAATATCGGATTCGGATAGGTTTCAGATATAGGAATGATTATTATACCCGATACGGATACGGATCCGGATATGGAATTATTTCGGATTATCCATTAGTTACGGATATTATTTTTTTAAAGAATAGCAAAAGTAAAATATACATAGCTAATAAAATGGTTACATAACATATCCGATATTATCCGAAACTTTTATTTCGGATTCGGTTACGGAGCTCCCTAACATCCCTGGTCAACAGCGTCTCCTGACTAGGGTTGCCAGATAGAAACTTATAAAATCCGGGACACTTCTAGGACAATGGTCTTGGGTCGTGGCCATAGTAAAATGTATTTTGTTTTTTTTTATTTTGAAAGGATTTATATATGTATTCGAAAAGGAAAACGCCATTTATTCTTAAATACATACTTTTATTAGATAGGTATTTACCTAAGTACGTAGTAGGTAATTAACGCCAGTTATAATTGTAAGATACAGTTTAGACTGAAAACTTTGATAGTAAATCTACAATCAAATTAGTAGGTTTTCAGAATTCGCGACAATAAGGTCTAATTACTGGACACGGGACAAGACGTAAGATTCCGGGACAATCCCGGATTTGCCGGCCATCTGGCCCCCTCGGAGATCATTTTTCGATGCTTTATTCAAAACTCTTACTTCGACCAATTGTAATTCCAATACTTGTAAACTGTTTCGGAAATTCGACGGTGTTGGTGGTCTGAGTGAGAACTAGACGACTGATATAAATATTTAAATACTTTTTTATGCAGTGGCGGGCAAAAATACTTTTTTTTCTCTCGTTTGTTGTTTATAATTTTTGTTACATAGCACTGAATAAAATATTTTTCTTTCTTTCTTTCTTTCTTTTATTACATAATTCCTTCATTCCTACATTCTCATTTCCTTTCCATCAATACTTGACGTGGTTTCAAAGATAGTCATATATATAATAGTTGCTTATATATGTATGCATAATATAATATTTATTTATTGAATGTATTGTATTGTTTAATTATTATTATTATTATTTATATAATTAGTAAATGTGTGTGTGTCTTTTTTTTTAAGTATACATTAGAATATTGTTATCTATTACAAAATCTTAAGCACTCTCGTTGCCCGTTAACTACCACCTCTGTCACAGCGTTAGGTTGGCTGGAAGAGATCTCTTGCAGAGATAAGCCCTCCCTTGCTAACATTATTGTATAACTGTCTTTGTTTATTAATGTAATAAGTGCAATAAAGTATATATAATAATTTTTAAGATCTCGGTTAAATCCCATTTCCTCTTCAGTTAAATTTTCCTGTATTCCTTTTTACTATGTGTCTTGTTCCTTTGCGTACACCATTGTTGTTTTGTATTTGCATTTTTCTGTATGTATATGTTTCATATAGAAAACACCCAGACCGGTACAAACAATTATACTCATGAATACAAATGTTTACACCGTGCGAGGAATCGAAGCTGCGACCATCGGAAGTAAAGCGGTGTGCTAAAACGCTAGACCACCGAGGTCGTCAAATAAATATGATATTCAAAGTTTGTAAAATAATAATTAATAGTGCTATCCAAGGTCAATATTACACGCGAAGTCGAGGGCACAAGGTAGTCATTCATGAAAACAGTCCATGGAAATAGAAATAATCTTTATTCAAATAAACTCATTACAAGCGCTTTTGAATAGTCGTATATTGATTCTACCACTCACTCGAAATGCAGATTCATCACAAGAAACTTATGTGTATCTCTTTTGAATAGATTTTTTTTATATAAGTAATTACAGTATAACAAGTAAGAGGCATGCGATAATCAACATAGAAATCGCTACGCACTCATTATTAGTGATACAATGAAGTATAATGAGTGATTATTAGTGGTCTCATTGTAATGATCCACTAGTACCTTCGAAATTCAATGTGAAATGCGTTTGGCGATTCAAACAGCAAAAGCTGGGTAGTTGTCGATAACGCCTAATTCTTATTTCTGGGATACGAATCGCAACTAACACTTAAAGTCGCCTTGTGCTGGCGGGGCGCGAATCGATCGGGGTGAACGACCCGTGACGCAACGGTTCGCCAAGGGCATCCGTATTTACAAGCGGGAATTCAAACCCTGCCTCAATCTAACATTGTTAGCTAAATTGGTTGACACGATACACAATTCTAGGTCTTAGCAGCGTACATTTTTAATATAATGATTTATATGGAACTATTTACGTGATTTGGTTTCTTTTTATGAAAATAAAAATTTTTAAATAAAAGTACCCTAAGTCCGCTCAATTTTCCTAAAAAGGTGTACAAAGTTTTTGCTTCACGTATAAATATGAATCTGCCCAGCTGTTTACGCGACTTCATCCACAGGGATTAAGTTTTCTTTTTATTAAAATAAAAATACCCTAAGTTCGCGCAATTGTCCTTAAAAGGTGTACAAAGTTTTTGTTTCACATATTAATATATAGATAATACAGATTTGACTGCCTTGGTGGTTTGGTTTAGCGGTTACACCGCCCTACTTTCCGATGGTCGCGGGTTCGCTTCCTCGCACGGTGCAAACATTTTTATTTATGAGTATGATTGTTTATATCGGTCTGGCTGTTTTCTACGTATATTATATATGTATTTACAAAAAAAACTTATGTGTTTATATTAGTTTACTAGATAACTATTATAAACACAAACTGCTTACCGTGAGACTAGATGGCGCTGTGTTAATTGTCTAGGGTTATTTATTTTATTTATTTATACATAATTTTTTGGCATACAAACAAGAACATATTTGATTAATATCATAAAACAAAATGTTTTGAGGAGATGATCTGAGGACATTGTTTCCTCGTCAAACAATCAACGGCATTCTAAAGGATAACACAGTGTTTCTTAACATAAATCCCACTCGACCGACAGGGGGGTCATTTGATTGTTAAGAAGGGCAATTCGAAAATGGACTATTAAAATTATATAGTATATGAATTTCATTTATTCATTATATGTTTTGAAAATTTACTTAGTTTCATTAAAGAATTCCTAATGATTTCTTCCTAAAATCTATTATTTAAGTTTCTTAAGTAAACAATTCACCGGAGGGACATAAGAATATTAGACAGACTAAGGTGGGGTGTGGCACTGTCTACAACTGCTTCCAGAAACATAAAAAAAAAAGAAGAAAAAACTTGTGTCTACTCTGTATTGTGTTCATATCTGTAACCTAACTAATCATTATATATTTATTCAATAAATACATTTTAAAATAAAAAAAAGCTTACTTTGACGGTTTCGAATGCCTCCGTTACTGAATAGACACTAAAAAGATTGAGAAACACTGGGATACCACATTGTCAATGTAACTGGTTGAGAGTTATATCGATTTATCAATTGAGGTATGTTATCTTTACAAAGTCATGGCTAAAGTCATCTTGTGTAGGTCCAACGTATTAATATACAATGCATAAGAGTTTGAACGTTCTAAGCTTGGAAGCTATCGGACGGTATTGATAAAATCTTTGCCTTTGATAGATCAATTCTTGAGGATTTTATTATGTATGGCCCACGGGGTCATACGCGTGAAATTTATAGCCTATGTATTAATCTGATGTTCTGAAAGTTTCATCAAAATCCATACAGTACTTTTTGCGTGAACCATCCATCACTACTCAAAAACTTTCGCTTTTATAATATTAGTAGGATAATGGAATGTTGTACTCGACTGCGTTAACGTTTAATTTACGCTGGCGGAGCACCAGTGGAGATTGATAAAATGAGCATAAGGTCAGGTCAGTTAGCCCATTGTGACTAAATCACCAACCTGTTTCCAGGGGGACTGCATAGAGATAATCCTGGCTTAGTGGTGGAGTAATGAATAGAATAGAATAGAAAATCATTTATTCAAATAAACTTACATTGAAGCACTTTTGAATAGTCATTACATTTTTTTTTAATCTACCGCTCGTTCGGAAAGCTGTCTCATCACAAGAAGAACGAGCAAGAAACTTGCGTGTTGCTCTTTTAAATAATTTTATTATTACTTTACATTTTTAAGTTTAAGTGTGTGAATACAAACCACCAATTAGCACTAATTCAATTAAATACTCAAAAAGAAAAAATATTGAATATATAACCAACTGGTTAAACAATTAATACGATGAAATCAGTCATAGTGATCAATCAATCACCCGTTCACGAGTATGACGGATGAGCCAGCCATCACTGCGCTCGACCATATTTTAGGGAGCCCAATGACCCGGCCCACCACGCCGCCACAAGTCTGGACTGGACATTTTAGTGAGCATGACTACTCAAAACACTAGACCACGTCAAAGCTACTTACAATTGCCATCAATGGAGTAAATTGTTCACATTATTAACAATCCCCTTCCGCCAATTCTTGAGGATTTTTATTGGTTATTATATTTATTGGTCATCACGATTCGACGCTTAGGAGCGGAGCTGATTTCGTAGCGCTAGCGGGTAAAGTGATAGAATGTGATAGCCACCATTTCATTTAAAATAAACGGCTGGTGAAACCGCGAGTTACAGTTAGTCTAGTCGATAATATAACAATAATACACACAACACCCTTCCACACTTACATACATACACACACACACACACACACACACAAAAACACACACACACACAGTCTTTTACAGAAGAAACAAATTCTTAATATAATAATAAATAACTAGAAGAGCGTGATCTCCTATCACAAGTATTTAATTATGCTTACAAGGAGACGGTTTAAGGAAATATATAAATAAGAATATGTGATTGTTGATATGTAAAAAAAAATTGTAAAACATCTATGTTAATGAAATAAATTTATTATTATTATTAATATATCCGTTGGACTACATGCTGACGCGATGTTACAATTTTCATGAGTCAACAACATGAACAGGGTCGAGCGTGTTTACGCAAATGTAAACAGATTTCACACGTAACAATCGTGTCTGATGTATTCCGTATGTAATATTTACCGTTGTAACGCTTTGTCTTATGTTTTGGTTATTGGTTTTTTTTTTTGTTACTGCAATGACAAACATGCTAAGGTCTACCTGATAGTAATTGGCAACCGTCGCCTATATAAAATATCATCTGTAATTTGTTTAACATCAAAAACAAAATAAGTAAAAACTTTGTAACGTTTTTATGAAAATTGCGAGGATAGAGGAGTATGAAATTTCGCACACTTATAGTTTACTAGCTGACCCCACAAAGTTTGTTTTGCGATATAATTAAAATCGCTATTAAAAATATGGGTTGGTGATAGAAGGGTGATAATTTAGGGTTGTATAATAATAATAACAATCTTAGGACAATTCACACAGCGCCATCTAGACCCAAGTTAAGCTAGCTAAAGCTTGTTTTACGGGTAATAGATAACTGATACAAGTACATAGATATGTTTATTTCGTAAATACATAGTACATACATATTATACATAGATAACACCCATACCGATACAAACAATCATACTCATGAATACATGCATGCATAAACATGTGTAATGTTTGTGCCATGCGAGGAATTAAACCCGCGACTATCGGTCGTAAAACGGTGTGCTAGACCGCTAGACCACCGAGGTCGGCAAATTAAATATGTAAGGTTTTTTGAAGTTTAGTTACGCAATAAATTTCTGAACGCACCCACAACGTTTGACAGGTATCAGCCGTTTGTATGGGAAAATATAATTGTTATTTTTGTACTTTACATGCAATTTATTCATATTTTATATATATAGATAAATCTGTACTTTAGCATTTGCATATATATATTTAAATATATTATATATCTACATTATACATCTATTAGTAGGATAATAACAGTATTGTGTTACACAAATCTAACGTATTACTTTTTATCTTCACCAGCAAGAGACCGCTTCCCGTCCACGTCATCAACGGACGAGAATGAAAGCGGGACAGATGGCGAAGCGGACAGATCGCGCCGTACGAGTATGACACACGGACTACCGAACCCACCGCCCGGCATCATCACAGTCCGCAAGCGACGCGGAAACCTCCCCAAGCACTCGGTGAAGATACTGAAACGATGGCTGTACGACCACAGATACAACGCGTACCCCAGCGACGCGGAGAAACTCACGCTGAGTCAAGAGGCCAATCTTACTGTATTGCAAGTAAGTATAACTTTGACCACCATCCGTCAGACAGGAGTTGGGCTTCAGCCGCTCCATAAGTCCTTTCGAAAGTTTGGAGTATTAACTTCAATATATTTTAGGATAATCAGTTGACCAATATGTAATGTCACAAATTATTGCGAGGTAACAGATTGAGCTGGTATGGGCATGTTATGCGGAGGAACGAGGATCATGTCTTATGGAAAGTGTATAATATGAATGTGGATGGATGTAAAGGGAGAATAAGAATGGATGGATTGTGTGAAAGAAAATCATTTATATCAATAGAGAACTTAATTTAAGATAAAGGCAAGGCAATGATGATGACAAATTAATAGTCACCGTCGTGCCCTTTAAGGCAATACATATATATATTTTTATCTAAACTCGTTCGGACGATATATAGCTGTCTCATCACAAAAGCCCCAATGTTTGACCACATTCCATCGCCTGAGATACAATTAATAAACCTGAACTGTGTGTTGCTGCTTTTAAATAATCCAATGATGAATTTACATTTACAACTGTGAAACATGAAAACTACATTTTTGACCAACAATCTCGCGATATATGTGATATTTTCGATCAAATATAATCATGCAGATAAAAAAGAATATTGGAAATATATCTACTTCCTCCCTCTCTCATCCAATACTTTTCATCCAACTTGTTGACCAGACCAGTCCCCGAAGTTATCAAGCATTAACACGTTCAGGGTGGCCCAAGAACTTTCCGTGAGTGACTGTTGCTTGAAAGGAACACTGCCAGTTGCCTCACTGCGCTCGACCATAGTTGCCCGGTAAGTGGTGAGGCTTATCACTTCGGGGGCCATGGACCCGTAGAGGTCCAACCACGCCGCCACATGTCTGGACATTTTAGTGAGCATGACTACAAGATCCCACACGACCACGTCATCGGCAAATACGGCTATCAAAAATTACTATATGGACGTTGGAGGATTGGCGTAGGGTCATCTTTCTGACGAGACGAAGGTCAATCTGTGGGCTCTGATGCATGCGCAATCAACGACCAGGTAAAACGCTAGAGATCATATATCAAGAAGCATGGCGGATGAAAATTAAAATTATAACGTTGATGGACCCGATATAATACAAGGATTGGAAATATGAACTTGCTATATATTGCTATCATCTATAACCATTGAATATCTTATAATAGGTCATTTTTTACATAACATTTGTTTAATATAAGATTTGAATTGCCTCTCTGTAATCGAGCAAAAGAATTTAGTGTCTTGACCCAAGTCGGAAAAACAAAGAAGTGTATAATATGAATGTGGGTGGATGTCGACAGTATGCCAGAGAGGGGACGCCCTAACAAAAGAAATGAAGAAATAAAATGAGATGTTGTGTCAAACGGTCAAAAGATGATGCGTTTTTAACTTTGTAGTCATTGATGTCATAACTAGTTTAGTAATAGAGAGCAACTTATATTGTTTAATTCAGATATGACGATCCTGTGTATCTATTGAATTTAGAACAGTGGTACACATCAGCAGAATGTATATACTGCTGTCCCGGCAAACGTTGTTTTGCCTTAAAGTAAAAAATAAAAAAGGGGATAAACATTTAGAATGAAAAATAGATGTTGACCGAAATTATTAATACGCTCACAAAATATATATATATATATATATATATATATATATATATATATATATGTATGGGAAGTAGATTAGAAACGGTCTTATCGTCCGCTGAAGCTTTTAAGGCTAGCTGCGGCCAACAGCATTAGAGTAGACCGAAAAAAAATCTAATTGGACCTACTCCAATTCATGCATTGTTTATAATTCAATATATAAGCGATATCATATAAGCGACTTCGTATATACTCTACAAATCATATAAAAATATCTTTATTCGTGTAAGTTTATTTATTACAGATTTTTATGGTATGTCTAAAACTACTCAGCGGGCGTATTATGAACTCTTATTCCCAGTCAGTTTACAGCTTAAACTGAACTGCCTGGCGATATCGTATTACAGTCAGCGGTCACGTGACAGCTGAACGTCTTCTGCCCGAAAACTGACCGGCTATTTCGTATTATGAGCGCAGTTCGAGCTAAGAACTGAAAAGAAACTCAGCTCTTGTTCTTTTCAAATGTGCTTGGTATATGTTTGCAAAAATGCAGATTCATTCTTAAATTCATAAGTAGGCAGAATAGAGTGACCATCATACTATTGCAATCTAACCATAATAAACTACAATTCCAAAAATCCTAAGTATTAAAAAAACCTAACCTAAACCCAAAAAACCTAGAACAGGGCTCTCCGAACTATGATGCCTTAGGAACATAATGATTGCAGTAGTTCCAAATGCCCAGAGTTTTAATTTTAATTGTTCTGCCCTTAAATCTTAATCTTAATAAAGTTATAAAGTTTGTAAGTATGGATGTTTGTTCTTACACGCAAAAACTACTGGATGGATTTTGATGGAACTTTACAGTAATATAGCTTATGCATCAGAATAACATATAGGCTATATTTTTTTATTGAAATTTAAGGCGTGAAACCATGTTTGTTGCTCTTTTACGCAAAAACTACTGAACGGATTTTCATGAAACTTTACAGTAATATAGCTTATGAATAGGCTATTTTTTTTATCGAAATTTATATATTGAAATTTAACGCGTGTGAAACGCGGGCACAGCTTGTAAACAAATGTAATTCAAAAGTTAATAAAATATTCAGGTATGCAACTGGTTCATCAACGCTCGCCGCCGCATCCTGCCCGAGATGATTCGTCGCGAGGGCCACGACCCCTTACACTATACGATATCGCGTCGTGGTCGCAAGCAACCGACGGCGTCTGGCAGCGGATCTGGAGGTGTCGTCGTGGCTTCGTGGGAAGGCATCGATGTTGAGGTAAGATATTGGTTCAGAGTTGTAGCTAGTAACATAAGAGAATATTTAGTCATGGAAATGACATGAGAATGCACGCAATGTGACGACGACCGCGAGTACCTTCTCGTCACAAGGGAGAAGGGATGGAGAATCCTTACTTTTATTATAAATCTGAAAGTAACTCTGTCTGTCTGTCTCGCTCGCTTTCAGACCAAAACTACTGAACCGATTTAAATAAAATTTGGTACACAGATAGTCTAGACCCTGAAAAATGACAGGCTACTTTAAATTACGAAATAAGGGTTGAAAGGGGAGATGAATTTGTATAGAAAATCGATATTTTTGAAGCAAGAACGTTGAAATTTCTTTTTTTTAGATTTTTTGTTTAGATCATAAAATATTATCTTTATTTGGTCAAGATCACTATAACACGCGGACGAAGTCGCGGGCACAGCTAGTAATAAATAAATCGTGTATTTCGATAAAAGATCAAGAAAAAAGATGATCAATGAATGGTTCCTTTTCAGAACGAACAGGATCGCAGTCAGGAGCACGAGTACAGCGATGGATTGCTCGTATACCGTAGCGACGGTGATGATATAGGCGATGGCGAGGAAGGATACTCATCCAGCGCAGTCAGCGAGGAAGAAGTCAAATACGACCCGACGGTATGGCAGTCTGTTATACGCTACGGACCTGAGGACAGAGAGCTGCATCCAGCTGCTAGAGGGTAAATATATGTCTGATTGTATTTTTTTATTATTTGGAATACTGGCAACACTACTTTCATATACTGCTGTCTAACAATAATATTACAGGATATGTTTTATAACATAACACTTTTGTAGGGTTGTGGTGTTACTTAGTCTATCTTTTCATTCTTCCATCCTCTAATTACAATATCTATCTTCCACGATAATAGTTTCAATTTGTTTTAAATGTAAATTTTCAATAGGAACTTATATTAATACTGTTTGATGAAATTAACAATTTTGTAATGTAAATTAGTTTTTAGACCAGTACATCATTCCTTACATAGAAATTAACAGCTAACTATGTAATTTATTTATTTATTTAAGATAAGGTACTCACCACACTTACAGATATACCAAAGCGTGTAGTGAGCCAATAATATAACATAACGAATAATGTAATTACATAAAAAACAACAAACAACACTCAATAAACTTATTAATATTGTCGTGAAAATATCGACCTCTGGCTGCTCCGAAACCAAGCTATTGAGCAGCGAGGTAGCTTGATAACTGGGAGTGCATGTGCGAATTTAGGCTTTAAATCTGTCCATTCCTGTATATCTATGATCTATATAATAAAAGCTTTCGTGATTGTGACGCAGCACGGCAGCGGTGGTGACGGTTCGCACTTCAGAGTCCGAGGAAGGTGAAGGCGAGGGCGGCAGCGGCGGCGCCGGCGGCTGGCACCCGCAGCTCGCGCACCTCCCGCAGCTGCCGCACCCGCTGCGCAGGCGCCTGCAGGTACGCACCCACACCTCTCCGGACCAAATTATGACTTGAATAAGGAGGAGCAAGGAACAAGACGACGTTGTCGACTACATATGGACCAGGAGTAATCTGCCATTGAATTACCAGCCAGGGGAATGGGATTGTTACTAGTAAACACATTGCTAGCAATATATTGTGTCAGGTTGACCTCCACGTGGTTCCTGGAAACCATCGTGATAAATTCTTGGTGAATTTACCACTATGAGCTAACTGACCTGACTTCATGCTCATCTTATTATTCTCCACTGGTGCCCCGCCAGCGTCAACCGTTAGCACAGGCAGGTGCTCCATTCCATTATCATCCATAAAAAACTGCCATTGAGGATGACGCAGCTGGAGTCGAGATACAACGCGTGTTTCGAAGCCTTTGTGGCCCAAGGTGAGATTCGACCAACATGCTGCCCAGCTTTGTGAACGACTAATTATTTAGAATCTGAGGGACCGCTAATGCTGTTCAAAACTTCACTAGACGATAGGGAGCGAGTGCAGATGGCACTCCAAATCCTCGGAAGGTCTGAAGGCCAATTTCGATCCCCGTTTGAATTGGACAGGGGGGATCGTTTGAATGGACGGGGGATCGATCGGAGGGGATCTAAACGAAGTATATACAGAGTCTACGCGGTTGTAAGTATTTGCACTGATGATTAATTAATTCCCTAGTATATATCTAGATCGCGACATTCCTAGACCTAGATAGCTAATGAGATGGATGTCAGATATACCAAAGCGTGTAGTGAGCCAATAATATATTAGGGACATTCCTAGACCTAGATAGCTAATGAGATGGATGTCTGCAGGTTGTGCCAGCCGGCAGTGCGGGCGTGTCAAGTGCAGAAGGCGAGCGGGACAAGTTCAAGTGCCTGTACTTGCTGGTGGAGACCGCCGTCGCCGTCCGCCAGCGGGAGAAGGAGGCCGAGGAGGTGCCCGTCTAGTGACCGGTATGTATACATATTTAACTATAACCAGAGGTTGGGTGAGTGTGTGAGAGGGGTATTTGTTGTCCATCTAGACAAGTTAGCTAAAGCCTGTCTTATGGGTACTAGAGAACTGATACAAATAGACAGTTTTTTTTCGTAAATTAATATATAATATTCATAGAAAACACCCAGACCGTTACAAAAAATCATACTCATGAATACAAATCTTTGTGTCGTGAGTGGAATTGAACCCGTCACCATCGTACGTACAGCGGTGTACTAAACCGTTAGACCACCAAGGTCTTGTCTCAAAATTGATACTAATTTTTTTTATGTTGCCCAGATTTGAACGGACAGCCTTAGGTCATAGATATAAACCTGTATATTTTCTTTGCAGATACATGAAGTCGTCTCGGCAGCTGTGTTGAGAGTGAACCAACCAATCGGATACGGTACACGGCTATGACTAACGTATTTTATAGCTTCCATTATTGTAGACTTCACCGTAACATACTACGAACGTAGATCGTGTAGTTAGCGACCGTTTGCTTTATATACGAATGTAAGATGTCGCACGCTGTTATACCACAGAGTACATTATTTACAGAGTGTAAACTTGACTTGAGCACTAGCTTAACATTTTGAAACTCATTGAAAACTTATTTCTCATAATGGTACCGGCATTTTTTTTTTATCGTTAATTACGTATATTATTTTTTAAATGTTTTTAATGTACAATAATTTGAGGTTTACATTGTTTAACCCCTAGATTTATTTCAATTAAAGTGCCCAAGGGTGATCACCTTTCCCAACGTGTCAATTTACTTTCGTTGCAGAGTGATCCACCGGTGGGCATGCGGTCTTTAACGTGTTAAGTAGTATTATTAAAAATTATGAAAACTACTGAAAATATTGTAAACATCACTCAATACTTTAGGAAGATTGATAAGATTTTTATGTATATTATGAAATGATGTACCGTTTTGCCATTAAAAGTATACATGAAGTCATGTCGGTTAGTCTGTCGTGGCAATTTACCAGGAATTAACAGATTGTCACCAGGAGAAAGCACTTGGTGCAAACAAAATGAGAGAGCTCAAAAGATTTGTACAGGTCGTAGAGATCTTAGCCACCGTACAATAGTCCAAAATAAAAAAGGCACTTGGAGGTCTATGTGACATGGTAAATGACTAGTAATCAAGCCACTAGTCCAGTAACAATCCTATTTCCCTTCTCACCATTATTGCTAGGTATGTACCCTGTCAAGTGGACCTCCACGTGGTCTCTCTGAAGTCCATTGTGGTCTATTCCTCAACACGACGGTCTAACTGACATGACTTCACACTCGGATGAAATAACCTTCACAGCCTATACTATTAGCGTAAATAAAATAAAAATTAAATTGTACTGTCCACAGTATTATTCATACTTATCTTGTTTTTATTTCAAAAATTATAAATTTCGAGAATGAGCACTGACAAAAAATTTCCACTCTGTTTATGTATAATCTATGGTAATAGCACAGCCGTAGCATTTAGTGAATATAATCCATTTTATTAATTGTTAAACAGCAAATGCATTATTTATATTATTAACCTAGTCCGAACACGAATAATTTTATGGTAAATAAAGATATTTACCTCTCTCGAAGTTTCGAGAACGTCGAGAGGTAAATGCCTTTGTTTGCCATAAAATTATTCGTGTTAAGACCCGGTTAATAATATAAATAATGTATATTAAACACGAAAATTCAAAAACTTCAAATGCATTGTTTTTAAAGATATTAGTCATTTAAAAATAAGTTAATAACTTACGATAATTAAACTGACTAAACATTTAGATTAACAATATGGACTTACATTAATGACAATATATACCAACATAAGTGATATATAACACGTGTGATAGATATCATATATATTAATAATTATGTACGGTATGTGGAATCATAGAATTTCGTATTGAATACCGACCGTTCAGTGCAGATTCTCGTCTCTCAGAAAAAGTCAGTTTTTTACAAATAACAAAGATTTACTAATAAATAACCGACACGAAAAAATAAAAAGAAAATGGTATCTGTGACTGGAGCGGAAAGACAACAAGTATTTTATTCAAAATCAGAATAATACTAATAAATGTGTACCTATATTTCCCAAGAGGGGCTTACTGCGAAAAAGTAACAAATAGTCAAAAGCGACATAAAAACAGATATAAAAAATACAAAGTTTATAAGTGGACAGGCTGCCATCACCAGTATAAATCTAAAATATTTACTACTTTAAATTACTCCCATTTTTTTATTAAGTGTCGCGTTTTGTTGTGAATTTTTTGTTATTTGTATAAATTTATGTTATTACGTTGTTAACGAGTGATATTGATATTTTTTTAATTGATCTCTACTAGGACGTTGATCTCCAATACTTGTCACTCACGAGTCTAGGTAGAACTTTGAATAAGGGCGAGCACAATAGGTCTATACAGATCCACCCCAATTAAAAAAAAAGACTTTGATGTTTTTTTTAAACAAGGGGTTTCCACTAGAGTTGTTATGAATGTTCGGTAGGAAAATTAAATTTTCGTAGCATCTCTGATCTTTAAATGTGCATTATTTCAAGATAAAGTACATATTAATATATATAATATCTACCACGCAATAACACAACATTTTTGTTCCAAGTGTATACATATAGAGTGGAAAGAGCGAGCACAATAGATCTACGTAGGTCGCAGTGCTACAGGTCTAAAGCACCTGACCAGAACCCAAACCCCTCAATAAATATACCTTATAGATCCCAGGCAAGCGTATATAATCTGATTCAAATAACAATATACATAATAAATAAGATTACTTATGATATTAGACTAAACTCCTTACCCACTAGAACTACTCATCACTGTGTTAGTTTGACTGGAGTATATATTTTTAGAAAGGTATTACATTATCAGATATATATAATCACATCTACATTTTGTAGACATAAATATACGATTGAAACAATACTTATACCGTTACTGCCAATATATACAAATAAAATGACACATAGAAATAAGATGAATCCTTTATTGTTCCTCCAACAGAAAACAGAGTTAAATAAACTACTATTTAATTACAACACGTGAAAATACACCGTTAATCTTCCTAAAATTAATAAAATAAAATATTATCAATAAACAGAAGACATTATTACAATTAGCAAGACTTAAAATTAACAGAACAATAATAAAATATATGTTAGAATATATATTACAAGGTCTTATCGCTACCAGCCATTAGACATGTGACATTCTGTATAAAACAATTATTTTTGTTAGCATAACAATCGATTTTTCTAAAAATAGTCGATTTTAGACTCTAGTACACATATAGTTTTCTTGTTATAATCAGGATATCAGTTTATCTCCTGTTCCGTGAACACTTGGGTTTATCTTTTCATTTTTACATACCTTTGTATTATGCTGTCTGTACGTATCTATTTAAACTACGCAATTTTATTGCAGCTTTCAGCAATAGATACGAGTGATCAAAGAAGGTTTAATATGTATATTAAAGAAAAAATACACCCGTGCGAAGTCAGGATGGGTCGCTAATTATGAAATAAAATAAAACATGATAAATCTACACTTATATGATAATAATAAACATTTACTAAGGCACTGCTTAAATTTGCACCATTGGTATTATAACAATATAATATGTTTTATAAATACAATATTCATCTTTAGCTCAGTATAAATGAGAAAGTTTGTCAAGATAAATGCATGTTTGTTACTTTTTTACACAAGAAATACAAAAATTATTTGAATGAAATTAAGTAATGGATAGTTGGTATTTCATAAAATATTTAATTTGTATTTCTTTTATTATCATAAAATGTAAAGTAGGTATTTTATAAACTGTATACATACAATTGCGTATGAACTATTTAAAAATTGAAGCAATATATATGGAAAAGGGAAAACTAGCATGTTTAATATAATAGACATGACATATTTAAGTATGTTCTTGAATTAATTCCACATTCGTATTCTAACAATATAAATACATAATGTACACAATATTGCTAGATCTCTATATTATTAATCGAAATATATACACTAACATATTTTATATATATCAAATAATATTTAACTAAATCTATGTTCTACTCCCAATTTATATTTAAAATCCAGTACGCTATTAATATATCAACTGCCTGTAATTTATATCATTTTATAAATTAACTACAATAAAAATATGAAAGTGACTTCTAACTTAAAAAAAAATATACTTTGCAAACCATAGAAATCTAACCGTAAAACAAATTCGTAGAATACTTGAATAGTTGTGCTAACATAGGAAAAAGTGTATACATTGTATATATAATGTATACTCTTCCAGAAGTGACATAAATTAGAGGCACAAAAACATAGTACAGTATCTAAATATATATCTGATAATCAAACATTTAATTTTGGATATACTCTACGTATAATATATAGTATATGTATATCTAAATAATTGCTATAGACTATTCTATTTCAGTGTGTGAAAAATAATCATTTTAGACCCTAATTATTAATAATAAACTGCTTGTAATTCCATTATCTCCTTGTGAATAACAGTAGTAAGTTGTAATACAATTTGCAAAAATTATATTATACAGAAACATTAATAAATTATACAATTGTGAAATGTACATATAAATAGTATACAATATTTAGGAATACATCTAAATCAACTACAATCTAAATATTATTTTCAACATGTTCACTATGTATTTAATATTTTCCCTTATAATGTGAATACTTACACATATTCAAATACTGACTCAATAAAAAAAAAAAACAATCTAGTGAGAAAAACAAATTCAAATTGTTCATTTTACTTTCGTTTTGGAACTATTTAATGTAACAATAGCAGTATTTACGCTAAAAGCAGTTTGAATTCTGAAACATAATAAACCTAAACTACTATAACATTTTTTTTACTTGTGACACTATTTGAATATAAGTGAGTTTTGTAGAAAGTAGAAAAAAAACGAAAATAATTGCTATTATTCTACACGTAATTCCTATTCAATATTGGAATATAATATACAGCAAAATATTATAAATCTATTTTGAAACTTATCGGCTGGTATTAAAGTTTATAAAGTATTAATCTAGTATGGTGAATATATTGGTGAAATATTAATCGTATTGTCACGTGTTAGAGCGTTCACATATTATTAGTTTTGACAGAACGATTGTCGTATACCCCGATCTGATTGGCGCATTTCTAAATAGGGCGGGGCGTAGCAACCAATACGCCAATCAAACGGGAGTTTCATATCGCAATCGTTCGGCTGAACTTAAATGTGTGAGCGGACTTAGAAATACTAAATCTCGACTATAACTAATCGTAGCACTATGGCTTGTCTGCAATACAGATTCAATTGTGTAAATTAGTGATTGGTCATGGTAATTTTTATAATAGACAAGCCTACATTAATTATATAGGTATTTCTATATTTCTTAAACAAGTATATATATATATTTTGTACGAGCCTTACTATCGAGAAGTTATGCTTCGATTGCAATACTATAGAATATTGTACCAAATAATAAATAAACACTAGGTACAAAATTAAATGTTGTAAAATATACATATTTATATATAATAAAGTAGTCTCCAATAAACCTATTTCAATATAATTGTCTAATTAAGAATGTCGCTCGGAAAATAGAGACGAAGCACCTTATATCTACTTTATTAGAGCTTTTACGTTTTTAGAAATTAGAAAATTCCAATACAGTACCGTTTTAAAAAGCCCGTTTTGAGACATTGATGTCAAAGAGAGATATGTTGACATATAATATAGCCTAATTTCAAACTGAAAGAATAGGGGGATGGAATTGTTAGTAATGGGTACTAGAGGCCCAATTGCTAGCAATGTACCACGTCAGGTCGACCTCCACTCTGGAAACAATGGTTTCTTTCGGGTGAATCCGCCACGATGGGCTGATTTGATTTTATCCTCCACTGGTGCCCCACCAACGTATATCATTAGCACATGAGTGCACTATTAAATTACATCCATTAAACAATATCAAATCGGTGCAGTGGTTCACTTATAATAAAATCAGCTCTCTTTCTCTCTATATTTTTTCTTTTGAATGTATTGGCGTACTGGTACTTTTGCCAAAATCAATTCAGTACGGATTAAAAAAAAATCTTACATCCGTCAAAACGAGCCTTTTAATCCGGTATCTAATTATATTAGTTTTTTACCTACCTGAGAGGTATAGAATCTATTAAATCATTAATTTTGTTTCTTATGTCTTATGTGGATTGAGTTTTTGTACATTAACGACGCAAGCTGACTTTGGTTGTCGGTGACAATATCGACGAAAGAGCGGAATTATCGTTACTTGAATCCAAGATCTAAAAAACTGATTCAAAAATTCATAACTCATATATTCAAGATAGAACGTTGTAAATTGGTTAAATACATACCAATTTTCAAATTTCTATCTCAACAAATATGAATATAATATTTATGAAAGTTATAAATTTTTGAAATTATGGAATCTATAAGAATTTTTGTAAAGTTGGGTCTTTCAAGTTACGACAATCCGACTTTCTTCCGCCGTATCTAAATTTTATGATTACGTTCTGTGTAACGGCGAAACAAGAATATTTTAAGCTTTTATATTATAATTTGTAGTTGTGAACTCCAACTTTGTAATTCCTGATAGTTTATAGATGTATAATGAGATAAAGTGTATGTAAGCGCTCATTTAATATAGAGTAGATATCTACTTATTTTAGTTCATTAAAGTGACATGTAATTATATTCATTATTAGTATACCTCTATCTGTATTTCAAAAGAAAATAATCTTCATAAATTATAATAAATCAAAACTTAGGAAGATAATGTTTAGAGAAAGCGTATCAGTAGATAAAAGTGGGCCTATAACCTGTCGCATACATTCTAAATAAATGTATATAAGTTTTTTAACCTTTGACTAACAAGAGTCGTGAGCATAATATTATTTTATATATATACATGCAACTTAGAATTGTTTTGTTGGCTGTCACCATCATCAATGTATGCCGTTGAATTATCATATTTGTGTTGGAATTAATCGAAGTTCGAGTTTACAATTGAACAAACATTACAATGTTTGTAGTTTTGTCTTGTTCTCTTTGTTTTAAACAAAGTCGATGTAACTCACACGGTTAGCTATTATTTGTTATAAGTTGCGATTTGCATTTGTGTTCATGTATTTTTGACGTGTGAGAGTACTCTATGGCGTACATAACTCGATGAATTTTATAATTGTAGACTAAATCCAGACATGTTTTTATGTTACGGATTCTTGACAGGTATTGAATGGGTTTCTTATTGAAAATTTAAAAACACACAAATTAAGGCCGTCTGTGTATAGTTCTTTTGCCTATCCACAAGATAAAAAGAAGAATTACTAAGATTCAATTTAGTATTTGTTATATTAAGGTGCCTCTCTTATAAATTGGTCTCAATTCATATTTACGCACGTAGGCAGTTTTATGCGCCATACCTTTTTTTATAACAGGAATAAAAATATTGCCTTATTTCTATCAAATATGTGGATTTTCATCAATAAAAATAAGAAACTCCTTTACCTGTCAATGTCTGATAGCTAGTAAGTTTTTTTTTGTGTCGAGGTGTATTTTAGTTTGTTTTCGTCGTATAGATAATAGAATTAATTTACGTGAATACATTAGCTTGATTACGTGAAGTTTAGTTATATCCTGTGTATATAGTTATATGTAAGAACGTAACACGTTAGTGGTTTAAAATAAAATTGATTACTTAGTGCAATGGCTTTGTTATTTAACTACCGTTTTCTTTAAAATATTTATACTGTACTATTTTTATTTATTTACTAGCTGAACTACACACAACCAATTTACATAATATATTTTATAATTATAGCCTGTGTTCATATAATGTGTATGAGCTATATTACTGTAAAGATTCATCAAAATCCGTTCAGCAGGTAAACATTCATGTTTTCTGATTCTATTATTTGTCATTTGATATTTATCATAAATCGATACTTATATATCGATTAAAATATTGATGTTTTTATAATATCGATCATCCCTATGACGAAGGGTATTAGAGGTACAGGGTGGCAAGTTGGCAAAACGCCACGGGCCCTCAACCGGAAGAGGCACCCGGTCATACGAGAATGCCAACTACCAACATTTATTATTATTTTTTTTTATTTTTCTACTAAATGTTATTTTTATTATAACATTCCTTACTTGCTTACACAAGTAAAAAAAGGAATTAAAATTTCAATGCATATGTTGTAGAAAAAGTTTTTACAATAATATTAATGTGGCATTAATATTGTAAAAACTTTTTTGCGTAATATCTATGCTGGAAATCTCATTGTGATCATTCGTTTATATTGGGGGGATGGGTGGAGGCATCCGATGAATTTACCAGGGGCCTGAAACGGTAGGTACTCTGATATATTGTAAGAACTTTTTTATGTAATATATGTGCTGGAAATCCCATTATGACCATTCGTTTATATTGGGGGATGGGTGGAAGCATCCCAGTACAATATTGCTCTCAAGATATATGGCCTCTACTCTGATTGTATAACGTCTAACTTGTTAATGGTGCTCAGCCGTCGCTTGGCCATATTCCCCTCTGACACCGGCGACTTCCTCTTACCATTCTCTGCAGTTTTCGCTGCGACGCCACTCTCTTCTATAACTATATCTTGTGTGGGTATACCCAGTAACAAGTTGTCGAAACTGCAGGATTTGCTCAAGTCTTGTTTACTATCTGGAGACAAGGGAAGGTAGTTGTAGATATACCAGATGTAACTACGTCTTCGTGGGTGCTTTATTTCTGCTGTGTGCCGGTTTGCTTTGCAAACTGTTTCAGAATATAGAGGCGACGTACTTTAGTCCACCGAACTAATAATAACCCTGGACTATACAAAGCGCCAGCTAGTCCCAAGCTAAACAGATCTTGGGTACTACACAACTAATATAAATACTTAAAATACACTTGCTATCAATACATGGGCCAAACAGCTGAGGAAAGCAGCGCTGAAAATTTCAACGTAAGTTTTTTGTATGGTCTACACATCTGCTAAGAATAACCCGAAATTCCCATGGGAACGTTCAAACGAGAGAATACAGGTGCCTCTCTAGCAAACCCAAGACCGGGAAACAAATATTAAAATATAATAGGTTAAATAATAAAACTTAAATAAAAATAAATGTAATTTAATGTAGCAAAACGAGTAACAAACGATCACTTATCCTATATTATTTATTTTAAGACGTCATCTATCCAGCTTAGGCCGTTGATATACAGTAGATTAATTGTCAGGTTACCCTAATGTGCATCTCCGAAGAGAGCCGGGTGTAGAAACCAAATGCGCCAATTGGAGTTCATAGCAGTCAGTCGCAATAGGAGTAACCTGACGACGAATTACTGTTATCTAGAAATAAGCAATCAAAAACTATTCTGTAAATTAAAACAACTAGGAAAGTTACTTTCTGTTACATATAAAAACAACAAATTACATAAGCTCTACAAATGAAACTTTGCCACAAAATTACTAAAATATACTTCTTGTATATATTTGGCGGAAATTAATTGTCTACACTTAATGAAATTGATATGTATATAAAGAAATTGATGTGTCATTTTATAACAGTATCACCGTTATTGAGTATCAAACATACTAAGGATAGAGTTCTGTCATACCATCTGCTATTGTGAGTATGTATTTTAATATTCATTGTATTAGATGGGACTGGTCTTGAAATCTATGCTGAGTCGCTCAAAAGGAGAAGTGGCCTTTATAAGCTTCGGTTGTGAATCCGTATCTTGTCTATATCTAGGTTTTACTTCACTATATACATACTTACACTACACTTCACTACGTACATATTTACAAGCGTACATACACCAAAATAACATTATTTACAATTTTTGTCTGTCTGTTTGTTCCGGCTAATCTCTTACATAGCTGGACCGATTTTGGTGGGACTTTTTGGTAGGTAGCTAATGTAATAAGGAGTAACTTAGGCTACTTTTAGTTTAGAAAAATAAAGTTAAATTCCACGCGGACGAAGTCGCGGGAACAGCTAGTATACATATATATCGCACACCTAGTACAATAGTGAATTTACTCAAAAATTACAAACTGTGGAAGGTGCACTCTAAAGTTTTATTTTTAAAATATAATTTTTAAAAATTGATATGTTTCAGTGAGTTATATATATATTTTGAAAGGGACCAAACCAGTGGGAAGGATATTAAATTTGCTAACCATGTCCTGCCTTGTGTTTCGTGAGTTGTTTCAGTCGGAACTCCTCTTGCGCGAGCTTCTGGCGCCGCTTGCGTTCAGCGCGCGCCTCTTCCTCACTCATACCCTCCAGCAGCTCCTGTTTAGGTGAACTGTGTCTTATGATCAATGTACGTAGATGCATTATTCTGTTGTTAACATTGAGGTGTCATTTGGAAATGTAAATTTTGGAAATAACAATTTAATTCTAATGATGTAATTTCCAAAATAAACACTCAAAATTGTTTTGTATATTATTTTTCATGCATTTAGTTATCTTCGATAAAGGACCAGGATAGGTTTAATAAATATTTTACAATTTTATTCAAAAATAGGCATTCAGTTTTGTAAATGTCATCAAATTGCAATGTGAATTTTGAAAATTTTAAAAAGGCGACAAACATAAACTTCTTTCGACATTGGATTATCTTCCTATTACACTGATCTATTACTAATTATTTTGTTCTTCTGTAATCCTTTTGAGGATATAATAAATAATATTTCATAATGTATATATGTATACAGTCCACATGTTGATTGAAAATGATCTGGACTACAAAGGACAGCTCTAAAGTGAATTTATCCGTTTCTTTTGCCAATTTTTCTTTTCTATGAGCGTTTATATTGACTTGAGCGAGAACTTCATATTATTATATACATTATTAAATTATTACTTGCAAATTTTGACCCACCCAACACTTCCTATATCACGCTGTATTGGGTTGACCGGATGAGATCTCTTTTACAGATAAGTCCTCCTTTGTTGACATTGTTTCTAATGAACATACCTAAGTAATTTATTTACAAACAATAAAGATAAGTACTAAAGTTGTTTTTATTGATTATGTTAGGTTTAAATAAAAATAAATGGTCTATCAAAAACCATACCAAACAATCATATTCAAATTCCAAACAATTTATTACAATAAAAACATAGGTATTGCAAAGTTCAGACAATACTTCATAGTTTATAATCTACAGAAATAACCTATGTACAACTCGCAATTCCACGTGTTCAAAAGAAACCATCACATTGATCCAATTCCTATAATCTACAAATACCTACATACTAATAATAGTAAAAAAAAATGAGAGACATACATTATATCTATACATAGACGAATTTATAATATAGCCAGTATTCACCATAGACAAAAACAAGCGGACTTTAAGAGGGAAAAAATACAGCCATACTTTTTTTATAACAATATTTGCAATTGTTTTCAATTCCGGCTACGTTGACATTTTAAAAACTGCCAGTTCAATGATTCCCATTTCTAAAAAAAATAACTCTTGAATATGATTTGCTATATTCTATATTTAATACCTCTCCTCTGGAGTCCGTTGGTTTTTCTCTTCTAATTCAATTAAGGGCAGTGTTCACCAAATGGCGAGAACAAGTAGACTAACGTTTAAACGCTATCGAAATGCAATTTAAAAGTTTTCCTACATATATACTGAAATTTCACAGAACTCATCATAATCTATGGCAAGACAATAGCTTTATTTCAATCCCATTATTTATGGTATCGATATTCTATATAAATACATATAGATACTTAATTTTATGCACCTTTTTTCGATAAAAAGAAATGACAATATAGTTTCTATGACTGGAATGGCACAATACGCACAATATGACAGTCCAACTTTTTTTTTCGGACTACTCTAATGCTGTTGGCCGCAGCTGGCCTTTACAGCTTCACCAGACGATAGGGGGCGCGTGCAGATGGCACTCCAAACTCGCGGAAAGACTTATGGAGCGGCTGAAGGCCAACTTTCGCCTGACGGATACGACTTTAGTCTGAGGGCACATTAGGGGTTCGAATCTCGGCTCAGGCCGTCGTAATATCGATCCCCGTGTCGTTCATAGATCGGAGGGTCAGTCCACCTGTTAGAAGAGCGACAACTGTCATCTATATACATGAACAGAAACTCTATTGTTAGCAACATACCATGTCAGATCTACTTCCATGCGGTAGCCCCTGGAAACCATCGTGATTAATTCCTGTTATTTAATCATGATGGGCAAACTGACCTGACCCCATTCTCATCATATCATCCTCCACTGGTGCCCTGCTAGTGAACACCGTTAGCGCAAGCGGGAGCACCATTCCATTATCATCCATTAAAAAAAAAACATTGTGACGCATCGAGACAGCCCTCATGCATTGTCATTTCTCAGGATTTCCCAGATAAATCTGGCGGCGGTGTTATAATACTATAATATATGAGTATCAATCATATGCACTTAAAATTTATTTGTAAATACGATACTAAATGATATAAATACAGAGGCGTGTAGGAAGGAGGGGACAGTTTCTCCCCCTGGATGCATGTTATTATAGGATACATTATACATATAATTTTGATATTGATTGAACAAAGCATCCCAATTAAAAGAAATAAAAAAAAATATGTGCCCCTGGGCCAGAAGTCAATCTGACTGATTCTCGTCAATCCCGGATAGGAAGAGTCTCTATCCCCTATCTGTCTCGCTACCCCAGGAAACGCTCCAGTAGCTGGGTACGCCCATTTTCACACACAATTCCTACCGCACAGCTAATTCTAAAATGAAAACATATTTCATAGTTCTCCGATTATATCCGACATTCACTTAAATTAACACTTACATTTATAATAACTTCGAAAAATTCTTTAAAAAATAGTGTTTTATAAATTTTGAGATTTTAAACTTCACCTCCATAAAACTCATAAGAATATATTCACTAACTATCAACCAGACTTCTAATTTAAACAACTATACGACATAGTGAGAAATTTCGTTTATAAACCTATTATTAAAAAACATGCATTGGATAAGAGTACCTGTAGACAATGTGTTGTAACTATTATACTAGACACGCCATACATAGAGCGATTTCTCTATTCGATTAATCGAAACGATAACCGAATAGACTCGTCCATAAATTTATCGATTCGATTATGATAGACAACAGATTTCAACTATTTCTATGAGTAAAATGTCCACATTTGGGTTTATCAATGTTGATTTCGCCCGATCATGTGACATATATGCAAAATACTTTTAAACACACGTATTTCATAGCATGATTAACGTTATAATCTCAATATCTTGAGAAAATCATTCAGTGTGGAGTCATGGAAAATTAGACCTTCTAATTTAACACCAAAAAACATTTTGTATTTCTTATAAATCACACCCAAGTTTTGTGTGCTGAAATATTTATAAAAAAAACTTTTATCCATAAGTAACAAACACTTGTGCAGTTGTCACCAAAGTATGTATTTAGGCGAAGAGTTACATACTTAATGTAGCATACATACATTTAAAAGCTCAAACCCATTTACGACTTGGAGACAGGCGGGTCTGGATGCCCGTTGTTACACGGCGGTGACGACTTCAGCGACGCATCTTCAGGGAACTGCTTCTCCACCTGCTCCGCGACCCACTTCTTCACCTTCTGCTCCGTCCAGAAGCCGTCGTAGAAGATCGTCGGCTTTATCCAGCAGCTCTGGTTCTGGGGAGGCGTCGCGTACTGTATAGGCTCGCCCTCCGGTCCGCCCTGGGCCTGCCGCACCCCGCATGCGTTCTTGCACTCCAGCGAGCCCGAGCGGCTGTTCACGACCAGATTCTTCGGTGGGATGTTGAAGTTCAAGTTTACGTTACCGTGATGCCTGTCGTAGCTCTCGTACGTGAAGTGCCATGGACCGGCCGAGTACTCGTAGTATGTGTTGGGGAACAGGTGGGGCGGCGCCACGTGGGGAGGGGCCAAACGCGGGGGCGCGTACAGCGGGGGCACCACGCCGCCCATCACGGGCTGCAGCACGAAACTTACGTTGGGGTTGGGGCGCACGTGCGCGGGCCCCGGGGGCCCCGGAGGCCCGGGCGGGCAGGCAGGCGGAAGGCGAGGCGCGTTGGCAGCCAGCGGCCGGTTGGCGGCGGGCGGCATGCTGGCCGGCATCGGATGCGCTTTCGCGACCGGCGGCGGGTTAGGAACCATTGCGTTCTTAATCGCAGGCGGCGGCGGCCGCATGTTGGTCGCTACGCTCGAACCGCAGCTATCCGAGGAGTCCTTCCTCGCATTCTTGTTGACGGGAGCGTTCTTAGGTTCTGTCTGCTTGTTAGGCAAACTCTGGTTATTCTCCGGCAACTGTTCGGACGATGGCCCCGTGTTCATGCTACTGACATCGTTCTTGTGGATGTCTAGGATATCCATTAGTTCAGTGGCAACAGTACCACCGAAACTGAGCAATGTTTCTCGCAAGGCATTTGTTACAGCACACTGTCAAAAAAATTGTGAATAAATAAATCTAGGACAGACTACTATGCCTTTCTATCTTTTATGCAAATTTTATTAGTTAGTTTATTTTAATCCTTTACAGTGTCATGCAATAAAGTGAATAAATAAAATGAATGAACACAATAATTGATGGTTCCCCAATAATTGAAAAATAAAAATTCTTTAAAATTCATGTAAAAGAAATCATGTACAGCAAGTCTTTGATTTTACATGTAATCTTCAGGACATGTACAATGTACAAAATAACACACAAATATACATAGGTATATTATAAAAATAGAAATTGATTATAAAAAAAGTAAATAAATATGTAAATTTACCTTCCTAGATTTATAAATTGCAAATCCTTTATTATTTGCAATAGTTGTGGCATAGCCTATGTTCTCTCTGTGTATGTCCAAACTCTTCACAGTTATTGAGACAAATGCGACTACACCCGCACAATATTTTCCGTTTGCAAAATCAACAAAATCTGCAAGAACAAAATTTTACACATTACATAAATCTTAATCTTAATAGTATGAAATGAAAGCTTCCACTGTGTTATCGCTTAAATCTTTTTAACAGAGAGAGAAGAGAGAGAGATTCAAGAGGATGGTGTACATGTATAATACATGTACACCTGTCGAAGCCAGAGCAGGTAGCTTCTAAGTAATAAACATATATTTACCAAGTTCCTGTTTGGTAACCGTCCAACTCCAGTTGTTGAAGCCCCACTGTGAATGGCCAAAACTAATCAGTTGCTGCCGCCTCTGCTGCTGTTCACTTTCGTCTTCACACACCATATTCTCTGGGACGGGCATACTTATGCTTTCGGGCTATGAAGTAAACAGAGTATTTTATTAAGAGTTTTGGGCTATTTTCAGGTGCTAACAGAAAACCCTACTAATAATTGTTTGTGTTTGCCCTTTTTCAAAATCAATAAAGTAATTGCATAACACAGTTGACACTGTGACACTGGAACTCGTCTGGATATGGTCACTGTTTAGACTATTTTCTTTTGACAAAATGGCAATAGTATATGTTGGTGGACACTCTATTCTCCCTAATTTTGAATTTAAAAATGAATCTGTATTTTTGTAAACATTTACAAGCTCATTTGAAAAGTATAAGAACTGAGTTTCTTGTCAGTTCTTCTTAGCTTGAATGCTCTCCGAACTGATGGTAGTTTTTGACATATCATAAGAATATGTAATAGGCCTACGTGAATGATATTTTGATTTGATTTGACGGATTGAAATAGTTGTCGGTAGCTAACTGTATATATATAAATGTGGGTATATTTTTGGTTATTAATAAAGTGTGTTAATGTAGGTAGACAATATATTGTTGACATAAACTGATATAAGCTACATAGAATGTTTTATATAATAATATTACATAATAATAATAATAAACAATAATATTACAAAAACTAAAATAACAAAATGTTTATGGTAACTATACTAGCAAATATGCTGATAACACTATTGATGAAAGTATCATAATACATAAACAACACCAAGGATATTACGTAGTCATGTAAAGTTCCTGGTAATTGAAAGAAATTGAAATTGCAACGTATGTACGTTGCAATTTCTGCGTACTAAGATGTCCTACTCCGATAGCTGTGCCATATCTCTTATTTAAAACGAAAATACAATTCATAAAACGACCTACTTGACGGCAGAAATACGTGCGACAAAAATACACACCCAGACGAGTTTGTACAAAGTGTAATCACGTCAATAACAACATAATAACAGTTTAAAAAAGTTGATCAACAAGTTCACTTACCATTTTTATACTGCAATTTGCAGCGGGGAAACATGCTTTCCTCTGCATTCTGACAATGAATCAGATTATCAGCTACAGCTAAACTTCCATGAATAATTAGTCTCCAATATCCAACAAAATCAATCTATATTGGCTATAATTAGGTTTTATGGCGAACTTTCTTGAAATAGCCAATTTGCAAAATTTACCGAACAAAACAATTATTGACATTTTGCGCGGCGGCAGACTACTGTCAAATTGTACGGTCATGTCAAAAATTCTGAATTCACAGATTAAAAATAAGTATAGGTTGATGGAGACAGAGTATTCGATTATTACCGTTTTTTCAGTCAATTCGATTAAAATCATATTTATTATATCATATTCGATCAAAATATCACCCGGATTATTAATATAATTTTAAACAGTTCCATTTATTAAGTAAAATTGGAAATTCCCATTCGACAAACAATTAAATGTTTAACGGTTATATTTAGTGTTGTCAGCATGCATTTTTTTTTCCAGTAGTTAGGGTAAAAATATAGAATAAAGTAAGTTTCTGAGTAGGACTTTAGAAGCTAAGAGTTTTTATGCATGTTATTAGTAAAAGGCAAAACTTAAGAAAATAAAACAAATATAGAATTACAAAAATATTTAATAAAGTGTGCGTTACTAATATCGCTTCTATTCATGTTAGGTTATCCTCTATACAAATGACACGCTCATTTGAAGTTTAATCGCTACGTTGGGAATCGGCCAGGGATAATGCATATGTTTGTACAAACTTTGTATTTGAACATATTTGTAGATCCAGGTACTAGATTTCCTCTTATATATCTTATACAGTTGTCAATATTACCATTATTATACATTCCACCTTACTATTTAAGTAGGTATTTATTTTACATTGAGACCTCAATGGTTTAACGGTTTAGCACTTTAGATGCTCTAGACTTCAATTCCCGCACGATACAATCATTTGTATTCATTAGTTTGAATGTTTCTACTGATCTGGGTATTTTCTAAGTATAATAGTTTTTGTATTATATATATGAATGTACCTACATATATATGTAGGTATATTTGCAAAGAAGTATTTATTCAAGTATTTCTATCAGTGCCGTTTAGATTGTAGATATGTAATTATTTTGTAGCCTTTTTATACATGTTATCGCCTTTTAGCTAGGAATAGTTTTAATACGTTTGGTATCTTCAATGTCATCATTAGATTCGCCGAGGCTGCTATTCGAGCGTTTTAAACCTTTAATATTTTCATTCGTGTACCCCAAGCCTTCACATTCTATTATGTCGTGATCATCATTTGAATGAACGTTGAACTTTATCTGAAATATAAAAGTTAATTTAGTTAGATCTCTTTGAACGTAGTTGTTCGAATCTGGTTAACACATAAAAACTTTTTGGCAATTTGTATTTCTAACTTACTATCAAGTGGATACATTGATAACAAACTGAAATTAATCTGCAAGATGACAGTAGGCCACGTCTCTGTGATAATGCTACAGATTTGATGATTGTCAAGAGGACAAGATTCTCAATTTGTTTATTTTATACTTGTAACCTGAGAACGCCGTCTTTTATAAAGCAATTTGCAAAATTATATTTATTATTTGAAAGGATATACTTTCAGGCCCTTGATACTAAAATAGTAATTTGGTATTAAATCATCGAAATAACAAACATTCAGTGTCATTTATGGTCACTAGAACAATTTCAGTGCGCTGTCTGTCTACCTTCCGACTGATTGGAATAATGACACAAGGTATGCACCGGTACTCGGTAACAAAATTAACGCGAGTTTTCTGCGCGCTCCCATAGGTGGGTGTACATTGGTTTAAAGCTACTCACGACTGATATTCTACTAACATAAGTATTTAATATTTCGTATCATGTGCGATACTTAGGATGTTTATTTATTGTTCTTTTTATTACCAAATTAGTACCAAATGAAATATGTGTAAGAATAACAAGTTGTAATACCTTGGTGATTGATTCAACGATATGTATTGCCGTTTTAGTATGTAATGTCAACTTTTCAGTCCTCACCGCAGATTTTCCGTCCGCTAACGCCATGTATAGAATTACTTGATCCTGCAAACGTTTTTTGTGTAACTGGATTCGCAAAAATAATTAAGAATGACAAAGAATTGCCTCCATTGTAAGTGGCAACCGTCGGTAACAATTATATCGCCGAATCTGTAAGTACACGTGAAAAATCATTAATGTCACATCATGTAACGGCTCATCCATTTCAGAAGTGGAGAATGCGGTTACACCATTGCGGGGGACTAAAATGTTATAACTGTAATTTCACTACTGTATATTCTTAACCATCATCCGAATTTTAAAAAAGATATATGGCGGATTTGGCGGCCGCTGAATGGATGAGACACGTCTGGCTAAAATCACTATAGTTCAGTACTGAGTAGAGTTTATATTATAAGTAGGAATAAGTATTAAAAATATATAATAATAATGACTCAGGTCAATTTACTCAGAGCCATCAACCAGAGCTTGTGTTATGAATATTAGATAACTGATATAAATATTTAGTTATTTAATATACATAGGAAACAACCAGACCAATACAAACTACTTTGCAAGGAATCGCACCCGCGACTATTGGAAGTAAGGCAGTGTGCGAAACCGCTAAACCACCGAATCCGGATGTACAAAATATACATAGAAGTGAAGCAGGTCGATAAAATATTGCTGTGCAAGCTTTTTTAGAACTAGTACAGGTTGTTTCATACATTCAATTTTGGTTTAATTCTCATAAGAGTGCTGGCAACTCTTATAAAACACAGTAGTGTCCTCCCCGTTGCGGTCAAGATTTACTGTCCATCTTTGCTTATTTCATTCACACATATAATTACATTATACATACTGTGAAAAAAATACATATTAACTGATTATTACTGAAATTATAATATTTGAAGTGTAAGCTTATTTAATGGTTTATTTGTAAGTTTAGATATTCATGTCATTTAAAAAAAATGTATTTTACTGAACGACTTGTATCTGTGGTCATGAATAAATTAATAAAAAAAAAGTAGTAGTTTCTATGGTCTGCTACACATACCTGCGCGTGATGGTCAAGACAAGAGCGGGCGCGAAGTGTAGCGGCGAGTTGGTCACCTAGCTGCTGTCCCGCCTTCCTCGCCTCTTCCTGCCCTGCCTTCACCCCTCGAGGCACCAAGACATTACCCCCTACTATATACCCACCACTGCCATTATCCCCGCCACTCAGTGAGCACGACACGCTGGATAGCATTTACAAAGATTTCAAATAAAAATACTATCTTTTTAATCTAATAAGAGATTGTTAATACCTTTTACATTTAAATAATATACATAATATAAAGAAGAAGAAAAGTAAATAATAATAGCAAAAGAAAACAAAATTAAACTGTGTTAAAACGAACATTAATTATGTACTAGAATACTAATTATTCATGACTAAATAGTAAAATGGGCCCAGGTTTTTGTCTGTCAAAATCTTTATTACAAAAAATATCATAAAATTCTTAATAATAAGACTACATATGGGATCAATACATCAGCAATATAGGCCCATAACCTGATAGAGATATTCTGGATATACAACAGTTCATATAATTTATTATTGATTACGTCACTTGAGAGTTGTATGAACGACATTACTATTGCTAAGGAACAGTAGAACAGTAGTATTTTAAATGTTCACGCGGTCCACCGAGACCGATGATCTGGGCTAACTGACCTGACTTCATCTAATTATCCTCTACTGGTGTCATGTCAGCGTATACCTTTAACGTTGGCGGGTATACTATTACATTATCCTCACTTATATCATAATAAATACTAATCATGATGCATTACATACTAAAGTAATATTATTGTATATGGATTTACATCACTTACACCATGCCGCAACAGCTATAAGGTGAAATCTCCGTATCCTCTTTATAACAACGTATGTTTAGCTCCTTGCATTCGTTCTGGAGTTTTTCTTTAAAACCCTCGCATGTTACGTTTGCCAACTGTAAAATATACTTTATTACTTAGTTCTA